>NW_023276806.1:130826045-131166878 GCF_003668045.3 Cricetulus griseus
TTTGCTACTGCTATGAATTATGCTGTTAATATGTGTGTTTTCCAGTGGTCTTAGGGGACCCACGTGAAAGGGGCCATGATCTATAGCTTGGGAACCACTGTTTTAAATGATTATAAGGCTTTTTCTTTTTTTATATTTTATTTATTTATTATGTATACAGTCTTCTGCCTGCATGCCAGCAGAGGGCACCAGATCTCATTCAAGGTGGTTTGTGAGCCACCATGTGGTTGCGGGGAATTGAACTCAGGACCTCTGGAAGAGCAGTCAGTGCTCTTAAATGCTGAGCCATCTCTCCAGCCCCCTTTTCTTGTTTTTTTTTTTTAAATGGTGATAACAGTGGGTATTTAAATTTTATTTTACTGTTATTACTATTGTTATTTTGAGATAGCATTTTACTATATGGCCCACGCTGGCTTTGAACTTGTGATCCTTCTGCCCCAGATTCCAGAGTGCTGGGATTAGAAATGTGTATCTCTGGCTTCTGTTTTTTGGATAATGATTTGATAACAATCCATGGATTCTTTTGTATTTAAGAAAGAAAAGAGAAACGGATAAATTTACTGGGTTTCTCTGTGTAGGTTTGGGTGGCCTGAAACTCACTGTGTAGATCAGGCTGGCTTCCAACTCATAAAAATCTGCCTGTCTCTGTCTCCCAAGTGTTGGGATTAAAGGCGTGAGCCACCACGTGCCTGGCAAATTACCTATTTTTAAGCATACACTGGTGTTAAATGCATTTCAATGCTGACTGACTGCTGCCCCACTTGTTGCTACAACTCTTTTCATTTTGCAAATCAGAATTCTGTATCCATTATACATAATGCCCATTTCTTCTTCTCCCCAGCCTATGGCGGCCACCATTCACTCTTTTCATGTTTTTTGACTAAGTATGTCCCATGGTAGAATTATGTAGCATTTGTCATATAGTTACTAGTTTATATCACTTAACACAGTGTCCCCAAGGTTCATACATGGTTCATACAAGGTTCACCTCCTTTTTTCTTGGTGTGTGTGTATGTATGTGTGTGGGGTGTGTGTGTATGTGTATGGTGTGTGTGTGTGTGTGTGTGTGTGTGTGTGTGTGTGTAGGGGATGTTGTAGCTACACCTGCTTAGGGGCTGGCTACAGGTGGGCGTGGTCAGGGAGATGTAGGGAAGGTTTAAGAGTGAGGGATGCTCATGTGGCAGGATGCTTTCGTTTTCATCTTTGGCTTGCTGTACTTACTGCTACCCCGCCGGCTGGCTAGGTCACTCTGTGAGTAAGGCTTTTCCCTACTAAATTCCCTTGTACTTTTACCTGGCTCCATTTTGGTAATTTCCCATAGTATCTGGTGTCAGGAGTGGGATCTTGTAAACCTAGGCCCCATTTGGGAGAGCCTGTGGGTCCCACTGGGATGGCAGACTAAGCAGGGAAAGCGCTCCCTCTCTCCACAGGTGCTCCCAGCTCCCAGCCAACCTGCTGTGCCACACAAGCAGGTTCCTGCTGCCACTGAGGAGACTTCTCCAGACCTCCCCACGCTTTTACTGCTGCAGTTTCTAGCTTCGTGGACACGGGACTGCCCCGGATTGTGGCCTGTCTGCACCCGGAGGCCTCTTGCCCTTGAGTCAAGTAGGCTTTGGGAGTAGGCCTCAGCTTTCATCAGGGCCTGTGGCTTTCCCTGGCCATGGAGGCCGTAAAGCCGCACCTCTTTCAGTGGTTGCGGCTGCAAGGCTGCACACTTCCAGCTAAAACACAGCTGCCTGTTTGACCTCAGCTCCACCACTGCTGTTGCCATCTTGCCTGACCCACTGTTGCCAAAAGGCACTTGGACTAGCTGAATGCCTACACCACTTGCTGGTCAAAGATAGATAGCTACTGCATCTGGAGTAGGAACCACAAGGTAAAGTCATGGTGGAATATTTATCATTTGCTAGAATTGATAATATTTTTGCTTATTATGTGAATTCAATGTTTGAGGAGGACGCTAATCTGCCAATTACCAGCCTATGTAATATAATGGCAGTTAGCTTGCTGGTACAAATAACATTACTAGCCAGAGTCCTCAGGAACAGGGACAAAGATAACCTCACCACCTACTTACAGGAAATAACAGCTTTACACAATAAGATTTTGGAGAACAGATTAGGTCAGGCCAAAATTGTGCAGCAAGAGGAACAAAAATTGGATGATAAGCTTGGCTCTGTGTCCAATACACTAAAAACAGAGCTGTCTGTTACCCAAGATGAGATGCAGCATATTTATAAGATAAACACAGAGAGATCCTCCATGTCTGAGGCATTAGAGGCTAGGCTGTCAGAGGACCATGATGAACTAAAGAATATCTGTAGCCAACTAGAGACTCAGATAGGCTCTGTGTCCCAGAAATTAGATGCAAAGGTGAAAAATACCCAGGATAGGGTTGAAGAATTGGACAATTACATTCAATCAATTATTGAAGCATCTAAGGTAGCAGATCATAAATTTGAGTCTAGATTAGAATGTTTGGAAGATAATTTACAGAACAGGGCTGACAGATTAGATAGGTCCATACGGTTGATTGCTGAGGACTCAAAATCAGCAAATCATGATCTAGACTCCAATACCTAGAAGGCAGTCTCCATACCATCCAGATGCTAAGGACAAGTGTATTAAAGACCTAGAAAAATGTGTAGAGGAGCAGTTAGAGCAATTTACAGATTCGCTAACATGCTTGGAATCTTTTATTATGCAGGAAATCGAAACTTTTCATGAGGATATCATTACTAGGTTTAAAGATAATTGGGATGCCTCAGAGACAGAATCACTCCAATCCGAGGCACCTACTACACCCAGGTATCATGACTATTCTTCTAAGGTTGTTACTTGTACACCATTAGTCTACCCAGTTGCCATGGTAGAAAAGCCACCGTCTAAGAAACATCCTCAGGGACAGATGGCTTATGTATGGCAACCTATACAGCTGAAGGATCTTAAGAATATTAAAAAATCAGTTGTCTCATATGGTCTCCATATCCCATACGTAAAACAGCTATTACATTCATGGGCAACCTTTAACAGGGTGACACCCATGGACTGGGAAAGACTGGTGTCAGCTGTACCTAAGAATTCATGCCAAACCCAGTGGAAGGCATTGGTCAGGGAAGAAGAAAAGCTCCTTGAGTGTCAAGGCATAAAGGATGGTTATGAAGCCCCCCTAGATATGATTCTTGGTGAGGGTATTTATGCTAACCCACAGGTTCAGGCTGAATATGACGACCATATACTGTCCCTATGCAGGAAAGCAGCATTCAACACCCGGGATAAGGTTCATGAGCCAGGACAACACCTAGAAGCTTATACCAGAATAGAACAGGGACCTACAGAACAGTTACAGGACTTCTTTTTTTTTTTTTTTTTTTTTTTTTTTTTTTTTTTTTATTTTATTTTATTAGTTCTAGTTAGGGAACAAGCTTATTTCAAGTCCCTTCTCCCTCTCCCTCCCCTCACCCCCAAACTTTCTCCCCCACCCCCAGCCCATCCCCCCAACCCCATCCACCCACTACTCCCCAGGCAGGGTAGGGCCCTCAACGGGAGCTCAGCAAAGTCCACCAAGTCTTCCTATGCTGATCCTGGGCCCTTCCCCATGTGTCCAGGGCCAGAGTGTAACCCTTCATATGGGATGGGCTCTCAAAGTCCCTTCTTGCACCAGGGAAAAATACTAATCCACTACCAGAGGCTCCCTGGAGTGCAGAGGCCTCCTTATTGACATCTATGTTCTGGGGTCTGGATCAGTCTTGTACAGGCCTCCTGGACAGCATCTGAGGTCGATGTGCTCTCCCTTGTTCAGGCCAACAGTTCCTGTGGGTTTCTCCATCCTAATACAGACCCCTTCGTTCTTCATTCCTCCCTCTCTTCAACTAAATTCCCGATTTCGGCTCATTGTATATCTGTGGATGTCTGTCTCTGTTTCCATCAGCCTCTGGGTGAGGGCTCTAGGATGGCATAAAGAGAAGTCATCAATCTCATTTTAGGGGGAGGGTTTTTAGGTTATCCTCTCCACCATTGCCTGGATTGTCAGATCGTGTCATCCTTGTAGGTCTCTGGAGATCTCCCTGGTTCCTGATCCCTTCTCGGGCCTACAGTGGCTCCCTCTGATATCGTTTCTCTCATCTTGCTCTCTTTCCTCTATTCTTCCCCCAACTCAATGTTTCTGCCCCTCCATTTCCTCTCCTCTTCTCCTCTTCTCTTGCTCTTATTGTAGCAGCTCCTTCCCCCCCCCACCCTCATGCCCCCAATTAGTTCGGGAGTTCATGCCATTTCCATTCCTGGGGACCATTTAACCCTTAGAGTCCTTCATGTTTCCTAGTTTCTTTGGTGAAGAGCATTATATACTGGTAGTCTTTTGTTCTATGTCTAAAATTCATATATCAGTGAGTACATACCTTGCTTGTCTTTTTGTGACTGGGTTACCTCACTCAGGATGGTTTCCTCTAGTTCCATCCATTTGCCTGCGAATTTCAAGATTCCATTGCTTTTTTCTGCTGAGTAGTACTCCATTGTATAAATGTACCACATTTTCTCAATCCATTCTTCAATAGAGGGGCATCTAGGTTGTTTCCAGGTTCTGGCTATTACAAACAATGCTGCTATGAACATGGTTGAACATATGTCCTTGTTGTAAGTACATGCCCTATTTGGGTATATACCCAAGAGAGGAATGGCTGGATCTTGAGGTACACTGATTCCCATTTTTCTGAGCAACCGCCATACTGATTTCCAGAGTGGTCTTACAAGATCGCACTCCCACCAGCAATGGAGGAGTGTTCCTTTTTCTCCACATCCTCTCCAGCATAGATTGTCATTGGTGTTTTTTATTTTAGCCATTCTGACAGGCGTGAGATGGTATCTCAGAGTTGTTTTGAGTTGCATTTCTCTGATGGCCAATGATTTTGAGCACTTTTTTAAGTGTCTTTCAGCCATTTCAGATTCCTCTGTTGAGAATTCCCTATTTAGTTCTGCACCCCACTTTTTAATTTCGTTGTTTGGTGTTTTGGTGGCTAGCTTCTTGAGCTCCTTATATATTTTGGAAATCAGTCCTCTGTCAGATGTGGGATCGGTGAAGATCTTTTCCCATTCTGTGGGTGGTCGTTTTATCCTACTGACTGTTTCCTTTGCCTTGCAGAAGCTTCTCAGTTTCAGGAGGTCCCATTTATTAATTGCAGACCTCAATGTCTGTGCTTCTGGCGTAATGTTCAGGAAGTGGTCTCCTGTGCCAATTTGTTCAAGGGTAGTTCCCACTTTCTCTTCTAGAAGATTCAGTGTGGTTGGATTTATGCTGAGATCTTTGATCCATTTGCACTTAAGTTTTGTGCATGGTGACAGGTATGGATCTATCTGTAATTTTCTGCATGTCCGAATCCAATTGTACCAGCACCATTTGTTGAAGATGCTGTCTTTTTTCCATTGTATAGATTTAGCACCTTTGTCAAAAATAAGGTATCCATAGGTGCGTGGGTCGATATCAGGGTTTTCAATTCGATTCCATTGGTCTATCAGTCTATTTTTGTGCCAATACCAAGCTGTTTTCAGAACTATGGCTCTATAGTAGAGCTTGAAGTCGGGGATGGTGATGCCTCCAGAAGATCCTTTATTGTAAAGAGTTGTTTTGGCTATCCTGGGCTTTTTATTTTTCCATATAAAGTTGAGTATTGTTCTTTCAATGTCTGTGAAAAACTGTGTTGGGATTTTGATGGGGATTGCATTGAATCTGTAGATTGCTTTTGGCAGGATTGCCATTTTTACTATGTTAATTCTACCTATCCATGAGCATGGGAGATCTTTCCATTTTCTGGTATCTTCTTTAATTTCTTTCTTTAAAGTCTCAAAGTTCTTATTGTACAGGTCTTTCACTTTTTTGGTTAGTGTTACCCCCAGATATTTTATGTTGCTTGTGGATATTGTGAAAGGTGATGTTTCCCTGATTTCTTTCTCATTGGATTTATCATCTGTATATAGTAGGGCTACTGATTTTTTTGAGTTAATTTTGTATCCTGCTACCTTGCTGAAGGTGTTTATCAGCTGTAGGAGTTCCCTGGTAGAGTTTTTCGGGTCACTAATGTAGACTATCATGTCATCTGCAAATAGTGAAAGTTTTACTTCATCCTTTCCAATTTGTATCCCTTTGATCCCCTTTTCTTGTCTTATTGCTATAGCCAGAACTTCAAGTACAATATTGAAGAGATATGGAGAGAGTGGACAGCCTTGTCTTGTTCCTGATTTTAGAGGAAACGCTTTGAGTTTCTCTCCATTTACTTTGATGTTGGCTATTGGTTTGGTATATATTGCCTTGATCATGTTTAGATATGTTCCTGTTATTCCTGTTCTCTCCAAGATCTTTATCATGAAGGGATGTTGGATTTTGTCAAAGGCTTTTTCAGCATCTAGTGAGATGATCATGTGGTTTTTCTTTTTAAGTTTGTTTATATAGTGGATTACATTGATGGATTTTCGTATGTTGAACCATCCTTGCATCCCTGGGATAAAGCCTACTTGATCATGGTGGATGATTTTTCTGATATGTTCTTGTATTCGGTTGGCCAATATTTTATTGAGTATTTTAGCATCGATGTTCATGAGGGATATCGGTCTGTAGTTCTCTTTCTTAGTCATATCTTTGTGAGGCTTGGGTATCAAAGTGATTGTAGCCTCATAGAAAGAGTTTGGCAATATCCCATCTGCTTCTATTGTGTGGAACAGTTTGAGGAGTACTGGAATTAGCTCTTGTTTGAATTTCTGGTAGAATTCTGCAGTGAAGCCATCTGGCCCTGGGCTTTTTTTGGTTGGGAGGCTTTTGATTACTGCTTCTATCTCATTAGGGGTTATAGTTCGATTTAAACTGTCTATCTGATCTTGATTTAATTTTGGTAAGTGATATTTATCCAGAAAGTTGTCCATTTCCTTTAGGTTTTCCAATTTTGTGGAATACAGGTTTTCAAAGTATGACCTAAAGATTCTCTGGATTTCCTCAGTGTCCGTTGTTATGTCTCCCTTTTCATTTCTGATTTTGTTAATTAGCATGCTCTCTCTCTGCCTTTTGGTTAGTTTGGCTAGAGGCTTGTCTATCTTGTTGATCTTCTCAAAGAACCAACTCTTTGTTTCATTGATTCTTTGTACTGTTTTCCTAGTTTCTACTTTGTTGATTTCGGCTCTCAGGTTGATTATTTCCTGGCGTCTACTCCTCCTTGGTGAGTTTGCTTCCTCTTGCTCTAAAGCTTTCAGTTGTTCTGTCAATTCTCTAATGTGACTTTCCTCCAGTTTCTTCATGTGAGCACTTAGTGCTATGAACTTCCCTCTTAGCACTGCTTTCAGGGTGTCCCATAAGTTCGGGTATGTTGTGTCTACATTCTCATTAAATTCTAGAAAGTCTTTGATTTCTTTTTTTATTTCTTCCTCAACCAAGGAATGGTGCAATTGGGAGTTATTCATTTTCCACGTAAATGTAGGTTTTCTGCAATTCGTATTGCTGTTGAATTCTAGCTTTAATGCATGGTGGTCTGATAAGATACAGGGGGTTATTTCAATACTTTTGTACCTGTGGAGGTTTGCTTTGCTGCCAACTATGTGGTCAATTTTTGAGAAGGTTCCATGTGGCGCTGAGAAGAAGGTATATTCTTTTGTGTTTGGATGGAATGTTCTATAGATATCTGTTAAACCCAGTTGTGTCATAACTTCTTTCAGATCCTTTGTTTCTTTGTTAAGTTTCTGTCTAGTAGTTCTGTCCAGTGGTATAAGGGGGGTGTTGAAGTCTCCTACTATAAGTGTGTGTGGTTTTATGTGTGGTTTGAGCTTTAGTAATGTTTCTTTTACAAAAGTGGATGCTTTTGTATTAGGGGCATAGATGTTCAGGATTGAGACTTCGTCTTGATGGACTTTTCCTGTGATGAGTATGAAATGCCCTTCTTTATCTCTTTTGATTGCTTTCAGTTTAAAGTCTAATTTGTTAGATATTAATATTGCTACCCCAGCTTGTTTCTTGAGCCCATTTGATTGGAAAATCTTTTCCCATCCTTTTACTCTGAGGTATCGCCTGTCTTTGAATTTGAGGTGTGTTTCTTGTAAACAGCAGAAGGATGGATTCTGTCTTCGTATCCATTCTGTTAGCCTGTATCTTTTTATGGGTAAGTTAAGACCATTGACATTCAGGGATATTAACGTCCATTGTTCATTGGTTCTTCTTGGTTTTGGATTTATTGTTGGTGGTATCATTGCGTGTGGATTTTGCCCTTCTGTTTCTTTTTGTGTTTGGTGAAATTCGATTAACTACTGACAGTGTTTTTGTGAGTGTAGTTATGTTCGTTGGGTTGGAGTTTTCCTTCCAGAGCCTTCTGTAGTGCTGGATTTGTTGATATGTATTGTTTAAATCTGTTTTTGTCGTGGAATATCTTGTTTTCTCCATCTATAGTGATTGAAAGTTTTGCTGGGTACAGTAGTCTGGGTTGACATCCATGCTCCCTTAGTGCTTGTAGGGTATCTATCCAAGACCTTCTGGCTTTCAGAGTTTCCATTGAGAAGTCGGGTGTGATTCTGATTGGTTTGCCTTTATATGTTACTTGGCCTTTTTCCTTTGCTGCTCTTAATATTTTCTCTTTATTCTGTAGATTTGGTGTTTTGATTATTATGTGTCGGGGCGACTTCTTTTTGTGGTCCAGTCTGTTTGGTGTCCTGTAAGCTTCTTGTACTTTCATAGGCATATCCTTCTGTAGGTTGGGGAAGTTTTCTTCTATGATTTTGTTGAATATGTTTTCTGTACCTTTGAGCAGTATTTCTTCACCTTCTTCTACACCTATTATTCTTAGGTTTGGCCTTTTTACGGTGTCCCATATTTCCTGGATATTTTGTGTTAGGGTTTTGTTGGACTTGAGGTTCTCTTTGGTGGATGAATGTATATCCTCTAGCGAGTCTTCAGTGGCTGAGATTCTCTCTTCCATCTCTTGAATCCTGTTGGATACACTTACATCTTTAGTTCCTGATCGTTTATCCAACCTTTCCATTTCCAACATGGTCTCATTCTGTGTTTTCTTTATTGTGTGTATTTCAGCTTTCATGTTTTGAACTATTTCAAGAGCTTCCTTCACTTGCTTGGATGTTTTTTCTTGGCTTTCTTTGGATTCTTTAAGAGATTTATTTATTTCTTGAATTTTTTGGTTTGTCTTTTCCTCCAATTCATTTAATTTTTTGTTTGTTTTCTCTTCTATTTCTTTAAGGGATTTTCTTGTTTCCTCTTTAAAGGTCTCTATCAACTTGCTGAGATAATTTTTGAGGTCCATCTCATCTTCATGCTCTGTGTTGGGCTTTTCACCTCTTGCCGGAGTGGAGTCCCTAGGTTCTGGTGGTGTCATGTTGGTCTTTGTGTTGTTGAGTGAAATCTTATTCTGTCTTCTCCCCATATCCTTTTAGTGGGTGCGGGTGGGTTCTCTCTATCTCCTCTTGTGGCCCAGTGGTGTGTGGGGGCTAGGAATTCGATGTCCACAACTCTAGATGATCTCGAAGCTCCTGGTGGTCTCCTCGCTAGTTCCTAGTTTCTTGGTCGTTCGGCGGAATGGAAGAGTGGGGTGCTACCAGATTTGGGGCACAGGGAGCTCCTCCCTGCCTGGGCTTGTCTGGCCCAAGCCGGCAGGCTCAGGCGGGGGTGGTGGGATGGGGGTGGTGGGGTGTTCTGGTCTGGGGTCGGGAGCGGGCAGGAGCTCACTCACCTAGTTCCAGGTCAGTCTGCGGCGGCGGAATGTAAGAATGGGGTGCTAGCGGATTGGTGGGGCAGGTGGCTCCTCCCTCTCTGGGCGTGTCTGGCCCAAGCCGGCAGGCTCAGGCGGGGGTGGTGGGATGGGGGTGGTGGGGTGTTCTGGTCTGGGGTCGGGAGCGGGCAGGGGCTCACTCACCTAGTTCCAGGTCAGTCTGCGGCGGCGGAATGTAAGAATGGGGTGCTAGCGGATTGGTGGGGCAGGTGGCTCCTCCCTCTCTGGGCGTGTCTGGCCCAAGCCGGCAGGCTCAGGCGGGGGTGGTGGGATGGGGGTGGTGGGGTGTTCTGGTCTGGGGTCGGGAGCGGGCAGGGGCTCACTCACCTAGTTCCAGGTCAGTCTGCGGCGGCGGAATGTAAGAATGGAGTGCTAGCAGATTGGAGGGGCAGGGGGCTCCTCCCTCTCTGGGCGTGTCTGGCCCAAGCCGGCAGGCTCAGGAGGGGGTGGTGGGATGGGGGTGGTGGGGTGTTCTGGTCTGGGGTCGGGAGCGGGCAGGAGCTCACTCACCTAGTTCCAGGTCAGTCTGCGGCGGCGGAATGTAAGAATGGAGTGCTAGCAGATTGGAGGGGCAGGGGGCTCCTCCCTCTCTGGGCGTGTCTGGCCCAAGCCGGCAGGCTCAGGAGGGGGTGGTGGGATGGGGGTGGTGGGGTGTTCTGGTCTGGGGTCGGGAGCGGGCAGGGCTCACTCACCTAGTTCCAGGTCAGTCTGCGGCGGCGGAATGTAAGAATGGGGTGCTAGCGGATTGGTGGGGCAGGTGGCTCCTCCCTCTCTGGGCGTGTCTGGCCCAAGCCGGCAGGCTCAGGCGGGGGTGGTGGGATGGGGGTGGTGGGGTGTTCTGGTCTGGGGTCGGGAGCGGGCAGGGGCTCACTCACCTAGTTCCAGGTCAGTCTGCGGCGGCGGAATGTAAGAATGGGGTGCTAGCGGATTGGTGGGGCAGGTGGCTCCTCCCTCTCTGGGCGTGTCTGGCCCAAGCCGGCAGGCTCAGGCGGGGGTGGTGGGATGGGGGTGGTGGGGTGTTCTGGTCTGGGGTCGGGAGCGGGCAGGAGCTCACTCACCTAGTTCCAGGTCAGTCTGCGGCGGCGGAATGTAAGAATGGAGTGCTAGCAGATTGGAGGGGCAGGGGGCTCCTCCCTCTCTGGGCGTGTCTGGCCCAAGCCGGCAGGCTCAGGAGGGGGTGGTGGGATGGGGGTGGTGGGGTGTTCTGGTCTGGGGTCGGGAGCGGGCAGGGCTCACTCACCTAGTTCCAGGTCAGTCTGCGGCGGCGGAATGTAAGAATGGAGTGCTAGCAGATTGGAGGGGCAGGGGGCTCCTCCCTCTCTGGGCGTGTCTGGCCCAAGCCGGCAGGCTCAGGAGGGGGTGGTGGGATGGGGGTGGTGGGGTGTTCTGGTCTGGGGTCGGGAGCGGGCAGGAGCTCACTCACCTAGTTCCAGGTCAGTCTGCGGCGGCGGAATGTAAGAATGGGGTGCTAGCAGATTGGTGGGGCAGGGGCTCCTCCCTCTCTGGGCGTGTCTGGCCCAAGCCGGCAGGCTCAGGCGGGGGTGGTGGGATGGGGGTGGTGGGGTGTTCTGGTCTGGGGTCGGGAGCGGGCAGGGGCTCACTCACCTAGTTCCAGGTCAGTCTGCGGCGGCGGAATGTAAGAATGGGGTGCTAGCGGATTGGTGGGGCAGGGGGCTCCTCCCTCTCTGGGCGTGTCTGGCCCAAGCCGGCAGGCTCAGGCGGGGGTGGTGGGATGGGGGTGGTGGGGTGTTCTGGTCTGGGGTCGGGAGCGGGCAGGGGCTCACTCACCTAGTTCCAGGTCAGTCTGCGGCGGCGGAATGTAAGAATGGAGTGCTAGCAGATTGGAGGGGCAGGGGGCTCCTCCCTCTCTGGGCGTGTCTGGCCCAAGCCGGCAGGCTCAGGAGGGGGTGGTGGGATGGGGGTGGTGGGGTGTTCTGGTCTGGGGTCGGGAGCGGGCAGGGCTCACTCACCTAGTTCCAGGTCAGTCTGCCAGTTACAGGACTTCTTACAAAGGTTAACTAGGGCAGTAGAATTACAGGTAACAGATCCAGAAACAAGACAATCAATTATATATACAATAGCTTATGAAAATGCAAACCCAATATGCAAATGAATACTTTTTCCTTTAAAGATCAGATCAGCTCCGCTAGAAGAATGGGTTTTGCATGCAGCCAACATTGACTATAATGTGCAAGATACTGGAGCTTGGGTAGGAGAAGCCATCTCGAAAGGTTTAAAAAGGCAACAGGAAATTAAAAGTTCTAGAGGTGAGAACACAAGGGCTTGGGAAGGAGAAGCACCTTACAGAGATCAACATAGGTACTAAGAGGCCAGAGTTTATCACTACTATGAACCAGAACCTCGGGTAGGAAGAGCCTTCCCCAAGAGACCACAAAGGTGCCAGGAACCTAGATGTTTCAGCTGTGGTAGAATGGGACATATTAAGAGAAATTGTAGACAAATGAATTCTAACAATGCCTCATACGGAAGGCCACTGCCTTCTGGATTGTGTAGAAGACATGGTAAAGGCAGACAGTGGACCAATGACTGTAGATCGACCAGGGACATACAAGGAAGCCCGTTAATGCTGGGAAACCCTGAGGGGGGCCTCAAGAAGTCCCCCACATCGAGAACAGTCTGGTCATTCCCAGTAGCAGTGGGAAACAATCTCTCATATGACGAATAGATAGTTCTTTGCCTATTGTGAGAAATAATACTGCTCTAGATGGTAGTTTGGCTAGCGATGAAGAATCAAATGTGAATGGACAAAATGAGAAACACATATTTTGGCAAACTTAAGACCTCAGTTGAAAGTGAGAATAATAAAGTTATTACTGGCTTAGTAGACACTGGGGCGGATGTGACTATTATTACCCAAAAGTCTTGGCCTCAGAAATGGCTTCTTGGAGAGGCAAAAGTATAATTTTTAGGAATTGGAACTCTATCTAGACTTCGACAGAGTGTTCACTCGGTGGTCTGCTTTGGACCGGAAGGACAGAAAGGGAGACTGAAACCATATGTGGCAGATATAGCTATAAATCTCTGGGGTCGTGATCTCTTACAGTAATGGAATACTCAGATTAATATTCCTCCAGTGTCGGATACAAATTATGTACAATCTTTAAATAGTAGAAAAGATCAGGTAAGATGCTATGGAAAATGGATACCAACCATTCAGGCTGTACAGAAACTAAATACAAATGATAGATCTTCAAAAGCACCCAAGGCCCTGCCATTGAAGTGGCTTACACATGAACCTGTTTGGGTAGGACAATGGCTTTTGACCTCTGAGAAGCTAGAGGCTTTAGAAAAGTTAGTACAGGAACAGCTAGAAGCTGGGCACATAGAGGAATCTACCAGCCCTTGGAATTCTCCTGTATTTGTTATAAAAAAGAAGTCAGGCAAGTGGAGAATGCAGACATACCTGAGAGCCATAAATAAAGTGATTCAACCAATGGGCTCTCTGCAACCTGTAATGCCGTTGCCTTCCTTGATTCCTAAGGGATGACTGATCATAGTCATTGATCTGAAAGACTGTTTTTTCACAATACCATTACAGGAAAATGATAGAGAAAAATTTGCATTTACTGTACCAACTCTTAATAATTCACAGCAAGTTAGGAGATATCATGGAGGGTTTTACCACAAGGAATGCTAAATAGTTCTACTTTGTGTCAGCACTTCGTACAGCAACCTTTGGAAATAATTCGTAAGAAATTTTCACAATCTCTTGTTTATCATTACATGGATGACATTCTTTTATCAGATTCTAATAAGGAAACTCTGGAACGTATGTTTGAAATGGTGAAGGAAGTTATGCCTCGTTGGGGGTTACAGATTGCCTAAGGAAAGATACAAAGAGGAGATTATATTAACTACTTAGGTTACAAGATATACTTACAAAGAATCAGACCTCAAAAGGTACAAATTAGAAGGGATCATTATCAAACTCTTAATAGTCTTCAGAAGCTGCTAGGGGAAATTTCTCAACTACAGACAATTATTGGGTGGAAGGACATACTTTAAAGTATTTAAAAATGGCTTTAAAGGTGATAAGGACCTAAACAGCCCGAGAATATTATCTGCTGAGGCAGAAAAAGAATTACAATGGGTAGAAAACAGAACATTGGATCTGCATGTAGATCGGATAAACCTTAATTTAGACTGTATTCTGGTTATCTTGCCATCCAGAGAATACCCTTCTGGGATTCTGATGCAGTGGGAAGACACCATATTGGAGTGCATATTTCTGCCACATAAAGAGAATAAAAAGTTAAAGAAATATATAGAAAAGATTTCTGATTTGATTCTAAAGGGCAAATTAAGACTCCAACAACTGATTGGAAAAGATCCAGCAGAAATTATAGTACCTTTAACTAATGAGGAAATTTCCTCTTTGTGGAAGGATTATGAATATTGGCAAGTAACTCTTACTGACTTTTTGGGAACAATTAGCAACAATTATCCCAAAACTGACAGAATTAAATTCATAAAAAAGACAGTCTGGATTCTTCCATGTATTGTAAGACAAACCCCCATTTCTGGAGTTCTTACCTTCTACACTGATGCCAACAAATCAGGTAAGGCTGGATATAAAGCAGGTGAGGTAAGTAAGGTAGTTCAAAGTCCATATACATCTGTACAGAAGGCAGAATTATATGCAATTCTCATGGTACTCATGGATTTTACAGAACCTCTTAATATAGGTACTGATTCTCAATATGCAGAAAGAGTCATTTTACACATCGAGACTGCAGAATTAATTCCTGATAATACAGAATTAACTTCATTGTTTATACAATTACAGGAAACAATCAGAAACAGAAGTAATCCTCTATACGTTACACATATCAGATCCCATATGGGTCTGCCAGGCCCACTAGCATAAGGCAATGATTAGATTGATCGTTTATTAATTGGAAGTGTGCTAGAAGCCTCAGAATTTCATAAAAAACATCATGTAAATAGCAAAGGTTTGAAAAAGGACTTCTCCATCACTTGTCAACAAGCCAAGGAGATAGCGAGAAACTGTCCTACTTGTTCCTTTTATAACCAAACTCCATTGCTAGTAGGTTGTAATCCGAAGGGCATTCAGAGAAATGAGGTTTGGCAGATGGATGTCTTTCACTTTTCAGAATCTGGAAATTTGAAATATGTGCATCATACTATAGACACATTCTCAGGGTTCCAATGGGCTACTATTTTTAACTCTGAAAAAGATGATTCTGTTATTACACACCTGCTAGAGGTGATGGCAGTTCTGGGTATTCCTGCACAAATAAAAACTGACAATGCTCCAGCATATGTCTCCACAAAATTGGAACAGTTTTTCAAATATTATAACATAAAGCATGTCACCAGTATACCACACAATCCTACGGGACAAGCAGTGGTTGAGAGATCTAATCAGACACTAAAGGAGATGCTCCATAGATATCTTGGAAGACTAAACCCCCAAAACATAGGTTGCATAATGCTTTATTAACACTAAACTTTCTTAATGCCAATGAGAAAGGACAAATGGCTACAGAACAACACTGGACGACCGAAAAAACTGCTGAATTGAATCAGCTGGTATACTTCAAAGATGTACTAACCTCTGTATGGAAACCAGGATATGTGTTACCATGGGGTAGGGGTTTTGCATCGGTTTCCACAGGAGAAGAAAAACTTTGGATACTGTCAAAGTTGATCAAGATTCGAGTTGAAAAGGAAAAACCTCTCGACAAGAAGTGGGCATTCTATTAAGGTATATCTCATAAACTAAATAGAAACCCCCCCAAAGGAAAGGGAAGTGCTTTGCTTTTATCTTCACAGGAAAACTCATCTCCAGAAGTCCAAGAACACTACATGGGTAGATGCTTAAGAAGAGAAGGTAGCTTTCCGCTGACTGACCCAGGAACTAGAGCCCTCATCCAGTGGCTGATGGAAGCAGAGACAGACATCCACAGATATACACTGAGCTGAAATCGGGAATTTAGTTGAAGAGAGGGAGGAATGAAGAGCGAAGGGGTCTGTACCAGGTTGGAGAAACCCACAGGAACAATTGGCCTGAACAAGGGAGAGCACATCGACCCCAGATGCTGTCGGGGAGGCCGGTACAAGACTGATCCAGACCCCTGAACATGGATGTCAATAAGGAGGCCTCTTGCACTCCAGGGAGCCTCTGGTGGTAGATTAGTATTTTTCCCTGGTGCAAGAAGGGGCTTTGAGACCCCATCCCACGAGAAGGGTTACACTCTGGCCCTGGACACATGGGGAAGGGCCCAGGACCAGCACAGGAAGATTTGGTGGACTTTGCAGAGCCCCCATTGAGGGCCCTACCCTGCCTGGGGAGTGGTGGGTGGATGGGGTGGGGGGTAGGTTGGGTGGGGGAGGAGGGATGGGAGTGAGGGGAGGGAGAGGGAGAAGGGACTTACATGTGAAACAAGCTTGTGTGGAATATTTCTGGTTTCATTTCTGGCTTAACAACCATTTCCACTCCACTGATCTTTAGGGCTTTACCAAATGGGTAGAGTTTAATTTATTCTTTTGATCATCAGGTTTCATTATGTAGCTGTGATAGCTAATCTGGTTGTCAACTTGACTACATCTGGAATCAACTAAAATGCAAGGTTCTGAACACCCCAGTGAGGGATTTTCTTAATCAGATTATCTCAAGTAAGAAGATCCACCCTGAATCTGGCCGCACCTTCTGTGGCATGTGAAGGGATGTGGAGGCACACAGGACACTGCCTTGTGTCTGCTTGCTCTTGCTCTTACTGGCAGGTTTGAATATCCTGTTGCTGTGGTGATATTAAATACAACTTTTTCAAGATTCCAGTGTAGACTGAAGACCAGTCACTCTCCAGAATCCTCCAGGACTCCAGCATCAGATTGGAACTGCAGAGACATCCAGCCACATGGACTGGACAGTTACTAGGTTCTCATTGTGAGATATTCATCGTTGGATTGCCTGGACCACACATCAGTTTAATAAATCCTTTATTTTTTTTTGGGCGGGGGGTGGGGGGAGTTAAGACAGGGTTTCTCTGTGTAGCTCCGGCTGTCTTGTAACTCACTCTGTAGACCAGGCTGTCTTCAAATTCAGAGAGCCACCTGCCTCTGCCTCCCGAGTGCTGGGACTAAAGGAGTGTGCTACCACTGCCCAGCTAATAAATCCTTCTTTAATATATGTACATTCATTCTATATGTTCTGTTCAGTAGCCTACCCAGAGTGGCTTGGCTGCTCTGTTGAGGTGACTTTCTGTATTACATGTTTAAAAAAGATTTATTTTTTTTGTTACATATACAGTGTTCTGCCTACATGCCAGAGGAGGGCACCAGATTGAATTGTAGATGGTTGTGAGCCACCATGTGGTTGTTGGGAATTGAACTCAGGACCCCTGGAAGAGCAGTCAGTGCTCTTAACCTCTGAGCCATCTCTCCAGCCCCTCTGTATTACATGTTAAGGTCATAAAAACCCTCCTGGGGGACAGAAAGCTTAGTTCATGAATCATACAGGAATATATCAAGGATGTATTTTTATATATAAATATCATCTACAGAAACCTATGACATGCTGCATGGTGTGCTGATTTCTCAAGCTTATTTTAATTTTTTTCCTGTTAGGAACCAGTGAGTAGTTTGTATGGCCTGCAAGGTTTCTTTCTGTTGGGAACGGTCAGCTCTGAGCCATCGGCAGTGCAGCTGTGTCTCGATGCCACTTGGTCTATGGGCTCTGAATCTTTAATTTCACATGTCATAAAATGTTAGCCCTTTGATCTTCTTCCCCCAACCATTAAAAACGTGAAGACCATGTACACCTTGTGAACTGGATGGAAATAAATGCTCGTCCAGATCCGGCTCATAAACCATGGTCTGCTGACCACTGCTTCATCTTATTAAATGCTGACCGTAAACTGAATGACACAGCTGTAATATGCATGCTACCAATGGGTTCTGTGGAGGGTTAGCTTTTCTAACAGTCTGTGACAATCAGATAATGTCCCACCCAAAGGTTAGCTTCCTTCCTTCCTTCTTTCCTTCCTTCCAGCTCTTTTTAGGTTCATAACATATACTAGAACAGTACAGTTTCACATTTTTTGGTGTATTTTAAATAACACATAAGCCACAAAGGGTTTCCACAATTTTAAATACATTGTTTTAAAACCATTTGCTGATGTGTAAGAAATAATTTACTTTAGATTTCCCAATAAACTTGCTTTGTTTGGCTTAATGTTGAATTCTACTGATTTCTCTTGAATGCACTTTGAGGAGAGGCCATGCTTCCGAGTGACAGCAGGTGAATTGGTGTGGGTGGAAACATTGCCACTTGACATGCGGTTGAGAGCTAGCTGCATACAGTCGCATATGAGTGTGTGTGAGTGTGTGCGGCCACACATGTGCTCTCCAGGGCAAGAATCCCCCTCCTGAACTCTGTAAGGCCCAGAAGCTACACAAAGGGGTTTTCTCCTTCACGTACTCAGTGTGGCACATGACTGATAACTCTGTGAATTTAAATAAAACAACGACACTCATAAAAATTCATACATATTTCCAGCAGATTACATTTTACGCTATAATAAAATTCCTTCATAATAGGAATTTTTCGTTTAAATGGGTCTAGGTAGAATATAACCCAAATAATGTTCCTTGAAGTGGTCTCTACATTCAATAAGGATTTTATCTGTCACGGATATTAATTAGCTTTAGCCTCTCATGTTCTCCCATGTTTAAAAATTTGAAATTCCTTATTTAAATAATGGGTAATTAAAACCATTCAGAATGTATCAATTTGCATATGACCAAGGCATTAACACCCAAAGGGCTGAATACAAGGACTCCTACCTCCACCAACAGCAAACAGACATATATTTGTATGCTTACAAAAACCCAAACTACCAGCTATGACTAACTGCAAGTCACAATATCAATGAGTAATTATGTTTTCTATAAGAAAATTGTGTTCCAAGGTAAAAAATGTCACCGTGCTGTCAAACAATTCCAGAGATTACTATAAACAGAGCTGGAGAGATTGTGCCATGGCTGAGAGGATGTGAGGTAAATCCCATTCATTATCTAAGACATGACTTCCATTGCCATTATCCAGCTTTCACATTGACATTCTTCTGCCATAGCCCCTGCCTTCTAACCCCGCTCCCAACACACACACACACTCACACACATACTCATTCACACTCATACTCACACATACTCTCTCTCTCTCTCTCTCTCTCTCTCTCTCTCACACACACACACACACACACACACACACACACACACACACACACAGTTACACTTGGTCAGCACATACCCAATTTATACAGTTAACCTTTGAGCAAAGTGTGGGTCATTCCTTCATTAAGATATTTTCCATAATAACATAACAGCTTGCACAAGGATTGATATTTCTCCTCTTTTCATTTATGGCTAAATTAAGAATTAGTCTAACACCTGGGCTCCATTTTACTCTCATTTTTCTGTTTCTGTGCTGGGAATTTGTATTGGTTAGGAGAGAATTTCAGAGCATTCTTGTCAGGGAAGAGCTACATTTCTTTTCTGGCTAACATTTACTTTACAAACCAGAAAGACTTATTGGCCTCATGTCTGGTTTAAAAATGAAACTCATTAGCAATGTGAGAAAAATGAACCAAAGGATTACATGGTCTGAAAGTCCATTTTTGGAAATGAGATTAAGCTTGACAAGACAAAAGTTCTGGCAACTTGATATGATGAGGAAGTTGAGAGCGGCTTCCTTTTGGTGTCTACAGGAGCATTAAGATCTCAGGCTCTGGCTTTGTTCTCAGCCCTTCAACATGGCATCTCATTCCTCTCGGCGAGGCATCGGAAACTGCCGCCTTCCGAGTAAAGCAGTTCATGTCCCTGTAACTCGTTATTTGAACATTCTAAGTTGAGGATAGACTTATTACATCATGACAGTTTTAAGAGGAAAGGGAACTTCACATCTAAGAAGTGGCTCTCATTCCAGAGGATAATAAAAGTCTATGTGAGGCAGCCATCAAAGACCTAATGTTTTGAGAATCTCTGTTACCCTTTTGTGACCATGTTCATTAATGTTTTTTTTTTCCTCTTTTACAGCAACTCTAGGACATTGCTTAGAAATTTTATGGTAATTAGTTGAACACTCTACCACATTTTCACCATGATGGACAGTTGAATAAAATCCCTAACAATATCAGAGGAATGAAAATTTTAGATCTAGGCCATCTTTTAATTATTTTATTTTGGTTTTCTGAGATATGATTTCCTCATGTAGCCCTGGTTATCCTGGAACTCTATTTACAAATCAGGCTGGCTTCAAATTCAGAGATCTGCCTGCCACTGTCTACCTGGTTCTGTGATTAAAAGTATGTGTTGCCATACTCAGTTTTATCTATGTTTTTTGAAACTGTAGTGGATATTTGTCACCTTTTGCTTCTGATCAGAGAACTTGTCAGTCAGTGACCTAATGACCTTTGACCCAAGGCATGTGCCTGAAAGTATTTGTCAGGGTGATAGAAAGATCCAAATAGGGTTGGTGAGGCCGGGCGTTGGTGGCGTATGCCTTTAATTCCGGCACTCGGGAGGCAGAGGCAGGCAGATCTCTGTGAGTTCGAGGCCAGCCTGGTCTCCAGAGCGAGTGCCAGGATAGGCTCCAAAGCTACAGAGAAACCCTGTCTCGAAAAACCAAAAAAACAAACCAAAACCAAAACCAAAATAGGGTTGGTGAGATGGCTCAGTGGGTTAAAGGTGAGATGGTTAAGAGCCCTTGCCTCCAGGACTATCATTCTGAGTTCAAATCCCAGTACCATACAGTGGAAGGAGAGAACCGACTCTTGCAAGCTGTTCTCAGATCTCCCTAAGTGTGCCATGGCACATGTACACACACACACACACACACACACACACACACACACACACACACACACACGACCTGAATTAACTGGCACTACTGTTTTTGTAGTATGCCTGGAAGTGACAAATGACATTCTTTAGGTCCTGCCTCTGCTAAGCGAGGGTCACCCCCAGTTTCTGCATTTCTGAGCCTGTTGATGCCATGCTTTGTTCCATTTTGTGAGTTGCCACTGCTATGCAATCCTTTTCTGTCAAGTTAGGCAGGCAGCTTCCTCCTCCTCTTCTTCACACTGAAATCATCTTAACTGGTAAAACAACTCATTCTTACACTGGAGGAGAATATGAACCTTATTGTATAGATGGACTATAATATGACAGGATCAGGTATCATGTGGGAAATATGCTGTTAAAGATACTGAATATTTAACACAGAAGTGCCAGTGTTTGGTAGCATATTTCAATCCTGAGAGATTAAAGGTATTTAGGCAAATCAGATCACAGAACAGCAAGGATGCCAGCCCTGCTGGAATTATTACGTGCGGTAAATGATGCTTTGTAGGCTGCCTCTGGATTTCCTGTCAGTAGTTTTGAAATGACTGATTGGTTAAGAAGGGGCTTATTTATCAAGGAATGAGAGAATCTATTGATCTTATGTATCAAAATGGCCTGTCACAGGCTACTTTGTAACGCAGAGAGCACCTTCATCTGTAGAAACTACAATACATTTTGAAGGATGATGAAACAATGGCAGGCTGCCTGCTAATCTATGACCAGCTGTCTGTCATGATGGTCATAGTTTCAATTAGTGACTTGTAACAATGTAGAATTACCCGGGAAGGAATCTCAAAGATTAGATTAGGTGGAGGCAGGAAGACCCACTTTGTGGAATATGGGTGGAACCATTCCACAGGCTGGGTCCTCAGATGAAGGTGAAGGAAGGTGAGTCAAGCTCTGGTGTTCATGCATTAATTAATTGCTTCCTGCTCCTGACTATGGGAAGTGATGTGACTAGTCCTCTCATGTGCCTGTGGCTGTGACTCTCATACGCCTGTGGCTGTGACTTTCCTGCCTTGATGAACTGTAACTTGAAACTGTGACTCACATTAGCCCTTTCTCCTTCAAAGAGCGTTTGTCAGTTATGTTATCACAGCAACAGGAGAAGAAATGAGGATAGCTCTCTCCCCCTCAGTGAACTGTTGAGTTCCAGGCTATGACAGACCTCATCTTACAAAAAGTGGTTACATTATTTCCCCATTCAATCAACTGGGCAGATCCTGCCAACCTCTAGTTTAGAGATCCATTCAAAAGAGTGTATAGTGTGGAACATTCCTTTATACTGTGTGAATATATGTCGCTGTGATTGGTTTAATAAAGAAGCTGACTGGCCAATAGCTGGACAGGATAAGGTTAGGCCAGAAAATCAGACTAAGGACACTGGTAGGAAGAAGGGCAGAGTCAGAGGAGTTGCCAGCCAGACGCAGAGAGGAAACAGGAGGTGCAGGATGAAAGAGAGGTAAGGCCACTTGGCAGAATGTAGATGAATAGAAATGGGTTAATTGACATTGTAAGAGCTAGTTAGTAATAAACCTGAGCTATTGACTGAGCATTTATAATTAATATTGAGTTTCCGTGTCGGTTATTTGGGAACTGGCTGGTGGGAAAGAAAAGTCCACCTACAGTATGGATTTAGTTATAATGAATGGAATTTGAGTATAAATCTCCTATCAGAAGGAAAAAAATGATAGTGAGTGGTATTAATAAAACAAGACTAATTATCAACCATGTGTTGTTTATTCTACTGGGTATATTTTAGTCTTATCTATATTTCTTCACCAGGTCACCTCCAGATGAACCAAACCAGATGTTCTTGGGGTGGGACCCACTGATAGAGGTGATTCTGGTTTACAGGCAAGGCTGAGAAGCCCCAGTCTACTCCACTACCTCCCTGGGAGTAGTAAGGATGATGCTTGAACATTCCTCCTGATTAGCTGGAATTTTCCACTGGACAACATCCTCCTAGCCATTACTTGAGTGCAATTGATAGGTGAAGACAGAATGAATGCTTAATTGTTTTTCCTTATCAGTTTTTAGAATAATGAGTTCTGGGGATAAGTTGTCAAAGAGCTTTCAGAATCCCTGGGTATAATACCTGGAGACTCTCTAGAATTTATGATGGATAATAAGAGGACCTTTTTTTGAGGTATAGCGACACACTGTGTTGTCTGTGGGTAAAAAGTTGAGATGACCTATTCTCTGTTCTATTTCCATTTCTACTCAGGGGCCTGCCGATTCCTTCCTTCCAGTGATTTCTGAGGTTTCCTTGGTGATGGCTCCATAGACACTTGGCAGATGTTTGCTGTGTACCAGGACTTATGCTTGGGGACAATTCTCGTCCTGCTTCCACTGACAAGGAGTGTCATCATCACTTCTGTGGTTGATGCCTTCCTAAAAAGGCTGGCACATCAGACATTGCTGCCATGTGCTGTGCTTCCAAACCCAGGGGTCCCCATTGGTCCTGCGATGCCAGTGCATCGCGGTGCTGGGTACAGCACAGATTTTGGAGAATTCCTGCTTCCCTTGTCTTAATTGCTACAGTTTGTCTCTGGGTTCTGGAAGGGTGTCCTCTTAGGATGAGGTGTTATTAAACTTTAGGAAAAAGCTCATTTACCACTTGAGTTTATGTGGTGATATCTTACTTGTACAAATAAAAAGTCTGTCTGAAGGTCAGAAAGTAGAATGTGTCACTAGCTAACCATAGAGGTCTGCAGGTCTGTACAGACAGGAAGTGAGATAGCTGGGCAGAAACAGGACATAAGCAGGGAGAAACAGGAACTCGCTCTCTTGTCTGCTGAGACACTAAGGAGGTAAGATATGGCAGTGGTTTGTTCCTTCTCTCTGATCTCTCAGCATTTTCTTCTGAATTCTACTTTGAGTTTTTATTATTTAGACCAATTCAACTCCCATTTTACAATTTCATGTTGGCCATCAACTGCTGGGCATGGGGTTTTCCCTGAAGAGTGGTTTGTGTACCCAGTGAGACTCTGTTGGAGAAAACAATTTTCATTTGTGAGTTTGTTACACTTGTAGATAGTTTCTGGGTTAAGGATGTGGGGCTGTGTTGGCTTCCCTTCTCAGCTCAGGCACCCATCAGGCCCAGACCCAGGCATGCTTCACAGTCTCTGTGAGCTCATATGTGTGGGCCCTACTGTGTTTAGAGGGCCTTGTGTCCTTGGTGTCTTTCATCCCCTCTGGTGCTTACACTTTCTGCCTCCTCTTCTGCAGGATTCTCTGAGCCCTGAAGGGAGGGATTTGACAGGGACATTCCTTTTTTGACTGAGCGTTCCCAGGTCTCTAACTCCCTGCACATTGTATGGCCGTGTGTCTCTGTATTTGCTCCCATCTGCTGCAGGAGGAAGTTTTTCTGAGGACAGCTGATGGAGAGACACTGAACTATGGGTACAGATGTTCTTAGAAGTCGTTTTATTGCTACATTCTTTAGTGGAGCAGTAGTATTTGGTTTTCCCCTAGGCTCATGGCTTGTCTTGTCTCAGGTTCTTGGCCTCCTGAACAGTGACTGGTATGGGTTCCATCTCATGGAGCGGGCCTTGACTCCCATCAGAGAGTGGTTGGTCACTCCACAAGCTTTGTGTCACTGTTGCACCTGTATATCATGCTGGAGGTCGCCACTGTGGACCAAAGTTTTGTAGCTGGATTTGTGTTCACCTTTCTCTGGTAGTGTGCAAAACTACCTTCCCATGTCATAAACACTACTAGTCAGTATGAGTGAAGGCTCCGTGTGGGCATCAACTTGACTTCTCCATTTTCAATGAGTTTGTGTAGGTGTTAACTGCAGCAAGAAAGCCTTATTGCCGGTTTATGGAGAACAACTAAGCCTGGGTTGGAGGCCCAGTGTCTCTAACAAGCTCCTGGGAAATGCAGTTGCTTCTGATATAAGAACTGTGTGGTGGTTTGAATGAAAATGTCCCCCACAGGCACACAGGGAATGGCACCATGTGAAAGGATTAGGATTCATGGAGTTGGAGTCGGTGTGGTGTTGTTGGAAGAAGTGTGTCAATGTGGGTGGGCGTTGAGGTTTCAGATGCTCAAGCCAGGCCCAGTGTTTTTCTTTTCCTGCTGCCTGCAGACCTGGGTATAGAACTCTCAGCTACCTCTCCACCTCTATGTCTGCCTGCATGCCACCGTGCTGCCTGCCATGATGACAATGGACTGAACCTCTGATACTGTAAGCCAGTCCCAATTAAATGCTTTACTTTATAAGAGTTGCTGTGGGACTGGAGAGATGGCTGAGCAGTTAAGAGCACTGGCTGCTCTTCCAGGGGACCAGGGTTCAATTCCCAGCACTCATAAGGCAGCCCACAATTGTCTGTAGCTCCAGTTCCAAGGGACTCAAAACCCATGGCAAAACACTACACACATAAAATCAATCAATCAATCAATCAATAAATAAATAAATAAAAGTTGCCATAGTCATGGTATCTCTTCACAGCGATAGAACATCAACTAAGACAGACTGCATTCTGAGACAGCTAGATTGACTTTGGCTCAATTGGAATTAGCAATTTACTTACAGAAAACATATGATAAATTGTTTACAGCCTAGGGTCTGGATACAACAATCACATTCCTCAGTATGGAGCGATCACAGGCCATTGCAGTGCAGCCTCCTTCCCTCCTATCATTCCTGGTCTGTAGGTCTTCACCTGTGAAGGTTTTTCTACAGAGCCCTGCTAGCTCTAGTCTGTTTACAGACTCCCTCCAAGTTCCACGCCTGCCTTTTCCAGTCTCTGGCATCAGGTTCCCTATAGGAGTGTAAACAAAACAAAACAAAACAAAACCAAAAAAACAGTGCAAACAAAATCCCTGAGGATGGTACCCAGTCATTTCTCGCCTTAGAAATCTCCGCAGGTAATTCTAACGTGTAGCCAGAGTCGAGACTCGGTGTTGTAAATACCAGGTTTTTCATTTCAGGGTTGCTACGGTGATTCGCTCTTTCCAAAATGGTTCTGCACAAAGCTGGTGGCTAAATTCTTACTAGTGTAGAGGCGTCCCTGGCTGGTGCACCGGGGCTCTGCCTTTGCCAGCCTGGAGCTAGCTGTGTGAGGGCTGCAGATTGCACTCGAGTGGCCTGCTGCTCAGACGGAAGGACTCCCTTAACTGAGACCCTACAGGATGAACACCTTCCCTGTTGTGGGCCACCCTGACAAGATGATGTCCCCTTAGACGGACACAGACCCTGGGACCTGTCCTGTCCTATTGAGTCTGGCCTTTTCTGCTTTGGTGATTTGCGTGTTTTTCCTGACATGGGCTGCTGACACAGTCCGCAGTTTGTGACAGACATCAGCCAAAGGAGGGACAGAGGAAGCAGGAGGCCGACCGACCACCGTTTGGGTTTCACAAGGTTTAAAAGGCTGCCAACTGAGAAAGGAGTTCTGCTGCTGCCTGGTTACCCATCCCCCTCCTCTGCCCTGCTGGCTCCACGATACCAGCGTGGAGATTTGGAGATTTTAGAACTTTTGCAGGCTCTTAGGTTAAATATGCCGAGTTGCGTCCCTTTTCAGTTACCGGAGGCATCTCTTAGTGTGTTGAGCATTATCCTAAAATGCTTTTTTAAAAAGTGAAATATTTGCACCCAAGCTACTTTTAATATCCCTTGGGCCAAAAGCATACACATTGTTCCCGAATGTTCCTCACCAGAAAATGAAAAACCATATTTAAAAACGAGGAGGAGGAGCAGTAGGAGGAGACATTGACTCTGAGATCCTGCCTACAGTGAACTATGCTTGTAACAGTCTACCAAGTGAGTCTTTAAAAAGAAACAATGCAGACTAGGGAGACGGCAGATGGACTTGTGTTCTCAGTACCTTACTCTGAGAGCTCAAATTGCCTGTAACTCCAGCTTCGGGGTAGCCTGCTACTTCTCCACAGATGCAGGTCAGTGCTAGAACATTTACCTATTATCCATGAGGCCCTGGGTTGAATACATAGTGCCACAAACAAAGCAAACTGAAACTAAACAAATTTTACACAGAGATCACCTGGAGTTTGAGTCACATGGTTCCAAGCAGTGGGTTCTCCATTCCATTTTTTTCTTAAAGTTTTTTAGCCTCTGAGAATTTCATATTATCATATTCTTTCCTATCTGCCTGCTTCTCTCAGATCTTCCTCCCAACTCTGCCAACTTCATGTTCTCTCTCTCTCTCTCTCTCTCTCTCTCTCTCTCTCTCTCTCTCTCTCTTTTCGAGACAGGGTTTCTCTGTGTAACTTTGGAGCCTATCCTGGCACTCGCTCTCGAACTCATAGAGATCCACCTGCCTCTGCCTCCCAAGTGCTGGGATTAAAGGCGTGCGTCACCAACGCCAGGCTCCTGTCTCTTTAAAAACAAAACAGAGCATTCAAAGCCCAAAATGAAAACAAGAAAAAAGCTACCAAAAACCATGGAGCCTGGTTTGTGTTGGTCATCCACTCCTGAGCTTAGGGTCTGCCTGGAGTGTGGTTGATATACCCAGTGTCACTCCATTGGAGAAAATCCACTCTCCCTTTCCCAGCAAGTATCAGTTGCAAATAGCTTCTTCGTCTGGGTGTTCTACAGCTGTGGAGGGACACATGATCATGGCAACTCTTTTTTTTTTTTCTTTCTTTCTTCTTCTGTTGTTTGTTTTTTTGAGACAGAGTTTCTCTGGGTAGCCTCAGCTGTTGTGGAACTCTCTCTGTAGACCAGGCTGTCCTTGAACTCATAGATTCTGTCTCCCCAGGTGCTGGGATTAAAGGCATGCACCACAGCCACCCAGCTGACCGTGGCAGCTTTTAATAAGGAAAGCATTAAATTGGGGATGGCTTCCAGGTTCAGAGGTTTACTCCATTATCTATCAGCATGGTGGGAAGCATGGTGGCATGCAGGCAGTCATGGTGCTGGAGAGGTAGCTGAGAGTTCTATTAGCAAGTAGCAGGAAGAGAGAGACACTGGACCTGGCATGACCATTTGAAGCCTCAAAGCTCACCCCCAGTGACACACTTCCTCCAACAAGGCCACACCTCCTAATCCCTGTCAAATAGTGCCACTGCCACTCCTTAATGCCAAGTATTCAAATCTATGAGCCTATGGGGGCCATTCTTATTCAAACCATCACAAGGTGGGCTTTATATCTATTCCCTCTTCTTCATGCTGGAGTTTTTGTTTGGCTTGAGCTTGTGTTGGTCTTGAAGGTGCTGTTACAGTCTCTTTGCGTTCATATGTGGTGTACCAGCCCTGTTGTGTTTGGAAATGTCCCTTCCTCAGAATTGTACACCACCTCTTGCTCTTACAATCTTTCTGCCTTCTCTTACTTGAACCTTGAGATTGGGTGTGATAAAGACAGCTCACTCATGCTGAACCTCCCGAAGTCTCCCTCTCTGCCTGTAGTCCCATTGTAGGTCTCTGTGTTGACTGGCATCTACAGTAAGAAGTCTTTTTGCTGAGGGATATATATATATATATATATATATATATATATATATATATATTAAAAGGAATTTAAATCAAGTCACTATGTAACCAGGGAGAAAGAAACCCTAACTGGATGTCATACCCTGTCAAATAAAACCCACAGTACCAGAGATGGGTTACATCTTTTTGAATTGTCAGCCAAAGGGGTCACATAGACCCCACAACACTACAGGCTACTTCCAATGTTATAGTGATTCTCTGACTTGACGGTAAGGTCCCATTGCTGAAGATGCCATTTACAGCATAGAACGTGGAGAAATCCAGTTGGTGCTCAACCGGAAGCTTCACCTCCACCAGCTAGCATCTGTAGTACTAGAGGTGCTGTACATGTTACTGGAGGAGAAAGTATCAACAATCTCACTGTTACATAACTCTGTGAACTATAACAATCACATGCCAGCAAGAGATCCCCACTGGTGGCGTTGTGGTATGAGTGTTAGAATGAGTGGAGGTCTGTGTTAGAATGGGCTAGGATGTGGTGATACAGGAGATAGGGGATGAGGGAGGAGGGGAGGAGGACAAGGAAAAGGGGTAGGGGTATTTGTCCCAGAGGGACAAATGACTGCCTCTGGATACAGTGGAGATAAACATGGCCCATAGGAAAATAGTGGTTTATAGAGGTTAAGGGGGAGACCCTGTATTAGGGCGAGGTGTTTAATTTCAATTGGTCATGTTAATTAGGTGAGCCAAAGGGGGCTGTTGATTGCTGGACTTTGGTAGTGAGCCTCAGGAGGAGGAAGTGGCCAAATAAGGGAATAGACCTTGGGGGCTAGTTTTAGGAACACAATCTATTTTTTCTTTTTTTTTTTTTTTGCAAGGCAGAGGGAATGGTGGAGAAGGGCAAGGCCTGCCAGAGTCAGCTGCTAGAGCAGGTCAGTGTCCCTGCAGTAGTTGTCTTGGGACACTTTGTAAGACCTATTCCATTTTAATTTGTTGTTTTGGTGCTGTGTAGAAAGAGTACAATAGGCAAAAGTCCTTTAGTCATAGGAAGAAAAAATTAAGATATAATTTAATAAAGTTCAAGTTAATTTTAAGGATAAGGAAAATTAAAAAGTTAAATATGCTAATTTTGCATAAAAGCATAAAAATACAGTAAACTGAACCTCTATGCACAGGTCACCCAGATTTAATGAATATATAGATTTGGCTGGTTTTATCTCATCTCTTTCCTTTATTTCACTTTTTCTTTTTGGCCAAAATATTTTAAAGTAAATTCCTGAAATCAGGCCATTTCCCCCTATAATTTACTCCCTTTTGCATCTCTCACAAGTTTTTTATTTTTTCCTAAAGGTAACCATCAAGCCATCACCATACTTAAGAAAATGAGCCATAGTCCCTAATCACCCTTCAATGCCCAGCCTGTATCCAAACAGCCCCCATACCTTTTTATAGTCAATTCATTGGGAACAGGACACAAGCAAACATTGTATTTGATTGTCTTTCTGTTAAACTTCTCTTAATCAGTGCAGTTTCTCCTGGGAAGCACTGTTATGTATTTTGATGCTCTATAAGGGTTGATGTGCCTGGCCAGTTACTGCTGTTTGGTTTTCTTTGGCCAGTTGGAACCTCTCTGAGTCAACTCCTGTTTTCCTTTGGCAAAAGAAATCCCAGGCTCACCATGAAGTGTTTTCTGACCCTGATTGGGATGACCCATTTAGTCAAGGGACTCATTCTTTTTTTAGTGGAAAGCGTGTGAGATGCCACAACTGGCACTAGCGGTGTGCAGGGAGGTAGTGTGTAGTGTACAGGGAATTAGTGTGTGGTGTGTAAGGACATGGTGTGTAGTGTGTGCGCAGGGAGGTGGTAGTGTGTGGTGGCAGAGAAGAGCAGGGCTTTGTAAGTTATAGAAGCCATGTTTCAATCCTTGTGCTGTTTGTAGCATTTTATAGAGTGGATATTTGGACACAGGTGCTGAACACTGAATAATGCACCATTGGTGGGGAGAACATTTGAGGATTCAGGGCAGATATTTCTGAGTCAGGACAGCTTCCATGTGTCTCTCACTTAATTCTGTGTTTGGTAAGGAGTCTTGGTAAACCCTTATCCCACAGAAGAAAGCATTGTCCCATCCATTAGGTATGTAAAGAGCAGAGGAAAACTCTTTGAATGCCGTCAGGGCAGGCTATAGTTTTGCAGGAGGACGTTCAGAAGGTGGAACACCACACATCCAGGGTTTAAAGCAGAAAGGACATTTTTTTTTTTTAAATGACAGAGTAAATATGTCAAGCAAGGCGGTATTTGCATATGCTGTATTTTAAAATCATGTCTAAAACTGCCTCATATATTCCAAATCTGGTAGGTGGAAGGCAAGGAGGTCATCCGTACAGCTGGTACAGACAGCGGAATTCCCATCAGGCACATTTTGAAATTCCAAAGTAATGTGGCAAACATAGCCCTCCATCTGTCGGGAGCCCATTGAGATGAGCACTGGTTCCACAGACGTTTTACTATGGGCAGCGTATCTTAAGGGCAGCCATTTATATTAAGTGTCTTTAATTTCATTTACTTTCCATGTAATTATTCTTGAAAGTCACAGCTATGAACTATATGGGATTATGTGTGCTGGCAAGCGTGTATAACAGTATGGTGTTAAGGATACTACATGGAGGAAGGAACGGAAACATGTTTTAACAGGCACATTATAAAACATACATTATTAAAAGCCATTTAATAATGGCTTGGTGGTAGTGGGTAATCTGTGATACATGAAGTGGTTGTGAGGAGCACAGGAAAACCATTCAGGATAAGAAAACGTAACGAACTGCTTTGAAAACATGCTGTTGTTTTAAACACAGGTTATTGAAGAAAGAAAACACACTTAATTAGAAAGCGCTTTTCTGGTGAGTTTTAGAATGTGATTTGTAACTGCACACAGGTGATGGGGGTAAGTTAATTATTACAGCCAACCTTCACCATCAATGTCTGCACAAGTGTTCTGGTAGTCCTCACCTGAACAACTGTTTTTGACATGGTGTCTTTGGTGAGGTGTGCCACAAATGATTATAATACTTACTGAAGCTGTAAAATGAATTTCTTCTTCTTCTGTGGTCATTGTTTCCTCCTCCTCATTGTCAATGTCTTTTTTTTTTCTTTTTTTCTTTTTCCTTTTTCTTTTTTTTCTCTTTTTATTATTATTATTATTATTATTATTAATTCAAGTTAGGGAACAGGCTTGTTTCACATGTACTTCCCCTCTCCCTCTCCCTCCCTCACCCCCATTCCTTCTCCCCCACCTTCCTTTTTCTTTTTCAGATGGCTCTGGCTGACCTGGAACTTACTATATAGACTAGACTGGTTTCAAACTCACAGATATCCTCCTGCTTCTGCCTCCCACGTGCTGGCATTAAAGACATGCGCCATCATGCTGGCATGTAAAATGGATATCTTGTTAGACCCCAGGGCAGATGCAAAGTGATATCTCTGACAAGATCACTAAGTGTGTGGGTCTTACTTTGAATCTGCAAAGACAAGAGTGGGCTGAGTAGGGGAGCCATCTCTGCAGCACAAGCTCACCTGTGCCTTTTAGCATCGTGTGTGAAAGGTACTCATCCTGGATGGTACAGGATGGCAACTGCCAAGAGCTTGGTGAGCAGCAGTTTTCTGAGGTGCCAGGCAGCTGGGGAGCTGGGTGAGTAAAATCTGCCCCCCCTCCCGCCTTTTGCTTTGTTCTCCACAGTACAGGGTGAAGCTTAGTGTTTGCAGAGAACTGTCTTTGTAAAACATCCTTGTAAACCCATGTGAAGAACGGTCCCTAAGGGGGGCCTGCTTGCCTCTGAATGTATATCGCGCTGGATTATCGGGAAAGCATCTAAGAGAAATAGGGTATGATGTCACTCAACAAAATTAAAAGCAGTAAAGCAATAACGGGCTCTTCACTGAGCCCCTTTTGGGAATGTTAATCTTACATATTTATAAGTGTGGTAAAGTGTATTAATCATTACAACAGCCCTCCAAAGTAAGTGTCTTTATCTTGAGTGTTTAGGGCTGAGATCCATATCTTTGTGACATTAAGGATATAGCCACCTCTCTCTAATGTGCTGTATTGTTGCCAAGTGAGGGGTGGCGAGACTTCCTGAGTATGCCAGCCCAAGAGACATGCACGATAAGGCTCCGCTTTTCCTATCGGTGTGAACTTAAATGGTAACAGTCTGGTATGGGTCACAGAACAGAACTTATGTGGCATCTCACAGACTATCAGAACATCAGGAGAACACATCCTTTTGTAGATAAGACGTGTGTGTGTGTGTGTGTCTGTGTGAGATTGTGTGTGTGTGTCTGTCTGTGTGAGATTGTGTGTGTGTGTGTGTGTGTGTGTGTGTGTGTGTGTGTGTGTGTGTGTGAAGTATGTGTATGTATGAGAGAAAGAATTTCTTTTCACTCAACATGAAAAGAAATGTAAAAGCTACAAAGCCCTTATTCTAGATTGATCTAAAGACAGATCATGTTTCCCAATAAAGTAAGAGCCCAACCCTGACTTATACATGGCCCAGCTCTTGGCTCCTTCCCAGCTCTTGACTGACTGGGTGTTTGGCTAGTGACTGAGGCCTACCTGGAGATGTGGGCTTGTGTTCTGGTTGGTCTGAATCCAGTGCCTGTTAGACTTAACCTCACATAATATCACTCCAGGGAGCAGGCATCGTGGGCTGTGCTGTGAGACTGTGAGAGCCCACCTCAAAGGAACAGAAGGCAAATAAACTCTGCTGGCCATTAAAAGTGTGGCATGTGTTTTTTCTGCCTCTATCCTTACATTCTTTCAACCACTTTGTCTAAAGCACCAGATCAGGCCAAACACTTACACAGGGAGAGCTTTTACTGGATAGAAACTTCACCCCATAAAATGCCTTGTAACCCTCCAGAATCGACTCGGATACCAGACAACCTACCACAGCTGAATCCCAGCACTTGCTCTGAGTTGACTTAAAAATCATTTTTGTCACACAGGTGGGCAGGACACTGGTTGGTTCCCACTGGCTTTGCTGTAGTAAAACCCCGCCTCTTCACTTGGGCCTGCAGATGTCTGCTGGGGGATAAAAGGCTTGGCACCTCTGTCTTTACATTGTGTCCATCCCATTTTACTTAGCTCTTCCAGTAGATTCATTGGTCATTTAAAAATGTCTTGGTGAACATGGTCTACTGCCTGGTGGAGCTGGTAAAATTTCCTTCCACTCTGCCCTGTGCCCAGAAACCAAAGGTCCCTCAGCCTTGTCAGCAGAGCCCAGACCAAACCAGGATGTTTGGAAATTGATGTGAGGTGATTGTAGACAGAGTTCCTGTCCCACCTGGTCCCGTAGCTGTTTAGTCCCAAATAAACACACAAAGGCTTATATTAATTGTAAACTGTTGGCTGATGGCTCAGGCTTCTTATTGGCTAGTTCTCTCTTAATTATTAACCCATTTCTACTAAATTATGTATTGCAGGAGGCTGTAGCTTACCTGTAATGCTCTGGAATGTTAATCCTTTGGCGGCTACATGGCATCTCCCCCTGTGACTCTCTGTTCTGGCATCTCTCTAGCTACTCACTCTCTGCGTCCTCTTCCCAGAATTCTCCTCATCTGGTCACCCCACCTATACTTCCTGCCTGCCTGGGGCCAAGCATTTATTCATCAACCAATAAGAGAAACATATTCACAGCATACAGAAGGACATCCCCCATCAGGTGATGATGTCAACAACAGGAGGACTCAGCAGTTCTTGGGCAAAGCTGACCTGAAAACATTGAGGTCAGAGTGTCTGTGCACAAGAAGGGGCATTTTTTGAAGCTGTGCCCATAGACAGTGAAAGATGAGCAAACTCCAACTCAGCTCAGGGCACTCAGTAAAGGCTTTGGCTCCCTTTGTCCAGTGAGCAGCTGGTCCTTTGCTGCGAGTGAGCCGGAGCCTCGCTCACTCATCTTGCTCGTGACACCTGGCCTGTTTCATTTCTGTCTTCCCCTACTTCAAGATCCTGCCTGGTGTTGTAAGGGCCTGGGCTGTCGAGTTGGAGAGGAGGAGGAAAAGGAAGCTGGAAAAAGACTTAGATGAGCCTGATTGAAATAATTAAATGATTAAAAACAAAAAATAAAAATAAGGCAAAACTAACAAAAGGCCACCAACAGCATTGTGTATATGTGAGGTCACGTCTGTTGAGGTCAGCAGATAACTCCACATCAGTTCTTTCCTTCCATCTTTATGTGAGTTCTGGGGATTGAACTCAAGGTTCCAGGCTTGTGTGCTAAGTACCGATTCCCTGCTGAGCCATCTCACCAACTCTGAAATAGAAGTTTCTTTTCTTTTTTCTTTCTTTCTTTTTTAATGGTTTTTTTGAGACAAGGTTTCTCCGTATAGCTCTGGCTGTCCTGGCACTCGCTCTGTAGACCTGGGTGGCCTATCAACTCACAGAGATCCACCTGTCTCTGCCTCCCAAGTGCTGGGATTAAAGGTGTGGGGCACTAAAAGCCAGTTGGTTGGGTCAAGTTTGGAACCTTGGTCCAGACTTCATTCTCCTGCTTCCGAGTGGGAGTAGAAGGTTGTCAAAGGGAAGAAAGCACTGTGACCAAACAAAAGGGGCTTCCTGCTTTCTTGTGGCTGATCTGCAACTGTCTGACTCATACATAACCTTTACACTAGATTTGCTAAATCTACAGTAAAGAAGTTAGTGAGAGCTGGTCTTTGTGGAAAAGGAGAAGCTGTTTGAATCCCCAATGTTTCCTTTTAATCATGAGAAGCTGGTTCAGGGGGGCTGACAGTGCTGGACTGTGAAGTAGGGTTATCCCTGCTGGCTAGAAGGAAGGAGAGCAGGAGAAAGGCAAAAAGCCTGGGCTCCCAAATCCTTGCTCTGCTGAGAGACCACGGTGGTTGCATCCCCAGGAGAATCTGAGAGTAGAGGTAAACACAGGATGTTAGGGAAACCCTGAGCAGGGATTTTCAGTTTTTATTATTACTGGGAATTGGGCTGGGGTTGGCGGGGGGGGGGGGGGATTAGAATCAGTTTCAGAAAGGGAAGGAAGTTAATTTTTTTCTCCCTTTGCACATCTGAGCCTTAGTGTAGAAGATGTGTACTGCCCACAAGTATTCTGTGACCTCCCAGGAGGAGGCTTAGGTGGCTGTATCTCAATGAACTCAGGTGTGGCTGTCTGTCATTTGTTCTGTTGCTTTCTTAGCTCACAGAGGAGTAGGTCCAGGGGCAGACAGCAAAACTTTCCCAGTCAGGAACAGCCGGAAATGTAGCTGGTCATAGCCTCTATTTCTATTTTATTTTTGCCTCTAGTAACAATCAGCATGTGTTTAATCAGGGCTGTGTCAACCTGGGCTCTGGAGGGGCTGTGATGGACAGGCACCCCTTGTCAGGAGAAAGGAAATTTTTGTTTTCAAAAATTTCAAAAATTTGACTTTGCTCATTTATTTATTTATTTATTTATTTATTTATTTATTTATTTATTTATTTATTGTTTGAGTCAGGGTTTCTCCATGTAGCCTTGGCTGTCCTGTAACTCACTCTGTAGACCAGACTGGTCTTGAACTCCCAGAGATCTGCCTGCCTCTGCCTCCCAAGTGCTCAGATTAAAGGTAGGTACCACTGCCTGGCTGACTTTGCCTCATTGTAACTGCAGCAAAAGCTAACTTAAAATGATTTATTTATTTTTTTTATTTCATTGGTGCGGATACGTGTTGTGTGTGTGTTTGCATGAGTTCATGTGCAGGTGCCTTCAGAGACCAGAGGCACTGGATCCCCTGGAAGTGGGATTATAGGGTTTTGTGAGCCCCCTAATGTGGGTGCTTTTAGCGATTTGAGGCATCTTTCCAGGTCCCCAAACTATCCTGTTCTGACTAACAACCTGTGTGAAAATTTAATCCCCACTACAACCTATGTGATGTTGTTAGCAACAGCAATTCTTAATTTCTAGGATTAGGTTCCAATCCCAGGAGAGATTGCCCTGAGGATATCTGTAACAACTGAGTAATATTGATATTTAAACTCCTCTGTTAGGCCGAGGACCCCTGGAGGACAGGAACAGCTTTGCCTTTTTTTTTTTTTTTTTTAAACAAACACTCTTTGCAAAGTCATGCAGATGTTTGGGAGGAGCATTGGAAAGCAGCTTGTTTCACCTAAAAGTATGAAGAAATAAACATTACAGATGTTGAGTAAGTCAGTTTCTTAAAATCTAAGCTGATTCCTCTCTCATTACAGCAATATCTACCATGGAGCCAAGAGGCCCCCTGAAAGGACCCATTGAACGGAAGCGTTCAGAAATCTCTGAGCTCTTTAGGTAGGAATAGCAGGAAGGAAAGAGCAATACTATTATTAGCTGCTTTATTTGATATATATAATGAGCCAAACACAGCTCTGAGCCTTTAACGCTGACGTCCTTAGAATAGCCCTACAGTTTGGATATGACTTTATAATAACGTATTAATATGATTACTAATTTTCATTCAAAGAAAATTAGATTCAGAAAGGCTAGTTGACTAGCTCAGATAACATAGAAAAGTGGTGGATTCAGGCTTCATACTTGGTCTAGCTCAGTACCCTTCACCACTGTGTGGAACCACATAATATATAGAATTGTTTGGGAGGCTTCTCCAGCCTCCAGCACAGCTCAGGGTCAGGGTTAGGGGCCAGTAAGACTTAGCTCAGTGTGAAGGAGACCCATCAGCACTGTGCTAAATGGAATATTAGTTTTTTTTTTCTGTAAAAAATTCAAACCGAGAGATGTAAAGCTTGAAAAGAATGAGTGTGTGTGTGTGGCAAACAAGGAATTGGAGGTCTTTGAGGTGCATGTGTTTTGTTTGGCTCTCAAGGTGTTTGTGAAAAGACTTGAACCAATAGTGGAAACTCAAAAGGAGGCATGGGAAAGGATGGGGAGACATTATAAAAAAATGGCCCATGATTTTTAAAAAAAGCATCACCTAGAACAGTCCACAAAGGTCTAATTGTACAGGCACCTATCTCTAAGTAGACGCTGTTTGCAGAACAGTCACCAAAATACTAGCAGTGACAAGTGAGGCTATGATGGTTTCAGTGACATTTACTCTTCTGCCTGTTCTAGTGCATTTCCTGAATACTCTATAATGAGCACAGATAATTAGAAAACAATTACTTGTTTTTAGACACTTCATTGAGATTTTATACAACTGTCTTTCTAGTTTGCTGCAGAAGCACGGGTTGTTCAAGAACACTGTGGCTACATTTCAGCAGGGTGTCAGTGGCCAGAACTGAGTTTCAGAGCCTTCCCTTGTATGTGGCAGCTGTGCCCTCACTTCACAACTACTGCTTTCTCACTCACCTCTTGGCAGTTAGTGCCTGGACCAGCTGGTGTGTAAAGGACTGCTCTTTACAGGAAGGTCTTGAAGACTGTTGAGTCATTTGTGAGCTAAGGGTCTAGATCAAGGCCATTTGTCTAATAGAACCGTCTGGGATGATAGAAACGAGAAAGTCAACGTGGCTCATACAGCTGAGGAAATGGATTTTTAATTTTAAATATTGATAGCTTGAATGCCTGCATGTGGATAGTGACTCATTGAGCTGCACACACACCGTGGGGCTAGTTTTCACCAGCTTGACACAAACGGGAGGGAAGAGGGAACCTCGCTTGAGGAATTGCCTCCATTAGATTGGCTTGTGGGCACATGTGTGGGATGTTTTCTTGATTGTTAATCGGTGGAGGAGGGCCTCTTCCACCGTGGACAGGGCCACCCTTGGACAGGCTGTACCAAGATGTGTAAGAAAGGAAGTGAACATAAGCCAGGAAGGGAGCCAGTCAGCATCACTCCTCCATGGCACAAGATTCCGTTCCTGCTTGAGCTCCTTCTGTGACTTAGAAGATGAAATAAACCCTTTCCTCCCCAAGTTGCCTTAGGTCATAGTGATTTATCACAGAAACAGAAGACAAAGTAGAATAGACACACACACACACACACACACACACACACCACACACACACACACACACACACACACACACCTCTCCACATGCACACATGTATTTGGGGAGATAGAAGGATGAAGGGAGAGAGACAGAGAGACAATGGTACTTGCTAATGGGTTAACTGTAGTTACCTGTAACTTGCCTTCAGTCTAAATATAGAAAACAAAGTGGTGGTGAGCAAAGGGTTTGACATTAGAGAAGTTTTTTTTTTTTGTAATTAAATATCTTATTAATTTTTTGTATCTCTCTATTATCTATCTTTCTATTATCTATCTATCTATCTATCTATCTATCTATCTATCTATCTATCTATCTATCTATCTGCCTGATCCTCCTATATATTTATTGAACCTCTTCTCCGTTAGCAACACTGGTCAGTTCTCAGCCTTTCCAGGAGTCTCTGACCTTCTGATTCCTATGCTTGGTGGGACATTCCTTCCCCACCCTGAAACAAGTTTCAAATACTAGCCTCTTCCACAAACAAGTCCTCTGTGATCTTCCAAGCCAAATCAGGTCCTTCTCGTTATTATGTCTCATGCGTCCTTCATCGTGTTTAATAAAACTAATTATGCAGACCTCGTGTCTTAATTTGTCTGATGTCTGCTCTGAAGTTAGACTTTCCACTCCACAGGGCATAATTCTCTCCTACATCGTCTAGTGCTTGGCAGGGTATGAGGTACACGGCTCGCTCAATTAGTGTCTGTCAAGATTATCTCTGTGGTTCAATAATCACTTCTGATGAAGACTTACCTGAGCAGACAAATTACATTGCAGGGTATCACCTGCAGAAAACCAGAGTGACGGGGCAGGAGGGTGACTTTACAAGTCTGTGTCTTAGACTTATGTGATCTTGATGTATTTATCTCCTCTTTAAAAAGGAATCTGGTAAAGGGACTGCATACTAAATCTATCCATCCATCCATCCATCCATCCATCCATCCATCTATCTATCTATTATCTATTTATCATCAATCTATCATCTATCATCAATCTAGCATCTACCTACCATCTTCTATCATCTATCTATCATCAATCTATCATCAGTTATGATAAATCTTTCCTCCAAAAGCCGCCCGAGCCCTACCACCACGTGGGTGGTCTCTGCCAGCCATCTGAGTTCTGCCCGCCACATGGATGGACAAAATAATACAGAGACTAACATTAGGTACAAATGCTGCTTGATTAATAACTAGGGTTCTTATCTGTTAGCTCAGTCTTAATTATCATAAAAATATATATTTTATATAAAAGACTTATCTTATCGGACGCCTTCCATTGGCGTCCTCACTTGCGGGTGGATCACATTGTGCCACTGGAGGAAAAGCAGAGGGGAAAAGGAGCCACTTCCTGTTTGTCCTTGCTTAAATCTGAGTCTCTTTGCTATGTCACTTCCTGCCTGGATCACCACTTCTCTACTACATTTCCCAGAATCCTCTTCAACTCCTAGTCCCACCTAACTTGCTGCCTCATTGGCCAAACAGTACTTTATTCAACAATCAATAAGATGAACATACACAGTACATTCCCCATCATCTCCTCTTTTCTGTCTAAATAAAAAGGATAACTTATCTTTTATAATAACTGAAGAAAAACTATAACCATAACTATCTGTCTTCAACTCTATCAAAGACCACAGAAGGATAATATATAAACTCTAGAATTGACAGAGACATCTCGCTATCTAGACAGTTACCCAAGTTCCTCTGTAACGTTGGGGCATCCATCTTCAGCCTAAGTGTGCCAGCCATAGTATGTCTGGCACACTTCTCCATTTCAACAGGAACCCTTTAGTACTGTCTTGTTTTGTAAGTTCAGCAGTCACTTTCTTGTGGGTCCTGCATGTCCAGTTTATATAGCAACAAACAGTCCAGGCAAGAGCAGTTTCTTACCCAAATGGCTAATCTTGCCATATTGAAAGCAAACTCCATAAAAAGTTTCTTCGATGCCCATCCTCCTTTCTGACGTAATTGGTGTGCCAGGAGCAGTTGTGTCTCACTGCAAAGAAAAACCCTAAACCATTTAAGTGCCATATATTCTGTAGGTCTTTGGAAGGTTTGAAGAATACCTATCCATCTCAAATACATCTCTGTATATCTAGAAAACCTAACAAACCTAATTATAAGTTCTGACTATTATAGGTAACTATATAACCTGTAATTAATTATGTATATCATTTTAAGAGATCTGTATAAGCACCATACCTAAACAAGAGGAGACATATACATATCACAAAGTTGACCTTAAAGTTGTATCAATAAATGAAAATCCATACCCATGTAAAGTATTCATTCCCATATCCTATTCCCCCCCTTTTAAAAAAGACATTGACTATGCTCATTACCATTTATAACCAACCCCATATAAATGAAAACAAATATAAACAATATTTGGGGATTTGGGAGTCGTTCCTTCTAAACTGCTTCCTGCTGATTGGGAGTGATGTTTATATCATGAGGATCATGATAAAACAGAAATCTGACCATGTCCTTGTTTTTGTAGTCTGTAAGACTGCATCATCTCAGCTATTTTGGATGTAGGATGAGTAGGGTCACTGTTTGGGGTCTTGCTTGATCAAACCATGTTAGTCTGGAAGAAATCCACAGCTTTTGATTTCCTGTGGAAACACAAGCAAAAACGTTTTTTCCAAGTAGCCTGTCCTTAGACTTAAATTTTGAAGTCAAAGCATTTTTAAAATGTATAAGTTGGATTAATTTAGCAGCTTTTATAATCAAATGTATTTTAGTAGCAGTAAGTCTTTCCTCGGCAATCAAACAATTTACAGACAATATAGCATATAGTATCCAGATTCTCTGTGTATTTTTCATCTTTAGGTGGCTTTTCTACTACTTTATTTTTACTTTCTTTTCTTTTTTTTTGAGACAGGGTTTCTCTGTGGAATTCTGCCTGCCTCTGCTTTTGGAGTGCTGGGATTAAAGGTGTGTGCCACCATACCCAGCTACTCTATTTCCTCCTGTTACTTTTTCTCTCACAAGCCTACATATATTTTTAAACATAGTGCAAACCTTTAGAGGTTTTTCTTTATCTGCATCTGTCTTTACTGTAAATCTTTTCCTTTTTCTGGCCACCAGTCTTTTAACTGTTAAACAACACCACCAAAATTAAAGTGGTGGCTTTCTTAGCCAATGTCTTCGTTTTTTTTCCACTTTTGCTGAGGCAGGAAATCTCCCTTAAAGCAACCACTCAAGTCCCTGTTTGTCTCTAGTAAAACAGAGAGCACCCAAGAAAACACTGCTAACAAGAAGTCGTGCTTGTCTCTGATCTTTTGCTGCTAAAATCCCTTTTTAAGCTTTTGTGAAGTTTACATGGAAGTTCGTAACACTACCTCCAGCTGCCCAGGTTCTGCCGCTGTTTGACTAGTCTCCGGAAGGCAGCTTGCAGCAGTGAGAGCTCAGAATCCTAACCCTAGAACTCTCCAGGGCTGTAGGTCATCTTGGGAGTGTTGAGTCCAAGACCCAAGAGCGCTGGGATGGCACGAGCATATGGAAGCTGCTCGGATGCCTCTCAGTGGCCCGACAGGACAGGCTGTGGCGGCAGGTTTCCCTCTTTCTCTGTGAGCCTTGGGGCATGGGATCATCCCGTAGCAACATTGGTACAAAAGCCACCAACTAAAAAACAACCCCAGGGACAGGTGGCTTATATATGGCAGCCTATCCAGTTGAAAGATCTTAAGCATATTAAAGAATCAGTTGTCTCGTATGGTCTTCTTAGCCCATAGGTAAAACAGCTATTACATTCATGGGCCACCTTTAACAGGGTGATGCTCGAAGATTGGGTAGGACTGGTGTCAGCTGTCCTTGAGAATTCTTGTCAAAATGAAAGGCATTACTGAGGGAGGAAAAAAAGCTTCTAGAGCGTCAAACCATTAGAGATGGTCTTGATGCACCTCTTGAAAAAATCCTAGGAGAAGGTATTTATGCTGACCCACAGGTTCAGGCTGAATATGATGACCATATGCTGTCCCTATGCAGGAAAGCAGCACTAAACACATGGGATAAGGGGAAGGACTGGAAGCTTATACCAGAATAGAACATGGACAAACAGAAGGACTTCTTAGACTGGTTGACCAGAGCAGTAGACTTACAAGTAACAGATCCAGCAATAAGACATTTGATTGTGTATACATTAGCTTATGACAATGCAAACCCAATATGCAAAAGAATACTTTTGATCAGATCAGCTCCACTAGAAGAATGGGTTTTGCATACTGCCCACATTGACTATAATATGCAAGATGCTGGAATCTGGGCAGGAGAAGCTATCCCAAGAGGTTTCAAAAGGCAGCAGGAGAGATTAGGAGTCCCAGAGATGAAGACAGAAGGGCTTGGGAAGGAGAAACACCTTACGGATGGAAGTTTGGCTAGCGATAATGAATCAGGTAAGACTGGACAAGATGAACAGCACATATTTTGGCAGACCTCAATCAAAGACAAGCTACCTCACTTACGTATACAAATTAGTGATAAAATTATTAATGGGATAGTGGACACAGGTGCTGATGTCACTATCATTACCCACAAGTCCTGGCTGAAGAAATGGCCACTCAGGGAAGGGAATGAACAATTTTTGGGTATTGGAACACTATCTAGAGTACAACAGAGTATCTGCTCAGTGGTCTGCATTGGACCGGAAGGACAGAAAGGGAAATTGAAAGCCTACGTGGCAAATATAGCTATAAACCTCTGGGGTCGTGATCTCTTACAGCAATGAAAAACTCAAATTAACATCACTCCAGTATCAGATACCAATTATAGAGAATCGCTAGATAGTAGAAAGGATCGGGTAAGACGCTATGGAAAATGGTTACCAACCATCCAGGCTGTACAGAAACTAAATACAAATGATAGACCTTCAGAGGAACCAAAGGTCCTGCCATTAAAATGGCTCACAGGTGAACCTTTCTGGATAGGGCAATGACCTTTGACCTCTGAGAAGCTAGAGGCTCTAGAAAAGTTAGTACAGAAACAGCTAGAGGCTGGACACAGAGGAGTCTACCAGCCCTTGCAATTCTCCTGTATTTGTTATCAAGAAGAAGTCAGGTAACTGGAGAATGCTGACAGACCTGGGAGCCATAAATAAGGTAATTCAACCTATGGGCTCTCTACAGCCTGGAATGCATTGCCTTCCTTAATACCTAAAGGATGGCCTATCATAGTCATTGATCTGAAAGACTGCTTTTTCACTATACCATTACAAGAAACTGATAGAGAGAAATTTGCATTTACTGTACCAACTCTTAATAACTCACAGTGTTCGGAGATATCAATGGAAGGTTTTACCTAAGGGGATGCTAAATAGTCCTACTTTATGTCAACACTTTGTACAACAACCTTTGGAAATAATTTCCAAAATCCCTCATTTATCATTATATGGATGATATTCTTTTATCAGATTCCAATAAGGAAACTTTGGAACGTATGTTTGACATGGTGAAGGAAATTCTGCCTAGATGGGGGTTACACATTGCTCCGGAGAAGATACAAAGAGGAGATTCTATTAACTATTTAGGTTACAAGATAGATTTACAAGGAATCAGGCCACAGAAGGTGCAAATTAGAAGGGATCATTATCAAACTCTTAATAGTTTTCAGAAGTTGCTAGGAGAAATTTCTCAATTACAGATGATTATTGGGGTAGAAGGTCATGACTTAAAACATTTAAAAATGGCTCTTAAAGGTGATAAGGACCTAAGCAGTCCACGAATATTATCTGTTGAGGCAGAAAATGAACTACAATGGGTAGAAAACAGAATATTGGATGCGCATGTAGATCAGATAAACATTGATTTAGACTGCATTCTGGTTATCTTGCCATCAAGAGAATATCCTTCTGAAATTCTGATGCAGAGGGAAGACACTATATTAGAGTGGATATTTCTGCCACATAAACAGAATAAAAAGTTAAAGACATATATATAGAAATGATTTCTGATTTGATTTCAAAGGGCAAATTAAGACTTTGTCAACTGACTGGAAAAGATCCAGCAGAAATTATAGTATATTTAACTAATGATGAAATTTCCTCCTTGTGGATGGATAATGAATATTGGCAAATAGCTCTTACTGAATTTTTGGGAACAATTAGCAACAACTATCCCAAGACAGACAGAATTAAATTCATAAAAAAGACAGTCTGGATTCTTCCATGTATTGTAAGACAAACCCCCATTTCTGGAGTTCTTACCTTCTACACCGATGCTAACAAATCAGGTAAGGCTGGTTATGAAGCAGGTGAGGTAAGTAAGGTAGTTCAAAGTCCATATACATTTGTACAGAAGGCAGAATTATATGCAATTCTCATGGTGCTTATGGATTTAACAGAACCTCTTTACATAGTTACTGATTCCCAATATGCAGAGAGTGTCGTCTTACACATAGAAACCGCAGATTTCGTCCTTGATAATACGGAATTAACCTTGTTGTTCTTACAATTACAGGAAACAATCAGAAACAGAAGTAATCCTCTATACATTATGTATATCAGATCCCATATGGGTCTGCCAGGCCCACTAGCACAAGGAAATGACGAGATTGATCATTTATTAATTGGTAGTGTGCTAGAAGCCTCAGAATTTCATAAAAAACATCATGTAAATAGCAAAGGTTTAAAAAAAGGATTTCTCCATCACTTGGCAACAAGCCAAGGAGATAGTGAGAAACTGTCCTACTTGTTCCTTTTATAACCAAACTCCATTGCTAGTAGGTTGTAATCCGAAGGGCATTCAGAGGAATGAGATCTGGCAGATGGATGTCGTTCACTTTGCAGAATTTGGAAATCTGAAATATGTACATCATACTATTGACACATTCTCAGGTTTCCAATGGGCTACTGCTCTCAACTCTGAAAAAGTTGATTCTGTTATTATACACCTGCTAGAGGTGATGGCAGTCATGGGTATACCTGCACAAATAAAAGCTGACAATGCTCCGGCATATGTCTCAACAAAAATGGAACAGTTTTTCAAATTTTATAACATAAAGCATGTTACAGGTATACCACACAAGGTATACCTTCAGGACAAGCAGTCATTGAAAGATGTAATGGGATGCTTAAGGAGATGCTCCATAGACAAGCTGGTAAGTCAAAACCCCCCAAACATAGGTTACATAATGCTTTATTAACACTAAACTTTCTTAATGCCAATGACAAAGGACAAACAGCTGCAGAAAGACACTGGACTACGGAAAAAATTGCTGAACTAAATCAACCAGTATACTTCAAAGATGTACTGACCTCTATATGGAAGCCTGGACATGTGTTACATTGGGGTGGGATTTTGCATTGGTTTCCACAGGAGAAGAAAAAACTTTGGATACCATCAAAGTTGATCAAGATTGGAGTTGAAAAAGACAAACCTCTCAACAAGGACGAGTGACAGGTATTTACTGAGGTATATCTCATAAACTAAATAGAAACCTCCCAAAAGAAAGGGAAGTGCTTTGTTTCTATCTTCACAGGAAAACTCATCTCCAGAAGTCCAAGAACACTACATGGGTAAATGCTTAAGAAGAAAAGGTAGCTATTACCATCAAACTAAAGGAACATGCCATACGGTAAAATTTACAGCTGTCTCTCAAATAACTCTATTTCTCTTCATTTTCTAGTCTCTATTCAAGTAAATCAATGCTGGATTTAGAGTTGGATTTGGCTTTCCTCCCCAAAAATCCAAGCATGTTGTTTAACTAAACTTTAGAGTTTCTGTATTATATCAAGAAGCCAATTGATGTAATACAGAATGAGAAAGCAATTTGAGGACTGTCTTTGTCTTTCTTGGCTCTTTCCTTCAAGGTGTACACTGTCTCACAATCGTTATTTTTCCTCAATTGCCCTTTCCAGTATACATACATATACAAGTAAACATTTCTCTGCTAACACTTATGTTTGAGTCCCACACAAGCAATGAAGACCTGCCTGACAACAATCCCTGGATGCCCCGGAAAAGGAATTGGGCCATACCTCCTAGATGGCACTGGATCCAACTTACTCCGTATCACCTGACACTCTGACCACAGCTTCCAGTTGACTGACTTCAATCAAGCTGAGGATTTCAACCTAGATCTTCAATCAAGCAAATCCCATCTAACATGGACTGGATATAAACCGTTAGAGACTTTCACTATACTGACATTTTTTCCCCCACAGGATCCCACAAGGCTACCATCATCCCATTTCAGCAGGAAGTAACTTGGAGGATGCTATGCCCCCGTTTTCTGATCAGTCCAGTCATTCAGGGTTCCGAAGGGGGGCTGCCTGAAAGAGTCATGGGCAAGAGAAAGGAAGGAGACCAAGCGCGCAAAAGAGGGGACCAGAGTCCGTCTATGCAAATGTCAAGGTCTCGATTTATTGGGGCTCAGTGTGGGCTTATATAGCCCTGCATAGCCCTGCACCAAGGAAATTGGGTAAGCGGGGTGGGGGGGAATAACAGGAAGGAACATCTGGTGTATGCTGGGGCCGGAGCATTCTTCTTATCAGCCGGAACATCTTGTGGTCTTCCCTGGAACAGCAAACAGGAATCCGTTTGGCCAAACCTTCTAATTACAGGTTATAGGAGGCTCAGAGTTGGCTTTAAGCCGCAAACTTAAAGGTCATAAAAGGACTTACAAAGATGGGCTTTAAACCCCATAGTTTAGGGCCCATGGCCCTTAACAGTTTCCTATTATTGTCTATTAGGGTAGTGTAAGCCTAGTTAGGAATGACCTTCCTATTGTTTATGGTTGGGATTGGAAGTAGGTGTTCAGGTTTGGACACCTCTTTTAGATGACTTTAGGGTTTAGCTGAAATAGAAATAGTTAGGATGTGTAATAACAGATTATTGTATCTTCTTGTATTTCACCTTTAAGATAGTTAATTTTGGATATTTTACACTATTAAATTTTAATCCTCTTTTAGACTAAAAGGGGAATTGTAGGGAGACACCTTAACCATGCCTCCTAAGGGCTGGCTACAGGTGTGGTCGAGGTGAGGTCAGAGTGATGCGGCATGGGCTCTTAAGCGACCATGAGCACATGGAACGCTCTCTTCCCCTTTGGCTGCCCCTTCTTTCTGGCCTCCCTGCCTTGCTGCCCCGGGGCATGCTCTGGCTTGCATTTGGCTGGTATTTATCTGAGTAAAGGTATCTTGAATCTATAAGCTTTTTCCTTCAATCTATCAATCTATCATCTATTATCTATCTATTTATCATCAATCTATCATCTATCTATCTATCTAACATCTATCATCTAAATATCTATCATTTATCTATATGTCTATCATCTATCTGTATCTATCTATCATCTATGTACCATCTCTATCTATCTATCTATCTATCTATCTATCATTTATCTCTCTATCATCTAAATATCTGTCTTTCTGTCTGTTTTACAAGACAGGGTTTCTCTGTGCAGCCTTGGATGTCCTGGAACTCACCCTGTAGACCAACCTGGCCTAAAACTCACAGAGTTCTGCCTTCCTCTGCCTCCTAAGTTCTGGGATTAAAGGCATGCACCACCACTACCCAGCCTAAGTCCTTTTTTAAAGATTTGTTTTTATTTTAACTTATGTGTGCATGTGTGCGTCTGTGTTTCAAGTTTGTGCACAAGTGAGAGCAGGTGCCTGTGGAGGTCAGAAGAAGGTGTCAGATCCCCTGGAGCTGGTGTTCAAGTGAGCTGCTTGACGAATGCTCTGGGAATGTTCCCACCTGGGACCCTCGGTAAGAGTGGTGTGCGCTCCTGGTTGCTGAGCCAGTTCTCCAGCCTTATTTTTGTGTTGTTTGTTTTTGAGGCAGCGTCTTGATATGCAGTGTGTGATCCTCCTGCTTCTGTTTGCATTTCACTCTCTCTCTCTCTCTCTCTCTCTCTCTCTCTCTCTCTCTCTCTCGTTACTGTAATGTCAGTGGACTAAAGCTTCTTAGTTATTTACTTTCAGATTATTGCTGAATGGTTGTTACCTCTTCTAATACTTTTAGTTATGGATTTAGCCTTATCTTCAAGTTTTGATGTTCTTGTTGCATAGGTTAATGACATACTGGTATAGGACTTGAAAATATTTGCAAGTTCTGTCTCCCTGATGTAAGATTCATACTTCTTTAATTTGTTAGTCAGTCAACCATAATTTATGAAGATGAACCATAGCAAGCTTTGACTCAAAAGGCTAGGGAGGCTGGAGCCAGGGCGAAATGATTAAGAGCATTGGCTGCTCTTCCAGAGGAACCTGTTTGATCCCCAGAACCTATGTGGGACTCACAACTGTCTGTAACTCCCATCCTAGGGTATCTGACACCCTCTTCTGGTCTCCAGGGGCACTGCATGCACATGGTGCACAGACATACACGAAGGCAAAACACCCACATGAAAAATACTAAGATAAAAAAAATAAGAAACCAGGCATGGTGGCACACGCCTTTAATCTTAGCACTCGGGAGGCAGAGGCAGGCAGATCTCTGTGAGTTTGAGACCAGCCTGGCCTTCAAGAGCGAGTGTCAGGATAACCTCCAAAGCCACACAGAGAAACACTGTCTCGAAAAACCAAAAAAAAAAAAAAAAAAAAAAAAAAAAAAGGAAAAAAGTTAAAAAAAAAAAGCTAGGTATAAGTTTAAGTGTTGTGGTATATTATTTTAACTGGGCAAAGGTGTGTTATATTTGTTTATGCTGCACTTGTTTAACAATTTAAGGTTGTGTGTTTAACTATGTAAAGTTATGCTACATCTGTTTCACCTTGCCTGCCTAAGGCAACTTATTGGTCTAATAAAGAGCTGAATGGCCAATAGCTAGGCAGGAGAGGGATAGATGGAGATAGGCATGCAGAAAGAATAAGCAGGAAGAGAAGTCTAGAATGAGAGAAGAAAAGGATGAGGGAAGAGAATGAGGGAGAAAGAGAGAGCCATGCCCGGGGCTAGAAGCCAGGCAGCTGCCAGACAATCAGAGGAGCAGTAGTGAAAGTGAGATGTACAGAAATAAAGGTAAAAAGCCCTGGGGCAAAATGTGGATAAAGAGAAACAGATTAAAACAAGAGCTAGGATAAGGCCAAGCACTGATAACTAATAGTAAGCCTCCATGCCATGATTTGGGAGCAGGTTGGTGGCCCAAAAGAGAAAGCCTGGGGCATCAGGAATGCTTTTCTTTAATCCTCCTTCCTTTTTGTTTGTTACAGAAACAGTCTCCAGTAGAAAGGCTAACTCTAGAGAAAATGGAAATTGGTTATTCACTCCGACATATACTAAAATACAGAACCAACTGTATGTGTTTGTTTCAAGTTAGCTCCCTCCAGGAAGTCACTCGGAGACTGCTGTAGTGAGCCAAGGATGTAAGAGAAACCAGGAAGGACACAGACAAGAAAAAAACAATGAAGGAAAACCCACAGACCTTCATTTTCCCAGTTTTATAAATTCATAGATCTTCAAGACACAGCTGTGCCCACGTTACTAGTGGACACTCTATGGTTAAGCTCGGAACACTGCCTTTCTTCTGTGATATGAATTATGGGATGCAGAGTGACAGGATTCATGCAACCTTGTGAGACGTGCCAGAGCAACGCAGCATTTAAGCTAAGATATTTTAATGACCCAATTTGTTCAGACTGCTGGAGGGTAAAAAGCGATTTTGTAAGATTTGCTGCTATTAATCGCTGCAGCCCCTGGTGCTTATGATGCAGTGGGAAGGTGTTTTCAGGATTACACTAATAGCAAAGGAAAACAACAGACATGTTCTCAATATGCAAATTATAATTAGAGACAACGGTAACATCTTGAAGCAGAATCAAAGGGCACAGTTCACGTATTGTAAAATACTATAATTAAGGGATTAAATGCAGCTTCAACAATCTCACTGTATTTAGCAATTACTTATCTGCTTACAACAAATAATTTGCTAGCAGATCCAGAATGCACTTAATTGGGACCAAGTGAAAGGTACCATTCCTGAATTCCTGGTGTCTGGGAAGGGTTGGAAAAGAGCCCACGTCTTTAAGAGAAATACTAAGAGAAATACTTTAAGAGAAATAACATTTTAAAGAAAGTTCATCTTAAAAAACACCCAGATCTGGGCTTCATTATCATTCTCCTGGGGCACACACTTTGAAATGATATTTTCACACAAGGTAGAATCTGAAATTTGAATCCTGCCAGAGACACAAAATACTGGAAGTCCAGCTCTCACAGGGAATAACATTTAAATATTAAACGTCTATGTCCAAGGCAGAGATGGCAGGAATAAAAATGACCCCATTTCAAGTGAAATCTTTGTCCTCTTTGTTTTTCGAACTGGGTTAGATTAGTTTTTTTTTTTTTTCTTTGTTCAGCTTGGTCTAAAAGAATACAAAATAAATATGATTTGAAGTCAAGAGTTTGAAGCTGTAATGTTCACACAGTTAAAAAGATTCTCTGTTTACCAAAGGCCTTGCTTTGCAAGGGAGCTTAGGATTGTTATTTATAGGCTGTGGGACCAAAATGAACTGGGCCATCCATCAAACTGGGCGATTAGTGCAGTGGAAAAAAAGCCCCGAAGAGTTGATTGACTGAATTTTCCATTTTGTAGTAAATTATTTTAGAATCAACCTTCTTTGGTCATGGATGCTTGTTCCTTCTTTGATCCTCAGGTCTGTCTCATACACTGGCTATCACAAAGGGCTCCAGCCTTAAGGGTTAGCCCCTCTTCAAGAACTTAAGTAAAAATAGCTGGAATCCTTGTGACTCGTGTAAGACTGTATATATTTTTCCCCTCATATATGTTCTAAATCAATAGAAAGAAATGCACACATGTGTGTGTCACCATGTGTACATTTGTGACAGAGGCCGGTGAATCATTCAGAAAAACAGAAGGATTTGCAACAGTTCCAGATGTCACCTAATTACTTAGCTCTGTGCCCTCAAAGAGTTGACTGTTCATAACATGTTGTGTGGATCAGGACACTATTGGAGACTTCTACAGTGGAATTACAGTGCATACCTATAGATGAAGCCAGACAGGCTCTAGTGATAGCTCAGCACTTAAGAGGTCTAGTGCTCTTCCAGAGGACCTGAATTTAATTCCCAGCATCCAAATGATGGCTCACAGCCATCTGTAATGAGATCTGGTGTCCTCTTCTGGCCTGCAGGCAGATATGCAGGCAGAACACTGTATACATAATAAATAAATAAATAAATAAATAAATAAATAAATCTTTAGATGGAGCAGGACTGTCACCATTATGGATGACTACTCTTTTGAGAAACAGCCTATGGCTTGCTACTGGTTCTTGGCTGACCATGGGCTCTTGACCACCAAATGAACACAAGAGGCTGATTATAAATAATGTAGGCAGGTAGGCGCCATGTGAGTCCAGGAAGAGATGATGCACCAGGCATTCTCCAGTAAGCCAAGACCATGTGGAAATACATAGATTAATAGAAATGGGTTAATAATTAAGACAGAGCTAGCCAATAAGAAGCCCTAGTCATCAGCCAACAGTTTCATAATATGTCTTTGTGTGTTTATTTGGGGCTCAAGGGCGGTGGGACCCTGCCGGGCCACAAACATAGATATAACAATGGACAAAGTAGGTAACTCAGTTCTACAGCTCCACTCTGACTGTTCTTGTCAGTGAAAGGGTGAAGGGAAATCCTGTGGTTCAAAAGGTCTACAGGAAGTGTGCCCGATCTTTAGTTTTTTTCTGTAAGAAGGGCTGGGTGCAGTCTTGTGGTTCAGCCGTGTGTAGCATGATAGGAGCCTTGGGCTCAATACCTAACACTGCAAAAATAAACACAATTTATTTATTTTTTTCCTGGAAGAGAAATTCCATTGTGGTTCTGTAATAATCCCATAAACAGTGTCTCAAGATTTCTTTAGATGGTTTTATGGACTGAATGTTTGTGTCACCTTAAGATGGGCCTAAACTGAAAATTGGAGACAAGGAAATGTGTGCATAGATCTTTCTATGTGACCCCTAGAGAGTGACCGTGTTTGTCTCATGTTGTTTAAGGCTCTTTCCCAGGCCATCCCACCCACCCATGCCTGACAGACTTGTAAAGTGGCCATGGTAGCAAGTGGTAGCAAGGATGGAGGGCATGCCTTAATTCAGCAGTGTGGACAAAAGTTGTCTATTCTGTCTGAGGTCACCAATCTCCAGGAGGTGATCCAGCCACCGCTAGCTCCTGATTGCATTAGATCCCATCCATCTTAGAAGAGACAATGCTTTGTTTTCACTGAAAGAGATAATTTGGTTTAGATACAAGTTTGTCATCCTTGACCTTGGTGCTTTTGCCAAGGCTGCCATCTGTTGAGCTTATGTCATATGGTCAGAACAAGGTATTACCACTAATGACTTCTGACCAAGTGGCTTATTCAGTAGGAACTTAAGGGTGATGTGAACTCATGCTCATGGAGTCTACTGGTCTTTATGTTCCTCACCACTCTGTAGGAGATGGCCTGGTAGAATGATGGCCTGGCCTTTCACAGATTTAGTCTCCATGTCAGCTGGGTAGCTACACCTTGCAGGGTTGAGATAAAGTCTACCAGGATATGGCGTACTCACTAAATCATTAATATCTGCCAGTATTTTTCACACAGGTGAGAGCCCTGGATGCATGCAAACCATGTGGACTGGATGATTCCTTTTATCACCACCATAGTGGGCCACTTTGTGTGGAAATCCAGCGGGAGATGCCAGGTTCTCTCAGTTCGTGCGTGCACATTTATCACTCATCTCATCGGCATGAGGCAGCATCCAAGCCCACAGCTCCACCAGCCCCTGCTGGATCTCCTTCCCTAGTTCTCCAAATCCCGATGCTGGCTCCGCTGGCTCCGTGGTGGGCATGTGAGCTCTTTCTGCAGGTCACCTGTGTTTTCACAGAAGGAGGTTGTGAGGGCTTCAGGTGGTCCCTGAGAGTTTCACCTTTTCCTTGTTCTGTCTACTTTATGTCCAGATTGTCTTACTCCTGGCCTGAGGGCCCTAAAGGCACCAGGCCCACAGCTGTCTAGAAGGCTGCAGTCTTCCAGGGAATTCCTCAGCATCAGTCACCTGGAATTCCCACACAGCCAGTGTGCTTTTCTGGAAAAGCCTATACGGCACAGCATCTTTCTATTCAGGGAAGGACTCTGCCCTCTCAGTCACATATTGGCCTAATTTTCTGCCTTTCAGAACATTCAAATCCTCTGTCATCTCGGCCCCAGTGTCTATTTCTTTTTTTTTAAATGTCCCGAATCAATCAAAACATGGAGCACAACGCCATCTTAGTTTACCTCAGATCACTCATGAAAGCAGGCTGTTTCATGGAGATTCTGTGGTGAAAGCAGGCGTCGTACTGAAGTGTATACCTCCAGCCGATGACTTACGCTCCAACTCTTCTATTCTCCAGTCTTTAGGCCCCATACCCTCACCTTCCTTACAATCAAAAGTCCTGTCATCAAAAAGCAAGATGACTCGATTCTCTCATTGTCCTGTGTTAGGGATAGTTTAATGTCAACTTGACACAAACTAAAGTCATCTGAGAGAATGGAACCTCAGTTGAGAAAATGCCTCCATAAGATTCAGCTGTAGCTTAATTAATGATTGATGGGGGAGGGCACAGCCCATTGTGGGTAGTGCCATCCCTGGGCTGGTGGTCCTGGGTTCTGTAAGAAAGCAGACTGAACAAACCATGAGGAGCAAGCCAGTAAGTGGCACCCTCCATAGCCTCTGCATCAGCTCCTACCTCCAGGTTCCTGTCCTGTTTGAGTTCCTGTCTTGACTTCCTTTGATAATGAGCACTGATGTGGAAGTGTAAGCCAAATAAACCCTTTCCTTCCCCATTTGCTTTTTATTCATAGCGTTTCATTGCAGCAATAGAAACCCTGACTAAGACAAGTTGGTTCTAGGGAGCTAAGATTTTGCTTCCACAGATCTGATCATGTTATTCTGGGGAGGACTGTGGAAGGACTTTGTAACTAGAAATCCATTGTGTACTCAGTGTTTGGTGAGCTGTTCTATAAGGTCTTGGAAGAGAATGTTGAGGGCTGTGCCGAAGATGGAGGCCTGGCTTGTGAATTTCAGAGGGAAGTTTAAAGACTCTATCAGGGTCATTTGTTATTTTGAAATAAGATTCTGTGGTTCTGGTTAGCTGGGGCTGAAGAATAAGCTGTGATTTACAAGATAAAACTACTAAAGCAAAACCTTTGATTTTCTGGGATACTTGATGCTGGCTGGCTGGAGCTAAGACATTAGTGGTCATTAAGAAGAGACCAGCATTACTGAGATGAAATCTTCTGGGAAGTGTTTCCTGAGAGCCCAGAGAAGCAGTGTTTGAGAGGCCGCCAAATTGTACCTCACCCCAGCAGCTCAACTTGGTAGTGTAAGAGTCACCCAGGTGGAGTCACCCAGGTGGTATTGGCTTTGAAGATATGAAAAGGTTATGGAGAGCAGCTGAGGGTGGGCACTGTGAGAGCCCAGGACAGACTATTGGTGGAGGTGCAGCCCCAGTGTCAGGTGAAGAGCCAGGATTGAGTGGATCTTGTGAGAAGGCTTGACAGCACGGAGAGCACCTGTGAGAAGCCATTGGCGAAAGTGCAGCCCAGTTGCTCGGACACCCCGAGGGGAGAGGGTAAAAAGACTCAACACCAACAACTCAGGCACTGGGAGTCAGTGAGTAGCAGAACATGCTGCAGACTCATTTATTAAGGAAGTTAGGCCTGCCTTTAAACCTCCTCCCAAGGTCCCATTGGCTCAGGCATCTGACTCTGCTATTGTCCTTTCCACATTGGTGTCTCTGGGTTAGGTGTCTCTCTGTCAGCGTCTGTGGGTGTTGAGGCAGTCTAGGCAGCTTGGCACAGGGAGGACATGCCTGCAGGGCATGCTCATGTGGGCTGGCCTGGGCACTGGGGACAGGGCGACTGCCGCTTGGGTAGGCTGGCCACTGTTTCTCCTACACTGGCAAATAGCTGAAACAGAATATTTCACCTGGGTTAATGTCTGAGCTCATCTAGTATGTAAAACTAATTTCCAGCCATAGGTATCTACAGCTTGAACTTAACGTCCCTGTAGCAAGCTCTAGACCTGGGGCTGTTCCCAGGGGTGCCTACAGGTTCTGTATGTCACCATTCTGAGTAATCTGTTAACCTCTTCATCCTCCAGTGACAGCCTTGTACGGTTTCCCTGAATAAGCTGTGTCCGTTCCCTTCTCGCCTCCATGGTTCTTGAACCCTTGCAGTTGGACTCGCACACTGAATCTGTGTTCTTGGCAGCTCTTGACTTACCTTCCCTCCCTTGAGACACCACTCTCTCTTGCCTCACTGGATGTTCCTTCTCTGTTTTCCTTCTGCTGCTCTTAAACCTTTAAAGCTTGGGATTATCAGAACTCGGCTCTTCTTTCTTTTCTCTTTTCTGTCTTCTACCTGAGGGTTCTTTATCTAGTCGTGGATACTGCAATGGATAACATTATGTTTGAAGTTTAAATTACTGTGCTTAATTGATCGATGAAACAAAAAGGCCTCAACCTGTCAGCCCTACTTGCCCAAGGACAGATAGCTCCCTGGGATGCTGGGTGCTGTTGTTCATGTAAGATAACAAGCCAATAAGCCGTGTGTTTTCACTTCTGTAAACACGCATGGTTGCCTCAATTACACAGGATGCATGCTCATCCCTATATAACTCAGCTTTTGTCTTTGATCTCTTGGCCCAGGCTGCCTCTCTTGGTCTGTGGTTCCTCTCTCTCCCTCCCCTTCTCTCCTCTCATGGTCAGGTTTAGTCTGGCCACCACGTCCAGCCTGGACTTTTCCCTCTGTCTGCTTCCCCCGCCTTATATCTACAATAAAAATCCTCATGCTTAGGAGTAGTCATGTCCTCCTCCACCTTTTGTTTAATTTTTTCCTTCAATTTCTGTTATTTTAAAGGATGCATTTAATTCTTTGTGTGTGTGTGTGTGTGTGTGTGTGTGTGTGTGTGTGTGTGTGTGTGTGTGTACCCTTAGAGGACAGAGGAGGACATTGAATTCCGTGGAACTGGAGTTACGTGAGGTTGTGAGCTCCCTGATGTGGGTGAGCACTGGGACCCCAACTCCTGTCCCCTGTAAGTCCACTGGGCCATCTCTTCAGCCTATGTTTTGCTTAATTATAGATATAAGCTTTATAATCCTGCATGGTGTCTGGTGGTACACAACAGGTATGTAATATAATATAAACTAGCTGAGAAAAAGAAGGAAGGGAAGGATAGAGTGTATAACTTGGAGCGTTAAGTGTCCTGTGATCAGATTTTCTCCAATAAAGGAGGGTGTTTTTTCTTCTAGTTACATGATGGGTGGCTGCTCATTTCTTTCTTGTCTGTGCACAATTCAGTTTGACTTCCTTTCTCCTAAAGAAGTGGGGGGGGGGTCCCTGCCCTTGAGAAGAAATAGATGAGGTTGTGAGTGGGGGAAGCTGGAGGTAGAAGCAAGAAAGGCAAGGGGGAGCAATGGTTGAAAGCTGGTGTGTGTGTCTGGCGTGCCCTGGCAAGTGCCAGCTGCTAAACACAGGCTGGCAAATACAGGGTGGGCTAGCTAATGCAACCTGGCTCGGGTCCTTTTCCGAGATTTCCCAAAGTGAATCACCTGGCCAAATGCTCCAGACATCTTTAAAACCCAAAGGGCTTTTAAGAGAAGTCACACCATTTAGCCTCCTCACACAAGATAGTGCCCATATGTTGCAAGTGTTCTCATTTACAGTGAGGAAACAGCATTTTGGAGAATGTAAGGAGTTGTACAAATTGGAAAACTGAAAGCCACCTTCCCCCTCTTATATAACCAGGGTGACTCTATACTGACAGTCTCATAAAATGTGACACTGTAGGCCTTTGCTTCGGGGTGGGAGCCTTGGGAGTAGGGACTGGGACTGGTACAGTAGGTGGTGGGCCCACCCTTGTAGGGTGTGGACAGAACTGTAATTGCCCTTTTGTCACAAGGCTCAGAAACACCCAGACACTCCCATCACACTTCTCTGATATGGTACTTCTGACTTTCATGTTCTCCAGGTTAACCTTGTTGGGCTCCACAATCAACAAGGTTGCAATGAGTATTCATAGAAACTGGTATGGCAGCTAATGCCTACCTCCACATGAAACACAGGCAGAAATGAAGACGGTGACAATTACCAATCTTGACAGAAGCCCAGACTCTACAAGGATCCCATCAGCGTGGGCTGCATATTGCAGACATACATGAATTTTAAAGTCGAAGCTTCTAAGCATTATGGAAATGGATGGCAATAACACCCTATTGAGTGTTGTGTGCTATTACTGTGTCACTGCTTCCAAACACACCCTGCTTCTTTTCAGCATCATTTGGAAATCCTCAAGCCCTTGTGTCAGGTTTTTCCTTTGGGTTTCTGAGATTTCAGTCTCAATTTCTTCCCATGCCTTCCTATTTCCTAGTTATTCATGTCCAATCATTCTCATATAGGAAAATAAAGAGGGTGTGGGGGGAAGACAATCAAATTCCTGGCTTCTAGAAATCCTGTTTACTTTTTCTGTGCCTTTTGGAAAAACAATGGTAAGGGACACACTCATGTATCCGAGTGATTTTGGTGACAGGTATAGAGAAGGACAGTTAAACTCACAACATTCAAAGGGCAAACCCCTCCTTTTATTGACTACCTACCGTCTGACTACAATCCCGGTCATTTGGTTTTCTGTGGTTCTGGAGGTCAGATGTGGGGGACTAGGATATCTGTTTTGTGTTCTGCTAGTGACGGGCTGCCTGGTCAGGCTGTTGTAGGGTTTCTATTGCTGTGACCACACCATGACCACAGCAACTCTTATCAAGGAAAACATTTAATTGGGGTGAATCGCTTACAGTTCAGAGGTTCGGTCCATTATCATGGCGGCGTCGTGCAGGCAGGCATGCTGCTGCAGGGAACAGTAGACTGACAATCACACCGAGGGAAGCTTGAGAAAAAGAAACCTCTCAAAGCCCACCCCTCACAGTGTCACACTTCCTACTCCAACAAGGCCATGCCTCCTAATAATGTCACTCCCTTGGGAGGCCATTTCCTTTCAAACCACAATAGGTATGTGTTTACACTTTATGCTAATTCTCCCAGGTAGAGATTATTCTGTATACTTTATAAAGAAACTAAACTCAGGTAGGTTTTGGTCATTTCCTCATGGACACATAACTAGGAAGCAATGAAGACAGGATTCCGGCTTTCTAAGATGAATTTTTTTTACCATTCCCTTTGTGTCTCTCTGGTTTAAGTCAGGCCTTTCTGAGGCATTTATGCCTAGATATTATTTCCTTTAGTTAATCCCACCGTGTGAAGATAAGACCACACCACAATTTTCGAGCCAAATTTAAAGCAAGCTTTACTAAATACTGGCCAGGAAGATGGACACTGGCCAGATCCATACCTGGGATTTCTGGAGAATGGTGCTGAATTACGGGGGCTTGCTTACAAAGGCAAACCCCACAAGGCTACATAATTCCTGTCTTCATTGGATGGGGGGTGGGCAATCATACATCCTGAAGCACTTCCTGCCTATGCAACTTCCTGTCTGTGTGTGATCAAGCACATCTGTTGCAACCAACCTCGTTTGCAGAATTGACGAGCCTGTTCGTACCCCTAGACACTCCCCTTACACTGCCCTGTAAGATCTCTATACGGCCGGTTCGAGCTGTCTTTTGTAGCCATCTGCCATGATGGATGGATGAAAGACCTGAGCTAACATGGGGTTAGCTCGTTAAACAACAATAAAGCCTCGTGCAGTTTGCATCAAGCTTTCCGCCTGGTGATTGGGGTGACCGAGGTCCTGGGCTGAGACCCCCGGAGGCCTGAGCTTTCCGGGGGTCTTGCAGTAGGAAGTCTGCAGTTGAGAAGTCCTACAATGTACTACAGTCCTCTGTCCTCTGTCCTTGATGTGGGACTTTCTCTTTAGGCTTGCAGTGTAGCCATGGTGTTCAATTTTGAGTGAGAAGACTACATTATCCAATCCCCCTTCTCAGAGGAATATACATTCAGCTCTGTGGTCCATGGGATGCTTAATCTAGGGCTGTTTGTCCAGACACCGGCGGGCTTCATTTTCCCCTTTCTCCTTGGCAGAACACTAGGGCTCAGCCACACTTCTGGCCACTCACTAGCAGTGTAATTGTGACCACAGGGTTTTGTAGCTGCCTGAGGTCCTCTTCCTTAGCCTCACATTCAGGCCATCAGAATGACATTAAGTCTACCACTGTAGAGCTGTTTGCCATTGAGAAGGGGCTGTCTGGGCTGTCTTGGGAGGACACTAAGGGAGGATAAAGCTGCAGAATGGGTTCCAAGATGATCAACATCACCACACTGTAGAAAGCCAGGAAGGAGGAGAAATGGGCACAGAAGTCAAAGGTGGGGAGAGAGAATTGTTATTAGCTATGCCAATCCAAGAGGATATACGGAGAAGAAAATATACTCCACGGAAGCCCAAGTCTGAGGAGGCCAGAATTGTTTTCTCTTTTTCTTTCTTACTGTCCCTTGGGAAGGAGAGTGGAATCATAGGAGCTGAAGAAAGGGATGGCGCTAGAAGGCAGTCATTCGGGTGATGGTGGTCAGTGGTGGGCTGAATGGGGAGGGGTGCTGGGCAAAGGTCATAGAAAAGGAGTCTGTCAGTTCTTGTGTCTGATGGCCATGTGAAAGTGAGGTGCTTGCAGGTGATCAGTAAATACCCTGCTTCTGGAATCGCTAAAGCTGATGCTCAAAGCTCTGCACTTGGTGGAAGGTGAGGAAGGTGTGCTCTAGTCTCCCTATGCTGCTCCCTCAGGGTGTTTAAAATAAGAGTCATCTCCTAGCTTCTTGCTCCTAGAAACCATGTTGTGCAACCCAATGAGAAGAAGCAGTTCTTGGAATTCCACTGAGGGTGGAACTATGCAAATTCAGTGTGTTGTTTTATTCTCGGTGCATGGTTGAGCTGAGAAGTCCAGTTACCACCCAACCATGCAAAGCAGGGGATTAGACCCACTCTTCTGTGCACAGCAATTGTCTTTCTCTAGTGGAAACTAAAGTGTGACTAAGGATTAGCCCCATGGTAGCATGCTTACCCTGTTAGTGTGTGTGAGGCTCAAGATTCAATCCCAGTACTGAATGAAGTCAAATAAGCTCATATACCCCAAACAACACCCCTCCCATCTTAGTCAGGGCTTCTCTGGATGTGGTGAAACCAAAAACAACTTTGGGAGTAAAGAGTTTATGTCACTCACACTTCCATAGAAGAGTTCATCCTTGAAAGCAGTGAGGGCAGGAACTCACATGGGGCAGGATCCTGGAGACAGGGACTGATGCGGAGACCACAAGCTGTGTTGCTTACTTACTGGCTTGCTCAGTCTGCTTTCTTAGAGAACCCAGGACCCCCAGCCCGGGGATGGCACCACCCATAATGGACTGTGCCCTCCCCCATCAATTACTAATTAAGAAAATGCTCTATAGGCTTGCCTACAGCCCAGATCTATGGAAGCAATTTTTCTATCCAGGTCCCCTCCTCTCATATTACTATAGCTTGTGTCAAGTTGGGATAAAACTAGCCAGCACTCCTTGACAAAACAAAGCAGAAGCTACAAACCAATTTTGCCTTCCAGAAATATGCTTATCTAACAAACTAGCTCAGAGAAGGATGGTGGCTGAGCACAGAGGTAGCCTTGGACAGTGTCTGAGCATCTGTGTCCTTCTCCACTGCCATCCCTCCTTTAATTCTGGCCTTGGGGTTGTATCAGGTGAAGCCTGGTTTGGAGGACCCACATTTGGCTTCCCAGTGTGCACAGTACACCGCCAGGCCCTCCACCACTGCTGGTCAGATGCAGGAAACATTTAATCCATCTTTGCAAGCCCTTCAACTCAGCCAAGATATTTTAACACTCTTGTTAAAGACAGCAGTCATGGCCTTTCAAAGACTCCAGATGTGGACCAAGATGTAACTGACACTGTGCAAGCTGATGAAAGCCCATAGGTTTAACCACCAATGCATTGGATTTGAGTTTGGTGCTTGGGAAGGATTTTGGGGTATGTTTGATCTACACAGAGCCAGCCTCCTTGTCCCTCTCCTGGCTCATGGTGCATAGGCTGCTCTGTGAACACCAAAAGATCCTGTCCAACACACACACACATTTGTCAGTCAGAAAGTGCTGGAGAAACTTTGCTTAGGGGAACAAGTTAGGAGACAGCCTGGTGGCAAGTATCAGCTGGGTTTGGCTTCACTTTGATTTGGAAGCACATACACAAGACACAAAAAATTCAGTGTGCAGACCATGTGCCATCCAAGGAGAAGGGGACACCACACATTTCTTAGTCTGTCCAGAAGCACACTGTTGACGGAACCCTCATCCACAGCTAGGTGTTTATCGCTGTGTTTCAGCTGGATGAGGGAGAGGTAGGAGCACACAGCTGTTCTTTGCTCTGTGAGCTCTGCTCTGGGAGTGAGCCTGTGGCTGCTTGGGAACCAGCTCACACCGTGGTCCATGCTCCAGCAGACTGGGGGCAGCAGCCTGGTGCCCACCAACCTGTCCCAAAGTTCGGTGAGAGTGTGGTCCCTTTCAGCACTGGCCTCCAGCTGCCCACGAGAATCCCAACTACTGGTCATGAAGGGCTTAAGAACTGGGCTTCTCTTGGCATCTGTTGCCAGGGAAGGGACTGTACCAGAATCGATTTTTTTTTTTATCAATTGTCAAGACTTTGGTTTTCAGATCACCAATGCAATAAAGAAATTTTTTCCAGTGACAAGATTGCAAATATGCTACATTTCTGAACCTGTGTTTATCTAGGGTGTGCATACTATCGATTCTTTTTGGTTACTCTTTAATTCTTTATCAGTTGCAATTTTTTTCTTTGCAAGTGCATTGTGGGTAATTTATGTTGTTTTGACAGTTTTGAGTTTCTGCTATAATTTTCAATTCTGCACCCAGAGTTGCACAGACTACTGTTTAGACAAACGACATGGAAATATAGAGGTTATCTATGTAAAATGATTCATATTTCAAAATAAGGTCTCCTGTAAAATGAAAAAAAAAAGCCCATCACATTGCTATTAATCATACTTTTTATATTACTTTTTTCCTTGACTGAGGTTTGTTGAATTTACTATTGTAACATATTTCCAAAACACATTAGTTAAATGGAGCTGAAAATCATGCATGCATATTTTATGGAAAAAATGTGTAGATATATTTTCAATTTTAAGCTATAAACTCTGGCTTTCCTTGGGTGATTAAAATATTCTGGCCCATTTAAAATGAACTACATAATAAAAGTGATGTGCAATAATAATTTTACAATGCTTAATAATAATAAACGGCTTTATCTGAAAATGCCCTTTAAAATGCCCTTTCTGTATAGGAAATAAGTGACTGATATTCAAGTGAAATCAGAAATGGAAAAGGAACTGATAAAATAATTTAAAAATAGGCTCGGAGATTTCTGCCTTTGTGTTATGGAACTAAGAAGCGGTGACATGCTCAAACATCTTACACTGTTGGCAGCGGGAACTAGGGTAAATGACCCAATAAAAGTACATTAGGTTCAAACTTTCTCTAATATAGGTTTTCTGACTTAAAGAACATAGAGTTCGAAGGCTATTGAAGTTTGCTGAATGCTGCTTATTGTCAATGCATGTCCCCAAGGAGAGTTCACCCTTGCTCACAGGAGAGTGCAGTTTTCAGATCTTCCCCTTTAACATGCAAACTAGCCCAGGGAGTCCCAGCCTCCTCCACCCCATCAAAGCTGGAGATTCAGAAGCAAGATGGCAAAATCCTTCCTGGCTGCCCCTGAGTTACCCTGAAGAGGCAGAGAAGCCAGGTAGAGATTCAGAATGTGTTTATTAACAAATGAGGGCTGAACTATTTATGCTGTGTCTAGAATGATCTAAAAGATCCAATTTGAAAAGAGACCTGGCAAGTCAGGCCCAGAAGGAACAGGTTAATTACAGTGGAAATCATCTCTCTCTTTGCCTGAAGATATGATAAAATTTAGATAAAAAGTGATAAAACCAAGGCCAGGCAGTGGTGGAGAACACCCTTAATCTCAGCACTGGGGATTTCTGATTTCTTAGGCCAGCCTGGTCTATAGAGAGTTCTGGGACAGCCAGGGCTGTTACACAGAGAAACCCTGCCTTGAAAAACAAAATAAAACCCCCCCCCCCAGGCACCCCAAACTGACTAAATGTAATAAAACACTTGAGTATCTTAATTTGGCATAAACATTTAATATACTGTCTTTTAAGGTTTTATTTATTTTACTCTGTAGTTTTGTTTGTGTTGATCAATGGTTTTCAACCTGTGTATGGGTCGAGACCCAGGGTAGGAGGAGGGCGTTGAGTAACCCTTTCACAGGGGCTGCTAAGACCAATGGAAAATACAGATATTAACAACATGATTCATAACAGTAGCAGAATTATAATAATGAAGTAGCAACAAAGGTAATTTATGGTTGGGGGGGCAGTTACCACAACAGAAAGAACTGTCCTAAAGGGGTCGTAGCATTAGGATGGTTGAGAACTGGTGTTGATGAAGGTTATAATAGGAGTTTACTTGGGCTAGATAATAAAAACCCTGAGTCAGATATAGAGGGAAATGCTGAGTGATCAGAGAGAAGAAGGAGCAAGCCACCGCCACAACTTACCTCCTTAGTGTCTCAGCAGACAAGAGAGTGCCTTCCTGTTTCTCCCTGTTTATATCCTGTTTCTGCCTAGCTATCTCACTTCCTGTCTGTCTGTACAGACCTCCAGACCTCTATGGTTAGCTAGTGGTACCTTCAGACAGGCTTTATCTGTACAAGCAAGATACCACCACAGAAGGTTTTGGTTGTATTTGGCTCATTTGAGTCAGCATCCTTAATCTTTTATTACAACTCATCCTTCCATTGTTACCAGAATTTGTTAAGTCCACAGCTTGGGTCCTGGCAGCCCCAACTACCTGGCCTCAGCCCCACATCCTCAATAGCCTAGTTAAATGGACACATAATAGCGGAAGACAGAGGGAGGAGATTCATTCAATACAGCCACCTTGGGAAGAGGTTTAAGTTTGAATGGAGACAAGAGGAAGTGGTTCTGGTCAAGACATGTTAGAAGCTCCATCCAGATGGTGGACAAGTCAGAACCGTGTGGTTCTTTCCTCTGCCGCCTAGTTTCAGCTGTTTCCTCTTCCCAATGTGAGATACTTGGGGGGAAATGACAATTTTTTTTGGGGGGGAGAGACCCTTATTTCAATAATCTATAGCCAAAGGATGGGACATGAGCTTCTCTTTAGAACCTTCGGATGTATGGCCAAGGGGAGCATAAATAGGTCTGTCCTTTGCTTCCAAGGTCCTCTTCTGGACTGGACTTCTGATTGACCTTGATGTCTTTGTATGTTAAGAGATCTAGGACCATGACTTCCTTGGGGTTAATTATGATTTTCTTTATAGCTCTCGACGTTTCTACAATATAACTCTTGTACCTAAGACTAAGTGAACATCGAAGAACAGAGAGGGATGGAAGGACAGAAAGAGATAGAGAGCAAGGAAGTTTTTGTGAGAGTGTGCTTTCTAGCTATGGCAGGGAAGCCACACCTGATGGGGAATGTCCTTCTGTATATGCTTATCGTATCAGTTGTTGAATAAAGTACTGTTGGCCAATAGGGGAGCAAGTTAGGTGGGACTAGGGGTCAAGGAGGATTCTGGGAAATGTAGTAAAAAGAAGTCTTGTGATACAGGCAGGACGAGACATAGCAGGCAGACTCATACAAGCAAGGACAAGAATGAAGTCGTCCTCTTTCTCTTGCTCTTCCTCTCTGCTTTGGAGCCACAATGTGATCCAGGCAAGAGATGCCTGCAGCTGGCATCTGATAAGATAAGTCTTTATGGTTGATACTTAAAACTGATCTAGCAAGTAAGAAATCCTAGTCAATTGGTCAGCAGCATTGTAAACTAATATAAGACTCCAGTGTGTTATTTTGGGCAGCCACGTGGCAGCAGGGCTCGGGTGGCTAAAGACTTATTGTTACACACATCCATGAAATCTCAGCATACAACCACCTAAACAAGACCCGAACTACTCCAATAACAGTTGACATTCTGACATAGATGGAGGGAATCTCACAGAGCCTCGATCTTAGCTAAAAAGACAACAAGCAATTTCCTCAGGGATGAGCCCCTGTTGGCTATCCAATACCAAGTGAACATAAATGCAGACAGGACTCAGCAGGCTGCAGTTACATATTTATTGGCATACACACACACACACACACACACACACACACACACACGTAACAACAATGGCTAAAGAAGAGGAGGCCATAAATTTGGGAGGGAAGGGGAGAGGTGGGAAATGATATTAATTTTATTATTTTTTTGAGACAGGGGCTCACTATGTATGTCTGGCTGGCCTTGAACTCAGAGATCCACATGCCTCTGCCTCTGGAGTACCAGGACTAAAGGCCTGTGCTACTGCGCCTGTCTGTAATTGAGGGGCTGGGGAAATAGCTTAGCTGGTAAAGTTCTTGTCTTACAAGCATGAGGATGGTGTTTGAGCCCTTGAGGCCATGCATAAAAGCCAGACCTGGTAATGCAGGCTTGTGACCTCAGTGTGGTAGTGGGGAGGTGGGGAGGGATGGATACCTGCCCATCGCTTGCTAGCCCCATCGCTGTTCTTCCCCTTGCTTCCCGGCTAACCTAGTCTGATCAGCAAGCTCCAGGCCAGTGAGAAAGCCTGTCTGGAAAAACAAGATGATGGCTTCTGAGGAATGATACCCAGGTTGACCTTTGGCCTCCATGTTTGTGGAAGCATGTCAGTGAGTACCCACATCCAAATACATTCATCCACATGAGCACACACCTCCTGATACTAAACCGATGCTGGCTAACTTAATCCTAGAGACATTTTAATGTAGTTGAAATATATTTTAACGTGTCTTGACTTTAGTCTGATTCAGTTGAGGGTGGCTCTGTTTCCTTGTATTTGACACTGTCTTTTGAAGTTATGAGAATTTCTGGATCCTCAGCCAAGTTTTAATCAACTCTGGAAAAAAAAAAAACCAACCAAAAAACCCCCCAAAACAAACAAAACCAAAAAAACCAAACCAAACAAAACAAAACAAAACCCAACAAACAGAAACCATGTCCTGGTTTACTTTCCTATTGCCAAGACAAACACTGTGACCAAAAGCAACATGGGAAGGAAAGGGCTCATTTCCCTTTACAGTTGCAGTCCATCATGAAGGAAGTCAGGGCAGGAACCTGAGGCAGGAACTGAAGCATAGACCATGGAGGAATGCTGCTTACTGGCTTGTTATCCCTGGCTTGTTCAGCCTGTTTTCTTTTGCAAGTCAGGACTGTCAGTCCAGGGATGATGCTGCCCAGGGTGAGCTGGGCCCTCCCGTGTTAATCATTAATTAAGAAAATACACTACAGACTTGATTACAAGCATTCTGATGGAGGTATTTTTCTCAATTGTGTTTTTTCTCAGATAACTCTAGCTTGTGCCAAACTGACAAAATAACTAACCAGGACCTACTGCTTCCCTCATCCCCCTCTTGTAATTTATTCTGATTTTATTTTATTTTTCTACCCAGAGGAACTCCCAAGGAAAGAATGAAATGAATAGAAATAAATAATTGTTTGTTGATTACTTATGATGATAGTGTGTTCTGAAGTTGGCATTTAAATAAATCAATGTCCAGGTCTAAACAGGGTTAGCTATGTGGCTGATGTAATAGAGCAAGCATCCACCAGAAAGGACCAGGTAAGATGTCTGTCCCCAGGACTTAACTCTACATCTGTGATTCCCAATTTACATAGATGACTTTGAAATTGACTGCAATGGTTGGCTGGTGACAAAAAGATGAAGAAAATAATAAATGCATATGAGGTGACACAAGAGATTTGGAGGGATTTGTATCAGCTTTGTAACCAGGCTTACACATGGGAAATAAAATTTATTGTTGCTAAACAATGAACATTCTCCCGAGGACTAAACTAATGAACAGAAGTGAAAATAAATAGCATTGAACTAACTAGAGCAGTAAGACTTCTAAAGAGCACCCTACAGGGAGGAAGGAGGAGTTCTTCTCTGATACTGTCTACATAGCACAAGGGCGCAATTCACTTGTGCGATAGCGTTAGGCTAATTACGCCCAGCTAGCTGGTCAAAATGTTTAGCTCCATCCAATTTATTGACTCTTTCCTTCCAAGTTTCAAAGGAAGCATCAATATTTGTTTACATGTCAAGGCTTTGTATCCCCAAGCTGTTAAAAGAGCAAAAAAAAAATTATAATACAGTTTGGGTTAGAAAATATTCAAAAGGTTTCAATTCATTGTGTGTGTTGGCTGCAGAGCAAACTCTTGAGACCCAGAGATATTGCCTTGGAAGACAAGAATGACAACGAAAAGCATTAGCTTAGCTGCCAAAGGATCAGAAACTTTCACCCCTAAAGTTGTTCCAAAAGGGCATAAAAATGTGCTAAGCAAATTCCTGTCTCTCTGATGTTATTCGCAGTGAAAAAGATGGCTTCGACGGTGTGTTTTTCTCTTGCCTTACCATCAACCACATTGCAAAGCAGTCTTGAATCTCACAGGAGAGAGGTCATGTTTTCTAGGGTCACCCAACAGGTTCTGACTGTCATAGATCGTTAGCACGGTATCAGGGTGGGGATCATGAATTAGGTGATCCTGCACCTCTTCTTAGGAATAAGATTAGTTTTCTTTGAAGTTCCTACTAAACGCACTGATGTCTTCATCAGCACATGGTGCCTCGACATCCTAATGATAAATATATGCCAGCCAGTTTGATTTAAAGACAGACGTGAGAAAGTGTTATGAGGCTTTATGCTGGCAATGCCTGACCAAGGGGGGGAGTCTGTTATGGGAGCTCTGGTTGGGCTCTTGGCTAATAAATAAAAGAGACATCTCTCCTGCTTCCAGAACTTGCTTTTATTGATCCAGCCATTAGGCAAGCTGGATCTAAGGCAGAAGTTTATAGATTCTATATTATAGAAGATACTGCTGCCCCTGGAGGAGTTACCCAGGGAGTGAGTTAATTCTTTTTATTTTTTTTTCTCACTGGGTGGTGGTGGGATACACCTTTAATCCCAATACTCTGGAGGCAGCGACAGGCAGATCTCTGTGGTTTTGAGGCCAGTCTGGTCTACAGAGTGAGTTCCAGGACAGCCAGGGCTACACAGAGAAATCCTGTCTGAAAAAAAACAACAGCAACAATTTTTTTTCTCTATTTTAAACTGAAAAAAGTTGAAAGTTAAAATGTAGATACATAACTTTGAGACATGTTGTCATCAACAATGTCAGAACTGTTCTTGAGTGATACTAAACCATATGCTAAGTTGAATTTGGCTCTGTTGTGGTTGCCTGTCCTTCTCTAGAGGACAAAACCAAACATGTCCACACTCCAACATGCAAGCTGTGATGATAGAAATTGGAGATAAAAGCCGGTACTCTCAGGGCTTGTGAGGCTGAGGCAAGTGGAGGCCAACTTGTCCTACATATGAGACCTGGTGGTTTGAATAGGTATGGCCTCCATAGACTCATATGCTTGGCCCATAGGGAGTGGCACTGTTTGTGGCCTTGTTGGAGTAGGTGTGGCCTTGTTAGAAGATGTGTGTCACTGTGGGGGTGGGCTTTGAGGTCTCAGATGCTCAAGCCATGACCGGTGTGGCACACTGTCTCCTGCTGCTGCCTTCAGATCAAGATGTAGAACTCCTAGCTCCTTCTCCAGCACTTCGTCTTCCTACATGCTGCCATGTTCTTCCATGATAATGGACTAAATCTCTGGAACTGTAAGCCAGTCCCAATTAAAGTTTTCCTTTTCAAGAGTTGCTGTGGTCATGGTGTCTCTTCATGGCAATAGAAACCATAATGAAGAGAGGCAGTCATATTTCTGTGTGGTGTAGCCAAAAACTCCCCCGCCTCCACTTATGCTCACATAGGCAATCCCAATTAATGCAGTGAGTGGGACAGAGGTATGTAAAGTCATGGCAGTGGGAGGAAGGCTTGTTGAGAAGGGGTTCTGTGGGAGGGGGAGGGGAACAAGAGACGGTAACGGTGGGATATGATTAAATGGATGATACATATTGGATGAAAAAATCTAAAAAAAAAAGGCACCTAAAGTATTCTCTTTTCTTGAATCAACTAGCTATCTTAGTTAATGTGGCCATGTAGACAGAAATTTCTGTCTTGCCCAGTCCTGCAGCCATTCAGTCCCAAATAACACACAGAGGCTTATATTAATCATAAACTGGCATATTGCTCAGGCTTATTACTAACAAAGTCTTACAAATTAAATTAACCCATAATTCTTAGCTATGTTTAGCCATGTGGTTTGGTACCTTTTCTCAGTAATAAGGCATTCTCATCTTGCTTCCTCTGCATCTAGCTGGCGACTGCATCTCTGCCTTTCCTCTTCCCAGAATTCTCTTAGTATGGTAGCCCTGCTTATACTTCCTTCCTGCCTGGCTGCCTGGCTTCTGGCCAATCAGCATTTTATTAAACCAGTATGAGTGACAAATCTTTACAGTGAACAAGAGCATTATGCCACATCATGGTCACTCCTGGCTGTGTGAGAACACGATGGCTCCCTTTCACAGACCTGTTCATTTTCCTTTCTCTGTTTTCTTTACCTTCAACTCCTATTCCCACCTGCCACAACAGTTTTTTTTTTTACTGGGGACAAGTGGAATGGCTTAGAGGGAGGGAAGGAGGAAGGGACGGAGGGAGGGAGGAGGCTCAAAGGAATTTGAATTTCCCTGTGGCCACACAGCAGAAACAAATCCCTCCAAATCTGTTGTGCTGTTTTATGTGCATTTGTTATTCCCCCATTTTGTTGTTACCAGGCACCTATTTAACTAGTTCATAGTCAGCTCCAGGGCAGTTCTGTAGAGTAGAAATCGCCAACCTAAACGGAAGCCCTGAAGACATCTCCCTCATCTCTTCCTTGATAGAAGTGAGCTGTAGAAATCTCTATCAGGAATGCAGTCCTTGCACTGCCTCTTATCACAAAGGCCCCTGAACTGCCCCAAGTACAGAATTTGGAAAATCAGAAAACCTCATCTCAGGCTGCTTAAAGTCCACCCCTTTGGAAATTCATAGAAATAGGCAGAAGAAAAAAATATTGAGTCTAAAAAAATGCATTTAACTCTGTGGGCATTTTCCCTTTTATGATTAACTTAATTTCCCCTGGGAGATGTTTTCCTTTGAAGTTGTGGATGAATTAGACTCTTTCCTCTTGGAATATTAACACATCATTTCCAATGAATGGACTACTTTCTGTGCTTAAATGCAGTTAATATCGAATAGATAGTCTGTCTATCCTTATTGCTGTTACTGTTAGCACAGCTTAGACCCTTACAGTACTTTCTGTCTGAAAGGCATCTCAGGATATAGGTAATTTCTGGGACAACAATTTTTCTAACAATTCCCACAGACTTGTGTTCATATCACTTGATATTTGTTGATTTGAAATCTGGTCATGTGATTCTGTCAAAAAAAAAAAAGAGAAGTGGCATGACAGGGTAGTAAATTGTGACATGAGCCCAAACAGTGACTATTGTGAGACAGGTGTGTGTGTGTGTGTGTGTGTGTGTGTGTGTGTGTGTGTGTGTGTGTGTATGTGTCTCTTTGTGTGTAACATGGGTACAGATGCCCTTCACCTTATGCCTATTGTTGCGGTGATATCTTCCTTGCACAAATAAAGCCTATCTGGAGATCAGAGAGAAGGAGCAAGTCATAGCACCCCTTACCTCCTCAGCGTCTTAGCAGAGAAGAGAGTGATTTCTTGTTTCCCCCTGCTTATATCCTGTTTCTGCCCAACGTATACTTCCTGTCTGTCTGTACAGACCTCCAGGCCTCTATGGTTAGCTAGTGGCAAACTCTATTCTCTGACCCTCAGACAGTCTTTATTTGTGCAAAAAAGATATTAACACATGCTGTGTCTTGTAGAAGATGGAAGTCTGTCTTCTCTCTGTGAAAGGTGTTGGAATTTGGGTCTGTGGCAGGCACAATTAGTTGAACTTCCTTTCAATGGCCATTCTCTTGTCCTGTGCAAATGCATTTATATTGCACCTAATAGACTTATTTATGCTCAACTGCAGGCACTAAAGTCATGATTAAGTATTAGCCTTCATCTCATTCTTTTGACATAGTCTCCTCCTTCCTGAACTCTCCAGAGATATGATGACCCCATGAGTTGGGTCTGCTCAACACTATGTTTGGAGAAATCTGTGTGAGTGGGCTTCTGGGAAAAAGATATTTTTGGGTCCCATTGATGTTGCATGGAGGTGCACTGACAAGAATGTAAGGCTGAGAGATAAGAGAGGCAGAGAAGACACAAAAACATTGTGTGACACTACTGCGGCACACTTGGAGCTCTGTGAGCCACACTGCTTCTTATGTGTGAGTGAGAGCACGTGGTGGTGCATATACATATGCACCAGGTCAACACTAGATGTCTTTCTCAATTGTCTTCACATTATGATTTGAGTCAGAGTCTCTCATTGAACCAAGATCTGTCTGGCCATTGAGCTGCAAGTAGCCAACTATTTCCACTTTGCCCACAGTGGGTTGGCAGACTGGGCTGCCATGCCTGGCTCTACGTGTGGGTACTGGGTATCTGAATCCAGGTTTTCATGCTTTTGTGACAAGCATTTTATTAGCTGAGCCATCTCCCTAGCACTCTACACTTGGTAACTGAGAAAAAAAATTGCTTTAATTGCCTAAGTTACCACTAGCTGAGGTTTTTTTTTTTTTTTTATCTTTATTTCATGGCTAAAGTTAAATGAATGTTGCATCAAATGGAGAAAGAAATGCTTGTCAGCTTCACTACACACTTGGAGGCTTTTAAAGATTAAAGCAACTAAAATTTTTTTTAATGGATGCCGTTGTTTTGCTTTTGTGTATAAATCTGCACTGTGTGTACAGTGCCTATAGAGGCCAGAAGGGGGGCATCATACCTCTTGGAACCAGAGTTACAGATGTTTGAAACACCAGTGGGTGGGACTAGAACCCTGGTCCTCTGGAAGAACAACCAATGCTCTTCACTGCTGGCCATCTCTCCTGCTCCATCTTGAGATTTTGAGAGCTCCAGTTGGAGAGGCAGCTGCGTTCAGAAGGGTGGGGTGTCAGGACCTGGAAGTTTCCGTAGAAGTGCCAATGGAGGCAGTGGTATCCAAAACTGTGGCAGTAATACCTGATGATCTCCATAGAAGTGGCGGTAGACGCCGAGCAAGGGGAAGCCCAGCAGATGGCAGCCATTAGGATGCCTCATACGGAAATAGCAGAAAGACATGATGACATGTGACCGACTGGTTAGTTTTTATTGCTTTATTATTTATGAGGCGGCCTCTGGAATATTACAGAAGGTAACCTGTTGCAGCACACATGTCCCAAATGTTTAATGGCTCAAACGTAACAGGAATGTCGATTTCGTTCACAAGGGGCTAGTGGTTGGATTATTCTCTGTGTAAAGATTTAGGGGCCCAGGATGCTTTCACAGTGGGATTCTGTAGTTCTTAGGAACCTAGTTATTTGTATCCAGTTTGTGGATAGGGAAGAAGAGAATACAAATGGAGGAGAGATGTTGCTGTCATCCCTCCTCCCATCTTCTTCCTCCTCTGCCTTTTCATTTGCAGTGGTGGGGATCAAATCCGGGGCCTCACCCACGTTAGGGAAACTCTACTGCTGAGCTACCTTTCCAGCCTCATGCCTGTCTCTTAAAAGCCTTGATCCAGAAGTGGCTATTCCTGTCCCCCACCCGTGGTGAGGGGTTGCCTGTCTTTCCCTTGCTTCCGAAGGAGTGAGAAATGGACTTGTCTGGGTGAGCAGCTGGTCTCAGGTCCACCTTTAGATCTTGAAGTGGAAGGGTAGATTTTGATGGGCAGTTTTTGCCATATCCAGCGCCTCTTGAAATATTTGTTTAGGGTGAAGTTGGGGTGGGGCAGAGTCTTTGCAGCATGTTGGAATTCTGAATTTTCGGGTGGAGTAAGATGGAGATGAATGACCAACAAGGGCAATCATTTACCCAATTGTTTTCTAATCATTGACAAGCAGAAGAGCTGAGGCAGAAGTAGCCTTTCCTGATGTGGGATGTCCTTCTGTATGCTGCGAATATGTGTGGCGTTTATTGGTTGATGAATAAAGCTGTTTTGGCCAATGGCTAAGCAGAGTAAAGCCAGGCAGGAAATCCAAACGGAGATAGAGAGATAGAGAGAAGGTGGAGGAGATGCCATGTAGACACTAGGGAGGCAAGGGTATCACTGGTAAGCCACAGCCACATGGTGATGCACAGATTAGTAGAAATGGGTTAATTTATAAGAGAGAGAGAGCTAGCCAATAATAAGCCTAAGCCATTGGCCAAACAGTTATAAATATATATTAAGTCTCTGAGTGTTTATCTTGTAAGTGGTTGTGGGGACGCTGTGGGCAGACAGAAACTGGTCCAGGGGGACCGGGTGGAACATATAAAAGCTTCCAACTACACTTTCCCTCTCCTTGAAACTATATGCTCGATTCTATAAGATATTGAGTAATTGAAACCCCCTTTCATTTGTTTATTTAGATCTCATATGGCTACAGTATTGACTTATGATTTAACAAAAGCCATATATCAACATTCTAAATTCTAACAGATGCACCCACCAAGTCTTATATCAGCAAGAATGAAACATTTAAGGCATGTGGTCATTCTTCCTTTTCCTTTTAAAGTGTGTTTCTGATGATGGTGTGGCTTACAACTAAGAAACAGAGTTTCAGAAAGAGCAGCGGACTTGTTTTTCAAGTGTCTGTCATAAATGCATTGCTACCCATGAAATAAAGTGGTTTTCCCTTGTGTGGCAAACAAGACATTAAAGAAGAATGAGCCTGGCCTGATAAAATGGCTTTTATTAATCTCCTAATGTTTTTATTTTGTTTTAGAATTATGATTAGCTTCAAGAGAGTAGCAAGCCATTCACCATCACAGCTAAGTATTATTGCCATCCAGATATCTTTGGTTAATGCCTGCTGTTTGTTTCAAGCACAAAATACCCCATTAAGAAAAACAACTGTAATGGGCCAACTTTATTATCAAGAAATTATACCTGTTATGTAAACCTCGCTAATTATGAGCCCTTGGATTTGTTTGGGTGATAAAAATAGATGAAGAGAGTCATTTGTTAGGAGGAGTCCTTGGCGTTTGCACCAGCCACATAAAAATGAAATGAGATCTGAGAAAAAAAAAAAAAAAAAGGAAATGCTTACGAGGAATGGAATTTGTTCAGGAATAGATTAGACCAGGAAACCATATGGAACAAGTGTGGAAGGCTTCATGTGGACACTTCTCTCCTTGGCCATCGCCAGCAGGCAAGCTGAACTCGTCTTTCCTTCTCACTTCCAAGTCTTTAGAACGTCACAGGTGGGAATATCTGGTCACCTCCACCTGAGGCTAATAGCAACCACATATAACTCATTTCCCCCTTCTTCCTCCCCATTCCCCCTTCCAGTCCCCATTTACATTTATTTATTTTCTTTCTTTAAATTGTTTTTCATACACTGTATTCTGAATATATTCTTTCCCTTTCCTCAACTCCGCCCAGATAATTTCCTACCCACCTAACTTCTTTCTCATTTTCCTACCACCCCTCCTCCTCCACTCATCCCAGAATGTTCCAATCCTGCACAGGTTCAAAAGAGATAATATGCCAGAAGGAGAGGTCCTCATGTCCCAAGGGGCTGTTTGCAATTAGTAATCACTGAGAAAGGGAAAATCCGTTTTCTCCAGGAACTGGTTATATCAACTGCATCCCGAGCAGTTGGTCAACTCAAAATAAATGGACTCTTCTTCTTCTTCTTCTTCTTCTTCTTCTTCTTCTTCTTCTTCTTCTTCTTCTTCTTCTTCTTCTTCTTCTTCTTCTTCCTCCTCCTCCTCCTCCTCCTCCTCCTCCTCCTCATCTTCTCTCTCTCTCTCTCTCTCTCTCTCTCTCTCTCTCTCTCTCTCTCTCTCCTCTCCAGGGTTCTACTGTGTTGCTCAGGACAGGCCAGTCTGGAACCTGTGACCATACCACAGCCTCCCAAGTGCTAGGATTATAGTCATCCACCACCATATCTAGATTTCTCTGTTCTCTTCTTGACAAATCTGCTTTAACCTAAACATTACAGTGTCATCCTTGACTCCTCCCACCCTTCCATCTGTATTCTTTTGTTTTCAATTGGAAATTTCTCCTCTACATTTACTCCCACAGATGACTTCAAACTCATAACAATCCTTCCACTTCCATTTTCTGACTTCTGGGATGACAGATGCGAGCCGCAATGCCTGGCTATCAGTTCTTGTATTAATTTTTGTAGCCTACACATCCAACCTGCAGATTAGCATCATGGCATCTTCAAAGCAATGATTTACTCATTTATTTATGTATCCTAGGCTGGCTTTGAACTTGCTATGAAATGGAAGATTACCTTGAATTTCTAATCTGCCTGCCTGCACCTCCCAAGTGCCAGGATTACAGGCACACCTGGTTTATGTGGTGCTGGAAATGAAACCTAGGGCTTTGTGTGTGCTAGGTAAAGAACTCTACCAACTACCCCAGCCTGAAGGAGAATTTATCTTTGTCTTTTATTTTGAAATTGTTCACTCAACTTTTTATTTTGAATTGTTTCAAATCAACAGAAAACTCAGAATAAGAGAACCACAAACATTGTTTTACCATTCCAATGTGGGCAAAAATTCACTTTTTGAATGTTAGCCTTTTGGGTAACATTAGGACAGACACAAGAGCGTTCTGTCTCCCTGGGAATGGACCATGACTCTGCAGATTCCTTATGTAATACCAGATCTTCTCCTTGGATTCCCACTTCAGGGTTCTTGGTAGAGCATCTGGTGTCTTCATTTGCCTTTGTGTTTTCTGGAATTCATTTCTTTTTATTTTAGGGTGTCAGAGGAAAGAGCTAATGGCATAAACCATGCATAAATGTAAGACAGACATTTGGAAAATCTCAGACTCTGTCATGGGAGCCTAGTCTTCTTCTGTTTGTCCACAAAGGCAACTGGGTCAAATCTGCCCTCTTAAAACTGTTTTGCACATTGTCCAGAAATTGACACCTAGAGTACTGACTGTGCATTAGCATGCCAACCTCTCTAAATGGTGAGAAGAAAAGTCACTAGTTTCGGGGGAGGGGGGTTGGGGGAGTGGGGAGGGGCTTGTGGTCGTGAAGGTGCCAAAGGCTTCCTTGTGCCCTCAATAATGAGGCCCTTTAAAGGAGCCAGTACTTTGATCTCCTGAGCTCCAACACCTCCTGCTTCCAGGGATTCGGTCTGGCTGGAGGCAGATGGGCTGTGCCAGACCTATTCTAGGCTGAGAACCCACCACGGAAGCAGGAGGATCAAGGTGACCACCACAGCAACAGAAGCAAACCAGACCTTGGTAGCACCCACCCAACAGCATGGAGTCTCCTTTAGCTTTTAAAAAGCTTTCACATGCCTTTAATCCCAGCGCTTGGGAGGCAGAGGCAGGCACATCTCTGTGAGTTCGAGGCCAGCCTGGTCTACAAGAACTAGTTCCAGGACAGCTTCCAAAGCCACAGAGAAACCCTGCCTCAAAGAACCAAAAAAAAAAAAAACAAACAAACAAACAAACAAAAACACCCAAACAAACAAAAACAAGAAAAAAACTGCTTCTAGCAGATAAAGGCTTTGCCTCTGAGGAACAGGCAATGAACCTGGGAAAGATGTGTGGTGGATTTTCTGTCTGTGTCAGAAAATCCAACACACATCTTAGATCAAGGGCAGGACAAGAATTTTCCTAAAATTTCTTTTTTTTTGTTTATGGGAGAAGTCGGAGGATATGTACTTGGAGATTCTGTGTGTAATTCTGAAATGTTAGCCTCAGAAGGGTTTAGGGAACACCCAGATAGATGTGCCTTTTTCTTTGTTTCTTTGTTTCTCTCTCTCTCTCTCTCTCTCTCTCTCTCTCTCTCTCTGTCTCTCTCTCTTTCTTTCTTTCTTTCTTTCTTTCTTTCTTCATTCCTTCCTTCCCTCCTTCCTTACTTTCTTATAAAACATCTTTGTTAAGACAAGAAAATACTTTCAGAGAAGAGATGAGACCGAACACTATGTCAGTTTTTGACATTCATCCACCATCCTTTCCATTGGCCAAGAACTACCACATGGAGGTTCCTTGACTAAGAGCTACCACATGGTTCTTGTCTTTTTAAAGGGAGGAATTCAGTTGAGAGACACAGACATTATAAATAGTGTATTTAGCAAAGAAAAAAAAACCCAAAGCAAAATATATTTCAAAGAGAGACTAGGCTGCCCCTCAGGGGCAGGAAATAGCATAGGAGGTTCTCCAGTGTTGAGTTTGAACAGGTTTTATGAACATATGTGAGGTAGGTAATATGTTTACTGGATAAAGTAATCGTTTTTTTTCCCTCCCAAATTATGGTGAAAAATGGCTCTCTTTTGAGGTATTTCTTTTCATGAACCCTTAGAGAATCCACAAGAGAGGGGATCAAAATCCTAGTGTAAATGACATCACAATGAAGCCGAGACCTTCGAGGATACAGATCTGGGTGGCAGAGTGCCCTGGTGCCTTCCTTAGCTTTGGCTACAGCAGAACAACCTGTCTGCAGCCCCAAGCGTGTTTACCCATGAAGAGGCATTCCGCCCATGAGAGACACGGCTATTGCGATGCAGCTGCAGTTTCCTTGGTTACCTCAGTTTTTGAAACTTCCCAGGGTCCCATGATGGATGTCAAGGCTGACTATTGGTTTAGACAGTTTGCCATTTTTAAGCATGAGGTTTTTATCATGAAAGCTAAGGACAGGGCTTTTACAATATTTTATCAAGGTGTACAAGCAGGAAGAGTACTTGAGCTGTCTTTTAGGACCCCCTTCTCCCAGCTTCACTGCTCAACTCTGTCTTCTGTCTTACAATGCTGTATTCTGTTAGTAATGAAGGTCTGTGTAAAAACGCCAACTTGATCTTGGCATAAAATACTTCACAATCGTCTCCCCCCTCCCCCCCCCCCCCCGCACCACTTCTTTCCATTTTTATTGGTCAAAGTGGTCCAGTTGCATTGTGATTAGTATAGAACTTTACAGTCCGTCATCTTTACCTGTTTCTTAAGAGGCGTTTCTGCTTAATCAAGGGGCTTGCTGAGCACAAATACAGAGGTGGAACAAGAGAATTGAATATGACTTCCTTGGTGGCAAGTGAAACAAATTGAACTTGAACTAGGGACAGCATGGAGTATGACTTACTGGTTAACACATCGGGGAGAGGGTAGGGTAATCTGGCATTAGGAAGAGCTGGGATGAAGAAATCCAATGCTACATCACTACCTATTGCTTGTTTCAGTGTCTCTGAGCATCGACTCTTTTGCTCAAACTAGCCAATTTAGTCTGGTTACAGGTGCCTCGGCTCCAGCATCATATAGTCCTTTCCCCAACCGCATAGAGAAAGATCTCCCTCTGCCTAATCGGGAAGGAATCACAGGCTGGAGTTCCAATTGGCCAGATTGAGTCATGTGTTTATTCTTGAGCCAATCACAGAGAGCGAAGATTGAGGCTTTGTGATTGACATACTTGGATCAAGTCTGGTCTGTTGACTTGTTGGAATGTCTACTGGATGCACATGGTTTGAGAAGATGCTGTCCTCTGCTCCTGGTTTAATAGTTTATCTTTGCTCAAGTTCTCCTTCCCTCTGATTTATTTATGTGTTTATAAAATGACATCATGGAGATGATCCCAGTCCTCATCCCTCTTCATCTGATGCAAAACTATTTTTAACCAAAAGGAGTGGCCAGTATTTGTTTGTCTTGACCAAGAGAGCTGCACATGGCAGGAACCCTTACCAGTAGGAGCAGGATTCAGACCGAGTGGCTCCAGGGCACAGGTTGGCTGAATTCCCTCCCGCTCCCCCGACGGGACAGGAAGTGAACAGCTTCTGCAGAAATCTCCAACCCACTGCTGGAGGGGTTTCTGTATTTCTGGTACTTGATAATGAGAACCAGAAATTTCTGTGTGCTGCAAACTGAGAGAGATAGAGATAGAGATAGAGATAGAGATAGATAGTATTGATCTTATAAGAGATAGGAGAATGAAGAAAGGAACCTATTTTGTGTTTGATCCTCGAGCCTGAAGCCTTTTCCTTATTTTCCTTTTGGCATATGTCAACTAAAGAGCTCGCTTGGGGCTCCCTGGTCAGCTCTTTGTGGGCAGGAAACAATGCCTGCTAAGTTTCAGGGCTTATTTTTAATCGGCTTGAAAATTTAGTCAGAATAATACTAGGTACATACAATTATTTAAAAAAAAAAGGAAAAAAATCTATTAATTAGCTACCCACAGGCTGCCTTCTCAAGTTTGATTTAAGCCCCAAAGAGAAAATGACATAGAGCTGTGTTGTACAGCAGGTGTGGAAGCCACCACCCGGGGTTGAAGCATTAGCAGAGCTACTGCCTCGCCCGGATTCAGAAGAAAGGCCGTGGGAGCTCATTATTGGATCACTGAACTGGTGAGAATTACAGAGCTCCCTTAACTCTTCGCTTTATATGCACTTTGCGGTTCTGTGTGACAACAGTCTCAAAAAGGACCAAACATTCACTCTGCTAATGACAGCTGATGTTTCTAATCACTTGAGTGGCAAGAACGTCTCATTCCAGGAGACGTGCATAGAGGTGACAGGAATCAGCCCACAGTGTAGACCCTTGGGGGAGTCAAACACTCAGAATAGGCACAGACTTGATGTAGCCAAGAAACACATTTCAAATGCACAGAGCAGCTGGCTAGGCTACCTTACCTAACTTCTCCTCATGGCCCAGGCCCTTCGGCTTATCCACCTTACCAGAATTCAGTCAGGAGGCATCTTGCCTCAGCCGTAACATGTTTCTGCCAAGCCAGGCAGCCTGTCCACATCCTGCGTCCCTCTATCAACCCCTTCCTCATCCCCTCTCTCCCTCGCTCTTCCTTCATCTGACACCCCACTAAAGATCCTGGTGTGAATCTTGATTTAACAGGGCTCTACTGGCCTTGAGGTCCTGCATTTTGAACAAGTTTTGAGGTGATACCAATGTCGATGGTTCCCAGGGACCAATGTCTGAATAGCAAGGCACTAAGTCACACAGAGGAAATAGGAGACCCGACATCTTAGTTGAGAAGCTTATACAACAATTAGGAGCCTGTGCTGCAGAGAGAAGGTCCCACAGGAGCCCTAGTTCACCTCTGAGTTTCTGCTTTTTCCTAACCCTAACCCTAACCCACTCTTTCATGGATTCCACTGGGGGTGAATCTTAATATATTTTAAAGACTTATTTTATATGCATGAATATTCCACCTGCATGTATGTATGTACCCACAGAGGCCAGAAGAGGGCATTGGATTCCCCGGAACTGGGTTTACAAATGGTTTTGAGCCACCATGTGGGTGCTGGGAATTGAACCCAGGTCCTTTGCAAGAACAACAAGTACTCTAAATTTTGGAGTCGTCAGTTCCTGGGGTGTGTCTTTTCAACAGAAACCATTTGTGAGCTAATCTGGGGGCACTTGAGTTGTGGGATGACTAAGCCCAAACAGCCAGCCTACCTAGATCGGTCCTAACCAATATTAAGAGCATGTATAGTAAATATTTCCTGAAAGCCAACCTGGGTCTGCCTGAGGGCCGTGACAACCCCAGCCTACCTGTGTCCAGAAATAACATGGGCCAAGGAAAAGCAGCCACATCTCATCAGCAGATGCCAGCACAACAGATCCTCCCCCCAGAAGGGGTGGGGTTTTATAAAGCTTGCCCCTTCCTTAATAAACCCAGCTTGTTGCTTTGACCTGCTCCGAGAGTCTACGGTGTTGATTCCCAATCTACTTGCCCCGCCCCTTCCCCGAGGGAGACCCGTGGGGCCCTGTAACATCGAGTCTCTCCCTGCAGCCACATATGCCTTGGGTAGGTCAGGAAACAACATCAGTATTTAGAGGAAAGCCCACAGTGATGCTTAAGTGAAACACGGCTGACTAGGTCTTGCTTTCCCTTTAGCTATGGACTGACCACCTTCTCCATCACTCCTCATCTTTCTTCGGGGTCTTTGGGGCAAGCCCTGGCTCTGACCCAGCTCAGCTATCTTGCTCATTTTTCCAGTCAGCTCCTCTAGTTAAGAGAGATGCAGTTTCAAAATAGAAACATTTCCCAATATTGCACATTGAAAGCCAAAAAATGTTACCTGTTTGATGTACAAGCTATTAGAAAATACAGCAAATGAAAGCATGGTGGGTATTTTAGAGAGTAAATTTGTGTGCAGTGTGTCACATTTAGCTGTGCTTTTATGATACCCCAGGATATTTTCTGACTATAGTCATGCTAAACACAAAATAGCTTGTATTCCATTATCTAATATGTTTGCAATGTGGGGAGACAGTTAGGAAAAGCTGAATGTATACAGTGACTGTCTTATCTGTTTATTTGAAACAATGGCTACCTATGTAGCACAGGCTGACTTTGAATTCACTATCTTCCTGCTTCAGCCTCCTAAGGTCTGAGACTGTATCAACATGCCCACTTGGGGAATTGTTCTAGTGCCCACCCTGTATATATTTAGTGATGTAAATGACAATAAAGAGAGTAGGTTTTACTCAGCATTTGTATGTAAAATCCTTTGGGTAATTCAAGCTATATTGAGTATCCACATTTGTGAGTGAATTTCTGTGACTTAAGGTTTTTACGTTCATGGAAAAATGACAAAATTTGCTATTTTGTCTCCCTCCCCCATCTTCTAATAGTCTGTGATCCTCCTTCAGCCCAGTGAGATACAGCTCTAATGGTGAAATTTTCTTCCCAGCGTCAGGCCAATGAGGCAGTATCTTAGTCACTGTTCTATTGGCTGTGAAGAGACACCATGACCATGGCAACTCTTAGAAAGCATTTAAGCAGGGACTCGCTTACAGTTAGGGACATACTCTTCTAACAAGGCCACACTTTCTAATCCTTGCAGTCATTTTAAACAGTTTCACTCCAGTTTCTTAGTTGACTAAGCATTCAAATCTGTGAGCCTATGGGGTCTGTTCTTATTCAAGCCACCAAAGGCAAATTTTTTAACACATGTCCAGGGCTCCTCAGTTCAGGTGTTGCAAGTGCGGTCCTAGGAGTCCATCCTTCTAGCTGGCCTCACCTCTCCAAGTCTGCACTACAACCAGAGCCCTGGTAACAGCAAATACTGTGGATGAAACACCCCCTCCTCTGCTCTCTCCCCCATGACTTTCTCTACTCTCTCCCCCACGACTTTCTCTACTCTTTCCCCCACAACTTTCTCTACTCTCCCCCTTATGACTTTCTCAAGAAATTCCCTCCTTGACCTCTGTAAGAGGTCACTTGGCAAAGCTATGTTTAGAAGCTGGACAGCAAAGTGATACAGTCCGCTAAACTGGGTGAGTCCTATTGTCTACCATTCAGCCTCCCTGCACACATTCCTTAAAGTTTTCTGGTTTTGGGAAGTGTAGCCTCAGTTTGATAGGGCCAAGCATGTTACAGACTGAATTACATGCCCTAAAATCCATGTATTGGAGCCCTGATCCCTAATGTGCCTGTATTAGAGACAAGGCCTTCAGGGAGGTATGGAAGGCTGATTGAAGTCCTAAGGGTGGAACCCTTACCTGACAGAATTGGTGTCCTTGTAGACGAGGAAGAAACCAGAGCTCTCATTCTTACCTGTGGGCAACAAGCCATCTACAGGCGGAGAAGGGAGCCCTCACTAGAGGTCAGCCATGGTAGACTGATCGTTGACTTTATGTTGTTCAGTCTTCCATCTGTAACGAATACCCAGACCATCAGCCTGAAGGCACAGGTTCATCTGCCAGATTCAGAAGTTTCAGTCTCTGGTCCTATGGCCGTGTTTCTTTGTGCCGGTAGCATCCCAGCACATCATGTTAGAAGCCCATGGTACAGGAAGGAGCTCCTCTCAGTATCCAAGAAACAGAGAGAGAGAGAGAGAGACACACACACACAGAGACACAGAGAGATACACAGAGAGAAACAGAAATACAGACAGAGTGAGACAAGAGTAGCCCCCCAAAGCTCTCCTTCAGTAGTGCAACTCCTTTCCACTCCACTTGGTGTCACCTCCCGAAAGTCCCAGTAAGTCAGTCTTTAGTAAGTCACAGGCCGGAGACCTACTGTTGACATATAAGCCCTTGGGAGAGTATTTCAGATCCAAATACTATAGCTGATGTCAACAAAACTGTGAGAAAATAGGTGTCTGTTGTTTAAGCCTCCCTATGTGTTAGAGCAGCCTGAGATGATGGATGAGTACAAAGGGAGGCCAGGTGGCTTGGAGGAGAGGTGAGAAGGGCAGGAAGAGACAGCAAGGGTGAGCACTGGTAACCGCACTGTCTCCAGGGAGATGCCACCTCCATTGTTTTCATCTCTGATGGATGGGGAGGGAGAACAGCTGGATGTCTTACGTGTTTGATTTTGGAGTTCTGGTAGGAACATTATTTCATTCTAGAATATGCACGTCTCATGGCACTGATGGTGATCTTTGGCCCCACAACTACAGTTTTATGGAAGTTGAAGTCTGAGTTCTGAGAATTTTCGACAGTCCTCATAAACCTTACCTTGAGGCCACAGCTTCCCAAACTGCTGATCTGATCATTAGGGCCCCATTCCTTGAGAGTTATTAGGAGGAAAAACAACTATATCCAAGCTACCAGGAGATGCACAACTGCTGATAATTAGAATGAAATAAAATCGATGACTAAATGAATGTGTGGTTTACATGCAAAGGTAACCTTTTATTCTTTCCAATTAGGCTTTCTCCAGTGGACCTGGCAGATGAGGCTGTGTTATAAATAGAAGTGATATTTTGTAGGGTTCGTCCAACTGAAATGTCTATGAGGTCAAATGCTAAGCAAGATAATATATATAAGTAATGAGCTGAGCCCACACTCCCAAGCATTTATCCATTTAGTGGTAATAAATGAGCAAAGATGAAAAGATGGTCTACAGAAAGTACAGCTAAATAGTTTCTTGTGTGGATGGAGGGCAGCAACTTATCTCTTTGTACCGAATGCTTGCTGGTGATAATTGACTTCATTTGTTAATTGTATTCATGCTATTAATGAGATCATTAGCATAACAGTCACATCCTACTCTCCTGTGGTCTAAATCTGGGGAGTCACAAGCTCCGCACACCTTGTTGCCATAGATATACTCGCGCATCCCAATTATGTACAGATTCAAATACCATCTGTGCCGGTTTCCACACAAGGGCACCCTGAAATTATTCCTTACCTGTTTTTAGGGGGCACTTTCTGAGAAGTTGGTAGAGATCTTTTCAAAGTAATTACATCTTTCGTCTTTGAGACAAAGATCCAAATTCAGCATCTGTAATTGTAGCGTGTCTTGCCAGTGAACCTGTAATGGTGGCCACACCCCTTTGGGCGTGGCTTCGGGTGGACAGAAGCGGAAAGAGGGAAGCTTCATGTAATTGATAAGGCTATCCTTCTATCTTTCTCAAAAGAACAGTCAGACTTAGCTATGAATTAAGGTTCTGGAAGGAGAAAGAGAGAGTAACAAGAAGGAAGTAGACGTGACCAGTTCACATATGGAGGGCGAGGTCATTGACCCAAGGAGATAAGCAGCAAAAGATAATCCGGTGGCCTAGGAAATCACAAGAGATCTTTGGGGCTCCATGCCAGATTCTTTTATCTCTCAGAAAACTCCAGCGGTTGTGGGAGCTAAGAAATATATATATTCCTTATTGAATTGAAATGTAATACTTCTTTTTTATTGTGGTTTTTACTTTTTTCTTTTGGCAACCTCTGGGTAACTTGAGCTGGCTGGACTCTTTTCCCTCATCTCCTTTCAGTTGCCTCAGTTCCATTTAATAATCTCCTTGGGTTAGTCAGTATTTCACTTTTATTAAAATTTTAAATTAGGGGACAATGACATGGCTTGGTAGATAAAGGCACTTGGTGTGAAGACCGATGACCGTATTTTGATACCTCTAAGCCGTATGGGAAGGAGGGAAGTGATTTCCACAGTTGAGAACTGTACTTGAGTACCTTAGCATACGTGCACACATCTGTGAACTCACACTCACATGCATGCACACACACATGCACGAGAAGTGTAATAAAAAGTGTTACTAACATTTGTAAATGACAAATCATTAAATTCCAAAATCACTTCATAAAATAAAAGTGTATTTGCTAAAATGTTTGAAAAATGCTGGTGTAAAAACAGTCATTTTCCCAGACCCAATATTTGTATTTACAAATTTCAGTTCTCTAAACTTCAGAGGCTTCTACTGAGCTCTATAAAATATGACTCAGGGAGGTAGGGTAAAAAAATAAAAGTCTAGGCTGGGTCCCCATGGACTGACCCTTGAGGCTGTTTTCATAGACAGCCTTTGTCCTTTCAAGCTGTCCTTTTCCATCCTCCTCCATTAAACAAATAGAAGACAGTAGTCATAGTGAGATGATGCCTTTTCACCTTCAAAGCCAGTAGAGATGCATCTCCAAATCTGCCTGTGTTTGTTACCATGTTTTGACTTTCCTACCTCTCTCATTAAAAATTAAAAAAAAATGTCTTATTTTTTATTGGGTACAGATGCTTTGCCTGCAGGTAGGCCTGTGCACTGTGTACATGCCTTGTGCTGCAAAGGCCATAAGCAGATGTTGGATCTCCTGGAAATGGAGCTGGGGATGGTTACGAGCTATGGTGCTGGGTGCTGGGAACTGAAGCCAGGTGCTCTGGAAGAGCAAGCAGCCAGTGCTCTTAACCTCTGAGCCATCTGTCTAGGGTCCCATCTCTCTTATGAACATTACTTTGGGTCTATTGGGATAATCAAGATAATCTTCTCATCTCAAGATGCTTAATCGTATCTGCAGAATCCCTTTTGCCGTGTAAGGTGACAAATTCCAAGATTCCAAACATTCCAATACAGACATCTTTGGAGGCTATCTAGCCCATCATATCAGACTTTTGGGTGGTAGATGGGAAGAGACATGTTAAGGCACAAAGGGTCTGAAGTCAGGAAGTTATAGCAGAAAAAGTTAAGTATCTAAAAGAGTCCAATCCATTTAGTATTTCAGGCTGAGAGCTGAGAGTCTCAGGAGGTAGAGCACTTGTCTAGAATGCCTGAAAGCTCTAGGGTTCATCATGAGCCCCGATAAACAGGGATGGGGAGACAGCTGCTGCCTAGTTGCTGTCTCACTCACCTCTCAGCTCCCATTTGTAAAACTTCACAGTGTACGTGGGGGTGGCTGACTTCTTGGTCTACAAACAATTATTTGTGTGGTGTCCGAGGCAAAGAGTTAATGGATTTGCTCAAATTCATACAGCTTGTTAATAAGATTATAACATGAAATTAATAGGGTGCTAATCTGCTGCTTCAGTTGTAAGTCCCTCTACCTGTGCTCACACTGCTTGGGGTATTATTTATGCACCTGTGATGCAAATCAAGCTGTAATCCTTAACATTGACATTTGGCAAGCTCTGTGCAAATCTCATCATGTACCTGCACCCCAAGCATATACAGAACATATTCCCTCTCTATTTTTTCCCTTCTTTTCTTTCTCCATCTATAGACTTAGCTAGACATAGGTTTTATTCTCTTACCTCAGCTGTGTCTGAGGTACCACTGAGTAATTGGCAGAGCTTTCTTGTTCTATGCCTTTTCTTTCCTCCATCATCTTGCCCCCTCTCTTTCTCGCTCTCTCTCTCCTTTCTTAATTTCCAGATTCAACACAGTGACCACAATATTTAAGCAAATTAATAAATGTCCCTATTTGCAGGAGAGATTAGTTTCATGGGAAAGAATATGACCTGATGGAACAGATAGCCACACACACAATTTTAGTACCATAATATCATCCCAGGTGTGGGAGAGACAGAGTCACTTGGAGCCCAGTTTTCTATTTGTCATTCAGATTGTCCTCATCTTCCTGTGTGAATTGTGGAAAGAAAATCTGTGCTTACCATTCACGGACACTTGGGGGACATTACCTTGTGGATTTTGGAGACCCTTGCCCCAAAGTGGCCACATCTTCACGTAGCAGGTGTCCCCTCTGGTGCTTTGAACATTTTCTGACTCTTCTGCTTTCCATCTCTGAGTTTTCTGCCTTTTCCTTCTGTTTTTAAGGGCTCATATGATGAGACTGAGCCCAGGGCAACCCCTGCTTTAAGGTCTGAGACCTTAATTCTGCCTGTAATATTTGTTTTTCCATATAATACATGTGTACACAGATATAAAAGAGAGTAAAGTTCATGGGGGTCAAAATCTTGTCCTACACTGTTGGGAGTCACTCTTCCTGGGGAGATATCTGTAAGTGTCTCCTCACCCCAGATAGGGAACCAATGATCAAAGCGTGGATACCACGAAAGTCCATCATAGTGAACCAATGAATTTTATTGGGGTTGCTTACAACCAGAACTTAGCTTCCACTGGCTACGTCATGGGAAGCATTATTAGGGTAGACAACAAGGACTACAAAGATGGGATAGTGTGTTAGTCAGGGTTCTCTAGGGGACCAGAACTCACAGAATATATGCATGTATGAACGGTAATAAGTGAAAGTAGCAAGTCAGCTTATTTTGGCAAGAATAAATAAATCAGTACAGGATTTTTTAAAAAAAAGAACGTGTAACACATAAAATGTCAAAATTTCTGAACATTTGTGAGAAATATATTGCTCTGAGAAACTGAAGCAGATACCTCTTTGCAGAAAAGTGGAGAAAACACTAAACAGACTAAAGAAAATCCTGTTGCCTTGGTCCTTGCCTGCTGCTGGTGTTACCTGGAGCTTTTACAACACAGTCAACCACACAAAAGCAACATCTGTTTGACAGACTTCCTTTTGTCCTGGAGCCCAGCATCTCTTTCTGGCCCACTGAGCATGTTTATTGGAAAGTTTGCATGGATTCCAGAGGAAGCACAGATGTGTTTATTTACCTCGTTGAATGCTTTTTCTTTTTCCTTTTTTTCCAGAACAGCCTGTTTAAATGAAGGTGGTGGTCCTGGGGTTGATGTGATGGGTGGCCATACCCACTGGTGGAGAGCATTGAATTATGGGTACCGTTACAGCTGCAGGACAGGAAGCAGTCTAGGATCAACTGTCTGGCACACTTGGCCAGGTTATGATCCCAACTCTGCAGCCTAGGCAGTTTTGACTTTTTAAAATAGGCATTTTCATACAGTATGACTGAATGTACTAGATTCCAATTAAACTCAATTTCATGAAACCCTTTAGCGAATATGAAGTTACTATGAGACATCTTGCTAAGGACTGAAGTTACAAAAATGAGGAAGACAGAAATGGATCTTGTTTTCAAACTTTACATTCCAGGCTGGGGAGGGGGGTAGTTCAACCAGTGCTTTGATAGGCAAAGAACAATATGGAATTTGGAACAAGGGGGTTTTATGTTCCAAAGATTGGCTGAAAAGCCTCTCCCAAGGAAGCTCAGCTGAGTGGATCCTGAGGGTTAAGCATGAGACAGATGAATCACTTCAGGGAAAGGACCCCAGGCAAGAGGAATGGCTCTTGGAGACAGGGAGGAAGGGCTGGGAGGAATGTGGAACAGAGTTCCGATTTTTATATGGCTGTCGATCTCTTGTACCCACAGCTGGGAGGATTAGCTATGCAAGATCTCCACAAGACAGAGCACGTTGACACCTTGTCATGGAAGGGTAGGACTCCATTTCTCTACCTGAGGATTTGTAAGCATAGAACCATTCACGGCTGAGGGAGAGACATTTTGTTCAGTGATGCAGCCAATGGTAAGGTGCTCTTGTTCCTGTGAGCAAACTTCCTCCCAAGCTCCTTGTATTAGTCAGGGTTCTCTAGAGGAGCAGGGCTTTAGAATCAATCTCTATTCATCTCTCTCTCTCTCTCTCTCTCTCTCTCTCTCTCTCTCTCTATCTCATCTGCCTACTATCTATCTATCATCTATCTATCTATCTATCTATCTATCTATCTATCAATCATCATCTATCTATCTGTGAGACTTATCAGAATCATTGACTAGAGAGTCACAGTGCTGTACCATAGAGACGAGCAGAAGGGCCTTCAACACGATCCAGAGGCCATGTGTTTTGGTCAGGGTTCTCTCCAGCCGGGGTTCTCAACCTTCCTAATGCTGAAGCCCTTTAATATAGTTCCTCATGTTGTGCTGACCCACAAACATAAACTTATTTTCATTGCTACTTCATAACTGGAATCTTGATACTGTTGTGAATCATAATGCAAATATCTGTGTTTTCCAATGGTCTTGGGTGACCCCTGTGAAAGGGTCATTTGATCTCAAAGGGGCAGTGACCCACAGGTTGAGAACCACTGCTCTAGGGGGACAGAATTTATAGAATGAATCCATCTATCTACCATCTATCTATATCTATAGGAAGGGAATTTATTAGAATGGCTTTACAGGCAGTGGTTTAGCTAGTCCAACAGTGGCTGCCTACCAACTGAAGGTCCAAGAATCCAGTAGTTGTTCAGTTCTTTCAAGATGCTGGCTATCTCACCTGGTCTTCAGTATAAGCAGGGATCCTAAGAAGTAGGCTCTAAGACTAGTGATGGAATGGACTTGCTAACAAGAGTGAGAACAAACAGGCAAAGAGAGAGCAAGCCTCCTTCTTCCATGTCCTTTATGTAGGCTTCCAGTAGAAGGTGTGGCCCAGATGAAAGGTATACCTTCCCACCTCAAAACATCTAGATTAGCCAGATGGTGGTGGCGCACGCCTTTAATCCCAGCACTTGGGAGGCAGAGGCAGGTGGATCTCTGTGAGTTCGAGACCAGCCTGGTCTACAAGAGCTAGTTCCAGGACAGCCTCCAAAAAAGCCACAGAGAAACCCTGTCTCAAAAAACAAAAAACAAACAAACAAACAAAAATCGAGATTAGGAGTGGATCTTCTCACTTCAGATGATTTAATTAAGTAGAAAATCCCTCCCAGGTGTGCCTAGCCATTTGGATTTAGTTAATTCCAGATGTAGTCAAGCTGGCAGCCAAGAACAGCCCACATCACATATGCATCATGAGTGAAAAGACAGATAACTTCAAACACATTAGAATAAATTCTGCTTTAGAAGATCCTGGACAACATATGAAAGCAAGATACAGCTTGGGAGAAGACAGAAATTCAGGTCTACTTGACTTACAACCATCTACTTCTTTCCGGGTTCATAGAAAATTCTTGAAATTAATAAGAAAAAGTTAGAAAATAGGACGCAGCTTCCCAATGCTGCTTGAAGTGTCTGTGGCAGAGCCCTGTAGATGGATGCCAGAGTGGACCACTATTGAAGCAAAGCTCCGTCATCACTCCTGGACAGCTAATGTCCTTCTCAGAAACACCCTTTGGATTGCTGGTGGACCTTATGGAGGGTCAAGAAATTTGAAGGTGGCCCACCAAGTTACCTTGAACACTATGAGGAGGAGACCACACTCCCTTATATCTGCTTTCCTCAGCAAAGCTTCCTGAGGTGGCTGTTTCTCACCTTTTGCAGCTGCAGTACTGTCCATTAGTGTCCCTTCCCAAACTTTGTGGGTGTTGGAAGTAGCAAGTAGTGACTCAGAGGTGGTGTGGTCCTTGAAGGCAGCACTTGAACTCCTCTGTGTCTTTCTGATCCTTTCATGCTGTCATTCCTTTGGTGGGCAAACTTTGCTGCATTGTTCTTAAGTTGTCCTTGGACATTCAGGTTATCAGATGCTCAGGCTGGATGGGAAGTGGGAGTCAGGATGGAAATAGACACCTGGGAGAATCACTGGGCAAGTGGCCTATGAACAAAGGCAAAGGGAAGAGGAGTGGGCAGGGATGGTTTCCAAGCAGGATGAACTTCTGTTACCTGTGGTAGAGTCCAGGAAGGACGGAAGGTTAAGTAGGAATATGCACTAACCGCTCTGAGCATCTTGGCCAGCTTGATAGACAGTGTAGATTGCTTCTTAGCATAATCCTGCCTTGGGTGGGACAGCCTGGATCTAGGAACCCCTGCAGTACTCAGTTCCTGGCAGCCAAGAGAGTCTGTGGCCTTGTCCTGGAGGCTGACAGCTTACCAACTCTCTTAGGTTAGCTTCCCACCAGAAGAGTGAGTGGGGCAGCACGCTCTCGTGTCTGTCTTACTCAGCCTGTAGGCATCTCCTCTTGTCTTTCAATAGTTCTTTTTTTTTTTTAAATTATCTGAATTCAGCTCTAAAAAACTGTCAGGTTAAGTTAGTTGCTACAGTTCTTGTTATCTGAAGTTTAATCGCCACCAGCATAACCTGCAAGCTCAGAAAAGTATGTGCCAAATGTAGAGGATCAGTAAATGCATTTTGTATGAATGCATTTAAGCAGGGATGGCTAACGGTCTTTCAAGTGCAGGTTACTTAATATTTAATTGCTGATTGGTTGTGATGTTGCAAAAAGTCTTTTCAGAAAGATCTAAGCCTCATATGATTGCCCCCCCCATTCATCTATCAGGTGTTGTTTGTGCTGAGATAGAAGTGGGGGCACTGGTCCATGGTTCCAGGCTGTATCTGTAGGGAATGAGTTATTGGGATGCAGAGAATTCCACACAGGAGATGATGGAAGAAAAGATACCCTGGATGGAGGTCATTGGTAGGGTGGTGGGTGGATGACAGGTAGAGACTGGCATCTGGGTTTCTATGCAAGCCAGTGAATTCCACATACATTTACATAGTCTATTCTTAGAGGTTTAATCCACCAGCCACAGAGTGACCTTCTCTTCTACATCTTTCTGTCATCTCAGAGGCTTTTCAGCTCTTTTCTACAGTTAAGGAAATCCCTCAAAACGAAGAGTTACGGAAGTCATCCCAACGTTATCTACCCTCGGGAAGTTTCATGTGTTCACAGTAGCTACTTTCTGTAGTCAAATGCTCTACCACTGAGCTATACCCTCATCTAGCTACTTTCTGAGAACTATGTTCTTAAATGTTGAACTCTGTTCCCAAATATATTGAAAATAATATGGAATATATACTAGTACATACATATAATGTTAGTATATATACTAATGCATAATTATATATAGGTATATAATTATATATAAAATTTATGAAATTATACATGTATAATTTTAGACAGGTCTTCCTATATAGGCTAGCTTGTGACTTGCTATGTAGCACAGGCTGGCCCCTAAACTCAAAATTCTCTGGTCTCAGCCTTGCAAATATTGTAATTACATGTGTGTAATTACCAGCATGTCTAGCAGGAAAACTACCTATGAAGGATGTAGACTCCAGGAAGTTTCTTGAAATGTCCCATCACAGGGGAAAGCACACTTAAGCCATCAAGACTTCTGAAATGAAAATTTAGTCAGCACTTCCCTCAAAACACTTTCCGTTCTGCTGAGAAGAACCACAGGGAGTTGTAATTTGTCCAAGTAATAAACACTTATGAATGAGAACAGTGATCGAAGCTTTTCCTCCACCATATCTCGGGCTAATGGAGCAGGGAGTTTTTCTGTTCATTCTTCACTCCCGAATCTGGAGCCACCCAGGCCGATGGGCACAATCGATCTGCTATTTAGCTTTGCTGAGCACTGTTTAATATCCCAACCGAAGAGCCGTGGATCACACTTGAAGAGGAGGGTGCAATTAAACCCATGTCCAATTCTCAGCCTCTCTTTCCTTTCCTCCCAGTGACTGGCTCTCCCCTTGTGGCCACTGCATTTCCTCATTATTGTATCTGACTGCAATAGTCCAGGGACTGTATCCTTCGTATAAAGCACTCCAAAATTTAAAAGATTCCATTAATATACTTCAAGACAGTAGTTAATGTGTATGTTTGAACAAATTGGGCATGTTGGTAATTATTCAGGAATTTTTGACTTTAAAGAAATATGTCTTTAGGCGACTTTTAGGCTCACAGAAAAATTAACAGGGGTGAACAAGTATTTTTCATGTCCCCACTGTCCCCGTACAAGCACAGTCTCTCCCATTATCTCCAACAGATTAGCACATTGGTCATTGCTGGTTAAGCTAGACAGACTGGCATCATTATCCAGCAAGCCCTTAGTTAATATAAGGGTTCACTGTGGGCGGGATACGTGCTGTGGGTTGGGTAAATGTATAATGCCATATGTCTACCCTTGTAATATCATACACGCATCTTAATCTGTTTATTACTTTTAAAAGTTAATAATTCAGTTGAGCATGGTAGTTCATGCAGGTAATGACAATGCATGGGTGGCTGAGGCAAGAGGATTTCTTTTTCTTTTCTTTTTAAAATTTTATTTATTTTTTTCCCTTTTTATTATTAATTCAAGTTAGGGAACAGGCTTGTTTCACATGTAAGTTCCCTCTCCCTCTCCCTCCCCTCACACCCATCCCTCCTCCCCTACCTCCAACCTATCCCCCACCCCACACACCCACCACTCCCCAGGCAGGGTAGGGCCCCCAACAGGGGCTCCACAAAGTCCACCAAATCTTCCTGTGCTGGGCCTAGGCCCCTCCCCATGTGTCTAGAGACAGAGCGCATCCCTTCACATGGGATGGGCTCTCAAAGTCCCCCCCACACACCAGGGAAAAAAGCCAGTCCACCTCTGGAGGCTCCCTGCAGTGCAGGGGCCTTCCCATTGGCATCCATGATCAGGGGGCTGGATCAGTCCCACACTACCCTCCCAGACAGTGTCTGGGGTCAATATGCTTTCCCTTTTTCAGGCCAACTGTTTCTGTGGGTTTCTCCAACCTGGTACAGACCCCTTCGATCTTCATTCCTCCCTCTCTTCGACTAGGTTCCAGATTTCAGCTCAGTGTATTTCTGTGGATGTCTGTCTCTGCTTCCATCAGCCACTGGATGAGGGCTCTAGGATAGCATAGCGAGTAGTCATCAATCTCATTCTAGGGGAAGGGCTTCTAGGCCATCCTTTCCTCCACTGCCCGGACTGTCAGATGGTGTCATTCTTGTAGGTCTCTGGAGATCTCCCTAGTTCCAGATCTCTTCTTGGACCTATAGTGGCTCCCTCTGATATGGTATCTATCATCCGAGGCAGGAGGATTTCAAATACCACGTCAGTATGGTAGGCTATATTTCAAAATAACCCTCCAACCCTCACATCAATAATTCTTTACTATAAAATAGGTGATGAATGTTAAAATTTCCAATTATCTCCTAAATTTTATGCATGTCTAACTGTCTACTCCAGGGTTTACCATAAATGCCACTGAATGGGCATGTTGTCCATGCCTTGCTTAGTGTGGCTTCAAGTATGGGGTCTGACAGGAGGGTGGCATGAGATGAAGCTCTACAGCGTGACAGGGTCTTTATCCACTGTGTTAGAGGGCTTGGGATTTATGCTGGCTGATGATAACTCCTGAAGAATCTTATATATTACATTATAGCACTATGATATAATATACAATTCTTTGTAACTTATATGTTATAATATAGCCAGACCAAATGACCAGTTTAGAAAGATAACTTGACCTTGCAAGTTGTCTCGCTAGAAGTTGGTGATGCAGGAGCAGGACATTACAAAGAGTGTTACTGTGGGGAAGTGAGCGATGATGGGGTCACATCCAAGGCAAGTGATGTGGAGGGTGGATTTTACTGAGCTGTGTCTGAACGAAGCTTTGTAAGTAGAAGCGGCTTGAAAGTGACCTGAAATGAGACGGAAGGTGGCCGGCAGACTGAGCTCCATCTTTAGAGGGAGATAGAGGGTTTGATGGTGCAAAGGCAGGGAAGGCAGGCTTGTTTTGAGGACAGTGAGGAGGTTAAGTCTAGAGACGTTGGATGGATCTGTGGACAAGAGAGCACAGTGGAAGTGTACTCATTCAACTTGATGCCTTTTCTGTGTGTTGTGTGGGTGGATATTCACGTCTGTGTGAGTGCACATGTAGACCCAGGAGAACTGGAGAGAGGAAGTACAACCCTGTTTGTAGATGCAAAAGCTTTTCAGTCTTTCTAAGAAGATGCTGTCCATCAACATGTTGTCAGAAAGCCCTTAAAATGAAGGTAGGAACTCCAGGACCAGAGACCTCAAGATTCAGCATCATCTTCCTCTGTATGTCCTGCAACACAAATGCAGACAGAACACTCTGAAGAAACAAAGCATTAAAACAAAAACAAGCAAAGCCTTAAAACAAACAACAACAACAAAAAAACCCAGCAACAAACCAAGGTAGAGGCTGCAGGATACACTAAACGTTGAAGGAGAATACACTAAACACGATGAAGAAGAAGCCAAAGGAAAATGTCCTGGACAAATTGTTAAAGAGACATAGGCTGTCTTTGCTGAAAGCTACTTCTGAGTCAAGTCTGTGAGAGTGACCGTACTGGCTGGTTTTGTGTGTCAACTTGACACAAGCTAGAGTCATCATAGAGAAAAGAGCCTCAGTTGAGGAAACGCCTCCATGAGATCCAGCTGTAGGGCATTTTCTCAATTAGTGATCAATGGGGGAGGGCCCAGCCCATTGTGGTTGGTGCCATCACTAGGCAGACAATCCTTGGTTCTATATATATAAAAAAAAAGCAGGTTGAGCAAGCTAGTAAGCAGCACCCCTCTATGGCCTCTGCATCAGTTCCTGCCCCAGGTTCCTACCCTGCTTGAGTTCCTGTCCTTTCTTCCTTTGATGATGAGCAGTGATGTGGAACTATAAGCCAAATAAACCCTTTCCTTCCCAACCCGCCCTTTCCTTCCCAACTTGCTCTTTGGTCATGGTGTTTCATCACAGCAATAGAAACCCTGACTAAGACAGTAACAGATATATGACCAGTGTAAGGAGTTCCAGAGGAGATGGCTGGATCCCCTCCCTGGAGCTGTAGTTTTAGGAGATTAAGAGCCTGGGGTTCTGGGAACCAAACCAGGGTCCTCTGCAAGAGCAGTAATTTCTCTTGGTTGCAGAGCCATCTCTCCAACTCTTCACTCCCTAAGAGATAACATTTTTGTTAGTAGTGCAAGGATACAAAAGAGTATAAATGAAATATATTCAAATCCAAAAGAATGACATTGCAACAAATTCCTAGAAATTCGAGATCTGGATAATGAGTTTGTGCCTCCTCTTGACCTTCGAAGTCCAACCTCTCTCTCCACACTCAGAGTTGTCACCACCCTGAAATTTGAGTGTATTATTATTCTTAGTTTTCCTGAATGCTTTTAAGTTCACAAACAATATAGCATTGCTCGGCTTTCAACTTTATATAAGCAGAATCATAAGCCTTGTTTTTTCTTACCCAGGTGTACCATTTGTCTATCTTGATGGGGTACCCCGAGTCAATTCAACCAATAATAGTAGCATTGTTATCATGATTACTAAGAATTTCCATCTCTTCAGCCATTAATCATTTTATGGTCTGGGAGTTCATATTCTTTTCTAGTTATTTTGAAAGATATCACAGATTGCTTTAATTACTACCCTGCTGTGCTGAAGAACAAGAAGTAATGCGTGTACTCTATTTGGTGTCCTTTATTGACCTTTATTCTGTCCCCACTGCCCCAGCTCCTCCCATTATCTAATGATCACCAGCCCCTTTGATCCTACAAAATCACCTTACTGGTTTCCAGAAATGAATGAGAACACGTGGGGTTTGCCTTTGCGTCTGATTTATTTCTCTGAACACGGTGACTTCCAGTTCCATTCATGTGGATGCAAATGGTGGGGTTTTCTTTTTTTAAAAAAATGGTTGAAAGGCATTTCCTTACGTAAATATAGCATTCCCCTCATCCCTCCCCATCAGGGTTTCGTGTATCTGGACTGGCCTCATGGGTTGAAGATGACCTTGAACTTCTGGTTATCCTTTTTCCACTTACTAAGTGCAGGCATTGTAAGCCTGAACCAGCATGCCCAGTTTATCCCCCTGCTGGGGATCAAACCCAAGACTTTGTGCTAGGCACGCACACCACCCCCCCCCCCCTCAGTGCAGCACCTTTTCTTTATCATGGAGGGAATCCGGGTTGATTCACACTTTGGCTGCTGTTAATAATGCAGTCAAGTATCTTTTTGTATTTCATCTCCTTTTGCTATGTATCCCAGAGTGTAATTGCTGAGCCACAAGCTGTTCTAGTTCTAGTTTTTCTTTTTTTTTGAGGAATTTTCATATTTTTTCCATGAATGGTTCTACTAATTTACATTCCTACAAATAAACAGCATATGAGAATTCTCTTTTCTTCTAATCCTCACCACTATTTGTAAACTTTTTCATTTTTTTTTTAATGTTAGCCATTCTGACTGGAGTGAGATGATACTGTGTTGTGTTTTTATTTAAATTTCTCTAGTGACCAGTGAAATAGCATTTCTCCCCCACATACTTATTGACCACTGTTACTCAATTTTGGTAGAAACAACCACATCATTCTCTAGTCTGTTTATAAAATTGAATTGCTTGCTGTTCTGATGCTCTGATTTTTCTTTTCTTTTTTTCCTTCTCAAATTTTCTTATATATCCCAAATATCAAGCTTGTAAGATGAGTTACTGGCACATATTTTCTTCTGCTCTGCACATTGTCTCTTAATTCTATTATTTCTTTTGTAATACAGAAGTTTCTTAATTACATGCAATCTTAATTTGTGTATTTGGATTTTGTTTTCTGTATCTGTAGGCTTCTACCGAAGATTCATTGCCTACACCAGTATCTCAACATGTTTCCCCATATTATCTTGTAGTGATTTCATATCTCTAGGTTTACTATTTAGATCTTAGGTCTATTTGAGTTAATACTTGTGTATGATGAGAGGAAGGGACCTAGATGTATTCTTCTGTCAGTACTATTTGTTGGAGAGACTGTCTTTATTCTTGAAGTCTTTGTGAAGATGCAGATGGCTGCATGAATGGAGATTGGTTCATGGGTTCTCTCTCCTGCTCCATTGGTCTATGCAACCATTTTGATGCCAATGCCATGCTGTTTTAGTTCTTACAGCTTTGTAGTAAGAAATTCTTGGGTGACTTCTCATTAATTGTGTTCCTAAGATTCACCCACTTTGTTGTACGTAGCTGTAGTTCACAGTGGCAAACACATTTATTTTGTGAAATAGTGTGATATTTATGGTAGTTCTCTGTTGCTGTACATTTGCATTGGACCAAGCTTCTGGCTCCTCTGGTCCCCCATACCTCAAACACATGATAGTTCTTTGAGCATATTACTTGGTGCAGGGTTTTTCTATGAGTGGTTAGGTTCCAGGTTATGTACATCTTGAGCCTGACCTGATAATGCCATAGGGGGTTTAAAAATCAAACAACTTTTATTCCCACCAGTAGGTGGGTTTCGCTTAGCTCACATCTCTCCTACTACTTGATTATGTGACTTAAATTTATTTTCAAATCTGACAGCACCATTTGTCTCTTCTTGTTCATTGGTGACTGTTCTTTATATAAGTGGTGATGGATGGTTTGCTGCTTGTTGGTTCCTTGCTTGGTGCCTTGCCTTTGTGCCTTTTTCCCCCTTTTCTTGAAGATTTATTTAGTAATTACACAGTGTTCTGCCTGCATATATGCCTGCAGTCCAGAGGCCAGAAGAGGGCACCAGATTTCATTACAGATGGTTGTGAGCCACCATGTGGTTGCTGGGATTGATCTCAAGATCTCTGGAAGAGCAGGCAGTGCTCTTAACCTCTGAGTCATCCCTCCAGCCCCTGCCTTTGTGCCTTCTTACCAGGATCTTGATGAACAGAAAAACTTCCCAGCCCAGGTCACAGAAACAATCTTCTAGATGGTTACAGGACCACTTTGTAATTTTATTCCTTTGTTGTTATTGTTTGTTTCCTAGTGACAGGGTCTCACTATGCAGCTTTAGTTCTATATAGTGGAACTCACTCTGTAGACCAGGCTGGACTCAGAGACCCACCTGCTTCTGCTTCCTGAGTGCTGGGATTAAAGGCCTGTGAGCCACCATGTGTGGAAATAATTTTGTCTTGTCTTTTACATCTAAGTATATTCTCTCTCTCTCTCTCTCTCTCTCTCTCTCTCTCTCTCTCTCTCTCTCTCTCTCTCTGAGTACAGCTCTGTAAAGCAAGTTCCTAAGTTTGCTAAGCCCTATAGAATTGTATATATAAAGTCATGTATTCAGTGTACTTAAGGAACATAACAATTCTCTCTCCCCCTCCCACACTCTTCCTCTCCTTTCTTTCTCTTTCTTGATCACAACTTGGAAGACAGATGATCTGGAACCAGTTCCCACCAATCTTCCTTTGGCTCATTCACAAATATCTGAGTGACCCCCAAAGCCCAGTACTGTGCTGTCTGTTCATTCATATTTATTCTGTTTGATAAGTACCCATTATTTTCTAGACAGTACCTGGGTGAAGATGGTGTGTTCCTTAGAACTAGGAAAAGCAGTTTAGTGCTAAGATCATGGCACAAGCATGGACAGAGCTGCCCAGCCCCAGGCTGCCTGTGGAAGTCCCATTTTTATGTAATTATCACTTGTGATTTGTGAGCACAGGGAACATACCGCTCTTAAATAAATTCTCCTGTTTTACTTCTTTCCCGAAACAGACCAGCTCTCCCTTTAGCCCTTGTCAGCTGTCAGTCCTCAGCCTGATTTCCATATCTGTAGATGCCCCATGCCCCCAAACAAAGGAACATTACTGTGGGTCCTCACAGTGGGAATGTTGCTGGTGGCTGGTGGTGATATTTTCCAAGATCCTATAAGCATTTGACAGGACGCAGAGGGACGAAGTGCAGGCACTGCTGGCTGGTCCACGTTTCCATGCTAGGAAAATACATTGGTATAAAATCACTGGGAAATGGGGCTGTTTCACTTTCTCTACTTTTTAATTGTTTTCTGTCTTTCAAAGATACTTGTCATGAGCACCGTAAGGCAACATACTGCCACCTGTGAGGGTCTGAGAAATGTTCCAGGGTGCCTGAGTAAGTTTCATTGCTTGGTCAGGAAATGATACTTACAGCTTATATTAATGCAGATGGCTTATGCCACAGCTTACTGTCTTGGGAGCCTTTCTGAGTCCATTGTTGATAGAACCTTCTCAAAAATATATTACTGCTATAACATTTTGTGGCGGTTTGAGTGAGAATGGCTCCCATAGGCTCATATCTTTGGATACTTTGTTCACAATTGGTGGAACTGTTTGGGAAGGACTAGGAGGTGTGAGCTTATTGGAGGAAGTGCGTCACTGGGGGTTTCAAGAACCCTCACCATTCCCATCTAATTCTCACTCTGCCTCAAGGTTGTCTCAAGATGTCTCAAGATACTCTTGGTTCCTGCTCCAGTGCCATGCCTGCTTGCCTACTGCCATGCTCCCTGCCATGATGGTCACAGACTATAACTCTCTGAAACCATAAGCCCTGAATAAGCTCTTTCTTCTATAAGTTGCCTTGGTCATGGTGTCTTTCTCACAGTGACTGGAAAGACATGTCTATTCCACTCCCATTTTTATAGACGAGAAAGCTGGAGTACATTTAAGTAATTTGCCCAGGATGACAGCAGCAGAGTGGGCAGGAGTCACACAAATGAGGACCAGCTCCAGACTTCATGCTTATATGACCTTCAATGCTTCCCCACCTCTTGGCGAGTCAGGGTCTCTCTACACAGTACTGGCTGTCCTGGAATTTGTTATGTAGATCAGACTGACCTTGAACTCACAGAGATCCTCCTGCCTCTGCCTCCTGAGTGCTGGGATTAAAGGAGTGCACCACTATGTCCAGATTTTGAGTTAACCCTTTTAATTATAGTGATGCATGCACCCAAGGTTTACTCCATTAATTCGCTTAGAAAATGTTGTTTTCATCAATTATAGAAATGCCACCTGAGAAAATATTCGATTTATTAAAATTTATGATTAGTAGGATTTTTTAAATTGATAGTGGTTCATATTCTGAAACAGTGATATATGTGTGTGTGTGTGTGTGTGTGTGTGTGTGTGTGTGTTTATATCTGTAAAGTGATTTTATAAAAAGGCTCACATACCCTGAAGTTCTCAGTGACAAATTGGATAACTCACAGTGCTGCCTAATCCTCTTAGGTAGTCTGTCATTTCCTTATAGTCTGCAAATGTTCACACTGATATTTAAAACACTGTACCCTCATTAACCTCTTCCATTAGGTGGTGGGGCATAATTATGTTTCTCTTTTCCCTGGGGAAGGGAGAGATGATGGATTCAGCACAATGCTGGCCTTCACTGTATTCGTAAGTAGCCCGACCGCTGTGCACATCGGGATAACTTTCATGCTACGCAGAGGTAATACAATGGAAATCACAGTTTAGAAATCCAATTTATCTTGCTGTGAACAGAATTGCCTCCAATACAGATGACAATTAGTTTTGTTCCGTAACACCGTTACAGAAATGTGACATTGGAAAACTACTTGCTAACTATTAAACATCCACCCACCGTGAGTTCACGCCATAGAAGGAGGGGAAGCGTTAATTCCATTTACGTGGAAAAACATAAAAGTGTTTTTACAAGGAGTATCGGAAGGTCAGGAGGTGACGAAGGGAAGGCTCTGTGAACTTCCAGTTGCTGTACATTCTATTAAAGCTGCAAAATTCTGCTGATGCTGTATTTTCAAAAGCACTAGGGTTGCAGCTCAGGCACAATAGAGATTAATGCACAGGGAAGCCAGCCGGTAATGCATCCTCTAACTGAGTGAGGGCCTGCTGCTATGCTCCTGGCGGGCGTTGGCCCTCTTTGGCTTTCTTCTTTCTTCTTTTTAGCATCCCTGATTGAATTCATACGTTACTCACCTACTTGGAGAGCAAAGCCTCCGAAGGACCTTCATATAACGTGAGGGTCGAAAGGCCTCTGCCGTACAGCACGGATATCACAATGCCACCTGACATGTAAATAACAGTACCCACTTTTCTGCAGGCAACCACACATTGTAAGAAAAGATCCACCGTCTAATAAAGACTGGACTGTGAGCTGGAGAGATGGCTCAACAGCTAGGAGCTAGCTCTTCCTAGTTTTCCAGAGGACTGGGGCTCAGTTCCCAGCTCTCAGGTGAGGCAGCTCATTGTAGCCTGCAATGCAGTTCGAGGGGAATCTGACGCCCTCTACCGGTTTCCAAAGGCACCTGCACTCATATTCGCACCCCAAGCCCCATTCACACATTAAAAGCAGAAAAATTTTCTCTTAATACTCTTTTTCGATACTCAGATCTTTGACTGGCTGAGACCCACTTACACTAGGGAGGGTAATTTTGCTTCACTTAGTGTCTTAGTCACTGTTCTATTCTGTTTGAAGAGACACCATGGCAAGGGCAATTTAAAAAAAAAACAACAAAAAAAATTTGGGTAGTGGTGGCACACACCTTTACTCCCAGCATTGGGGCGGCAGAGGCAGGAGGATCTCTGAATTCTGAGACCAGCCTGGTTTATAGAAAGTTCCAGGGGAGCCAAGGCTACACAGAGAAACCCTGTCTCAAAAACCCAAAGGAGGGGGGAAGAAAGCATTTCACTGGGGGCTAGCCCCACGTCTGCTGTATGCTCTCTGCTGCTTTGGACTGAGCCTCTGAACTGTAAGCCAGCTGCCTCAATTAAATGTTTTCTTTATAAGAGTTGCTGTGGTCAGGGCTGGAGAGATGGCTCAGTGGTTAAGAGTACTTACTGCTCTTCCAGAGGTCCTGAGTTCAATTCCCAGCACCACATGGTGGCTCACAATCATCCGTTATGATATCTGGTGCCCTCTTCTGGTGTGCAGATATACACGGAAGCAGAATGTTGTATACATAATAAATAAAATCTAAAAAAAAGAGAGTTGCTGTGGTCATGGTGTCTCCTCACAGCAATAGAAAACCCTAAGACAGAGGCAGATAGATAGAGTCACAGAGACAGAGAGATAGAGACAGAGAGACAGACAGAGACAGAGAGATAGAGAAACTGAGCCAGGCATGGGCTTTGGAACCTTAAAACCCATGGCACACCTCCTCCTAATCTTTCCCAAAATAGTTCCACCAACTATGACTGAACATTCAAATATATGAGCCTGTGGGGCCATTGTCATTCAAACCAACACACTTAGGCTGCCAGTTCAACAACCTAATCCAGACAGATACCCTCTAAATATTGTTTTACTAAATGCCCTCATACCGGATCAAGTTGATACACAAATGAACTGCTCCAGCTTCTCAGAACAAGCCATGCTCTTACTCACTCTGATCTCTTTGTGCCTGGCACTCCCTTTGTTGAACCTTTGCTTGGTCTCCTGACTGGCTCTTCAGGAATCCATTCACAGCCACTGCTTCTAGATTGGGTTAGGTCCCTCTCTTGTGACACCCGCCTGCCTCCATATCATAGCACGCTTCTTCAGGTACCACGATTTCCTATTTGCTTGTCTCGATCATGTAGATGCCAGTTCACACAGCATCAGGAATGGCCTTAGTGCTTGCATACCCTCTAGGACCAATAGTTATTTGTTAAACGATTGGAAGAACAGTTTTGGTGGATCAGGTGGCAGCTGATAGAAATCCTAGGGGAGGGAGGATTTCAGAAGAAATCTAACACCTGACTGAAGAAAACCAATAGCAGGAAATAACAAAAATGCTTCTTTTGGAATTCAGACATTTTTAAATAGCCATTTTGAAAGCCAACAGTCATTTTCTAATACCTCAAGTGATTGTAGTTATTATGATGCTGTCCAAAGACACAAGGGGGGGGAGTGATCCCTTTAATCAGATTTGAGGATAAAAAAATAAAACATTTTATTTACATTTATTTGTTTTGTGTGGTTTTGGGGTTAGAGGCAACTTGTGGGAACGCAGGAAGAGAAAGAGTCCTCCTTTCTCTGGTGTCTGAGGAAAAGCCTCTTGCCAGATGAGAATCGGGAATTCCAAATTTGCTGCAAAGGTTGATGACTCCGAGATAACACTCCTCTGTTGTTAGACTCTGCTGTCAACTTGATACAACCATAGGTGAAGGAACGCCTACGGGGAAATTGCCTAGGTTAGGTTGGCCGCAGGCATGCCTATGGAACCGTGGTCTTGATTGCTGACTGATGTGGGAGGGCCCAGCCCACTTCAGGCAGTACCACCCTTAGGCTGTGCGTGAGCTGGTAAGAAAGCTAACTGAGCATGCACCAGAGAGCACGCCCAGCAAGCCCCGCCTCTCAGTGGCTTCTACAGCTCCTCATTGAATTTCCTCCGCAATTCTTTAAAGATAAGGACTTAAGAAACCTCCAGCATCTTATCTATGGCCATTGTAAAGACAATGAAGCTCCAAGTTCTCGGGTGCCTCACACTCTTCCCCAGAGCCTCTCTTTTTCTTAACTTCCTACTTAAAAATGTCTTTTAATAAACCTCACCTCTGGCTCATCCTGAAATTCTTTTCCGTGGAAAAATGAAGGATCCAGTTTTAGAGGACAAAGCGAACTCCTCAGGCTGCAGGTGGCAGTGTGGAACTGTGCCTCTACCCGCGACATTCCTGATAACTTGTGATGTAGAACACATCGCATTTCTGATGTATCTGTTTCCAAATGATGACATTTAACTGATTCTTCCTCTTCTATTTCCTGTAAACTGGGAGCGAGTCTTGACTAAGTTCAAGTTCAACACTTTCCGCAGACACGGCATAGCCGAGAGTTGTGCTCCACACGATGCCATGGCAGGAAGTGCCTTCTGTTGTAGGGATGCTAAGAACAACATCTCATTTTCCTGCTGCATTTTCTCCCGGCGTCCAGCAAATAATCGGAGGGGTGTTGCTCTGGTACCCCGCTAATATCCACTTACCGTCTCTTCACTTTATAGTTCCAGCATCTCTTGGCTGCCTAAGCTATTGCCCCACTGCAGGTCACCAAATGGTGATTTCCTGCTCCATTTGTTTGTTGGAATCCTGTCATTTTCTTTTCCTCAGATAGGCCTATTTGGTGTTCTGAATTATTATTATTACTGATATATATATATATATATATATATATATATATATTCCTAGGAAAGGTAAGCTGAATTCTAAATTCAGTCTTTTCAAAGTTTTTTCTTTCACCGTGAGAAAGTTTCTCAGTGGATGTTGTGCATTGTAACCAACGACAATCATTGCTACACCAATGTGTCTCTGGCCAGCGAGAGCCCTGTTAGCTGTTTTCTGTGACCTTACAAAGAGTCACATTAAACTTTGATGTGCTTCCTGGACCAACAAAATGCTCCAAGCTCACTTTGTGAGTTTCCTGTCCCAGGTGTGAAATCAGCTTTATCCGCAAGGAGTTCTGGTTCCTGACAGTGGGCACACCATATTCAAATCCAAATCTGGTCAGTAGAGGCACACACCATGTACTTGACTGTCAATGTTTCCCAGCCTCTGATTCTGAAACTTCCAATTCAAAATAATTTTTTTTTAACTTTTCTTGAAAGATTATATACACATGTCTCTCTCCCTCAGTGAAAAATCTTGATTTCTAATAATAACATCTTTTTAATCATTAAAATTTCTTTTATTATATTTGGTTTATTTATTCTGCATGCACACATGTGTGGAGGTCAGAAGACAGCTTTTGGGAGTTGGTTCTCTCCTTCAGCTGTGGGCTCTGGAGATTGAACTCAGATCACCAGGCTTGGCTGTGAGTGCCTCACTCAATGAGGCCTCCCCCCACAGCATTTTTATTCACCATGTATAGTGAGAAACACACATTCTGTCTTGGCTAGTTTTATATCAACTTGACACAAGCTAGAGTTATCTGAAAGGGGGGAACCTGAGGAAATGCCCTATAAGATCCAGCTGTACAGCATTTTCTCATTTAGTGGTCAATGGGTGAGGGTCTAGTCCATGGTGGGTGTGGTTCCATCCCTGAGCTGCTGGGTTCTATAAGAAAGCAGGCTGAGCAAGCCATGAGGAGCAAGTCAGTAAGCAGCACCTTTCGTGGCCTCTGCGTCAGCTCCTGCCTCCAAGTTCTTGCCCTGCTTGATTGAGTTCCTGTCCTGTCTTCCTTTGATGATGAACTGTGATGTGGAAGTGTGAGCCAAATAAACCCTTTCCTCCCCAACTTGTTTTTTGGTCATGGTGTTTCAACACAGCAGTAGAAACTCTAATTAAGACACATGCCAATGCTACTAATAATTAATCTATAAAATAAAGCTTACTGATGTTTTCTCCTTTAGCTCATTAAGTAAGTGTGGCCCAAACATTGTGTTTTAGAGGTAGTCCACTTGATTATTTTCTCTGTCTTATAAATGATCTTTCATAAAGACTTAAACCACTCCCAAAGAGTGCTCATTATACTTGAAAAAAAAAAAAACAGTTTTATTTAGACAGATCTGGTTCCTGTAGGGGAGGGGCACTGGGAATTAGAGCTAAAATCTAAGTTAATTAGAGCAACCACAACCACCACCACCACAACAACAAACCCACAGGTTTTATTATGTAAACATTTGGTCACAGTGACTCAGTGGAAGGCACTTGTGAGGAAGAAGAGAGGACTTCCATGTTCTTACCTTATTTTCTAGAGACAGAAACTCTCATGGAACCTGGATTTTTTTTTTTCCCTATCCTGTGCCTAACTGGGCCCACTGGTTAACATGAGGTGGCTGGCAATTTTTTAAGATGATCACTGGGGCAACTTATGGACAGTATACATTTCTTCACCCACTTGGAGTTTAACTCCCCCCCCCCTTTTTTTTTGCCTTAAGGTAGGAATGAACCAAAGAAAGGCATGTCCCTTCCTCATTGTTGAAAGCTGATCACCATTTTTTTAGAAAGGTTTTAGTGCATTCTTGGGGCTAAATTCAATAATCTATGGGGCATAACATCTGCTACATTTGCTGGGGGGTGTGTGGCTTTGAGGGAGAGTGTTTGCTCAGCATGCACCCAAACCAAACCAAACAAACATTTGCTAAACAGGCTCTAGTCTTTGTGCAGAGGCTGGGACCTGGTCTCTTACTCCTTGTTTTCTCTAGGGAAAGAATTAGGGACGCCAGCATTGAAAGTCTCTCTCATTCTGTTTCCCTATGGCTGTAAATTAGGGTCTCCTATGTAGTAAATGCTCAGTAAATATCTGCTATGTGAATTCACTTGATTGCTTTTCAATCCTTTCAAACCTATTTTGTTATCTAAGCATATATTCATAGTGGCTTTCTCTAATACAAATGCTCATACATGCAAGGAAGTACAGATTGGAAATCCCATCCAAGCTGAAATATAGTTATGTTCTTTTGTAGGAACAGGAAATAGGAAAATCTACCTACTAATAATAAGTGTTTGGTGTTGAGGTTATCCAAATCCTTTTTGTAGGGGAGGAACCTGACTGTATGTGTGTCATACATGAGTGAGACATCTGACTAGGGCTGAGTCTGCAGTGCAGGTTTCTAATTCCTCTTTTTAGGTGTGTACTCCATCTACCACACTCAAATTTGAGCCCAGCCAAGGACAGAGAGCAGGTCCTGATGCTGTGCTTCCAGAACCTCACACAGTTGCTTTTAGGTCCTGGTATGAAATCACTTCCTGAGATGAGGATGGAGGCTATCAGTCACACATTTCAGAAAACCTATGAGAAAGTTCAGCAGACCCAAACAAACCCATTTCACACCGAGAATCGTACACACAGCAGTTCTCAAGAGACCAGAGAGATGCTTTATGAGACATTTTTTGTAGCAGCACCATAACACTATTGGGGTATCTGGGAGAGTCTCCAGCCCTTAGAGAGGGTAGTCAGAACCACTGGTTCTGGGGTCAATTTTTGTGTTTGGGATGAACACTCATAATCTTAATTATTTCCATTTGAGCTAAGGGCCAAGGACAAAGCTAATGATGTCACCAGAGTAGGCACACAGAGAGTATTTGCTATCCTGGAGATCAGTCAATGGAAAATGTCACTAGCCCATCACTCCTAGGGTGATGAGTTCCCTGGGAGCTGAGAATTGTGCCAGCTGCCCACCAAGGGTGACAGTTTAAAAACAATGGACTGAAAAATGTCGTAAATCTGAAAAACAATGAAGTGCCTGGTGTCGTTTAGTGATTGATGGCATCAGTGCCTAGAAAGCCAAATGGGACTGAGGAAATTCCTACTGTTTTAGCATTCCAAATGTTTCTCTCAATGATTCATTAAAAGCCATATAGATATAAAAGCATGTCTATGTATAGATACACAACATACATTATTCATACTGTTCCCTATGTTTAAAATGCTTAGGAGCTGAAACTGGCTTGGAAATGTTCAGCCAAGCGAAATCATTCCTTTTGCAATATGCAGTTAGTCTTGGTAGCTCAAGCTGACTTCCACATTCTTTCCCCTTCCTCCCGTGTAATTAAAGGTGAAGGGTGAGCAGGGGAGAGACAGTTGAACTTATTCTGGTGTTTTCCCTCAGGAGAGCCACACATGGCTGTATGGGCTCTGCACAGCACAGCATGGACACCGTGTGAATGCTGTCCCCACTCCCTGCAAAATGGTGCAATGTGGCTGTCAGGCCTGTTTTGTGGCTGTGCAGGAGTCTGGGGTTTGGAAGTGCTTAGGTTAGTTATTGCCTCTTGATAGCTTCAAACTTCATGTGACAGCACTTGGCTGGCCATGGTGATGTTTACCATTTTTATGTAATCCCAGCATTTTGGAAGGTGGGGATAAGAGGATCATGAGTTCACACCATCCTTGGCTAAATATTGAATTCAAGGCTAGCATGAGCTACAATGAGACCACGCTACAAAACAAACAAACAAACAAACAAACAAACAAAACAAACTCCAGCTATTTACTGTCTCATGGGTTAAAGGGCCACCTCGGTCATTCTGCCCTCTGCTTTCCAGTAGTTTATATATTTTGGAAATCAGCCCTCTGTAAGATGTGGGGATGGTGAGGATCTTTTTCCATTCTGTAGTCTGCCTTTTTGTCCTATTGACAGTGTCCTTTGCCTTACAGAAACTTTTCAGTTTCATGCAGTCCCATTTATTAAGTGTTGATCTCAGAGCCTGCACTATAAGTGTTCTGTTCAGGAACAGTTGTCATCTGTGCCAAAGCATTCAAGGCTATTTTTCACTTTCTCTTCTATTAGGTTCCATGTATCTGGATTAATGTTGAGGTCTTTGATCCACTTGGGTTTGGGTTTTGTGCAGGGTGATAGATAAGGATATATTTGCATTCTTCTACATGCTGAATCCAATTATGACAGCACCATTTGGTGAAGATGCTTTCATTTTTTCCATTGTATAATTTTGTCTTCTTTGTCGAAAATCAGGTGTCCAAAGGTGTGTGGATTTATGTCTGGGTCTTTGATTCAATTCCATTGACCCATCTGTCTGTTTTATGCCAATACTATGCTGTTTTTATTTCTATATTTCTATAGTGGGGCATGACATCAGGGATGTTGATACTTCCAGAGGTTCTTTTATTGTACGGGATAGTTTTAGTTATCCTTGGTTATTACGATTAATAACTAATACATAGCCAGTTAGGTAGCCAACTGGCAGGCAAGTAGAACAAGCCAAAACAGCAGGGGAAAGAGAGCTACCATGTGCATTCCCTATACCTTTAAACCTTTCCCACGTCACCCTGACATCACCTTAACCATACCCTGAAGGCATAGTAGGGCACACCTGTAGCCAGCCCTTAGGAGGTGTGGTTACGGTGTCTCCCTACACTTGTTTTTTTTTTTGCCATATGAAGTTGAGTATTGTTCTTTCAAGGTCTGTAAAGAATTGTGTTGGGGTTTTGATGGGAATTGCACTGAAGATTGCTTTTGGTAAGATGGCCATTTTTACTATGTTGATTGTACCTATCCAAGAGCATGGGAGATCTTTCCATTTTCTGATAGCTTCTTCAATTTCTTTCTTCAAAGACTTGAAGTTCTTGTCATACACCTGTACTTGCTTGGTTAGAGTTACACCAAGATGTTTTATAGTACTTGAGGCTACTGTGAAGTGTGTTGGTTCTTTGATTTCTTTCTCAGTCCATTTATCATTTGTATGTAGGAGGACTACTGATTTTTTTTTTTTTTGAGTTGATCTTATATCTAGTCACTTGAATCAAGGTGTTTATCAGCTATATGCATTCCCTGGTACAGCAAGCCCATTGTCAACATCAAATTAAGTGGAGTCAAAGCAGTTCCACTAAAATCAGGAACAAGACAAGGTGGTCCACTCTCCTTACCTATTCAGTATAGTACTTGAAGTTCTAGCTAGAGCAGTAAGACAACTAAAGGAGATCAAGGTGATACAAATCAGGAAGGAAGAAGTTGAAGTATCATTATTTGCAGATGATAGTATACATAAGCGACCCCCAATTTTTTTTTCACCAACAATGCACCACTTGAAGTCTGTTCTCCTGAGGTCTCTGAATATCGTGCCAAAGCTGCCTTCTGTACTGATACATTATCTGTCTTCGAACCTTTGAATTTCCACTCTGCTTTTCTGTGTCTTCCTGTCACTGCAACCAAATTTCTCTCCATCTCTTTTTATTCACCCATGAGCAGTGCCCAGCATCCAGTTCTGGGGCTCTTCCCTCATCTCTTCAGTGATAAGGTAGCCATGTAATTCAATGCTTAAATTGAGACACTATTGTCTATGCAGGAGAAAATAACAAGACCACAGAGCAAACCAAGACTGCACCCTGCCCCTCCAAGTCTCCATCAGCCCCACATTTCCAATCCCTTATAGGTTCTATTCATTGAGCACTTTAGGTGTCATGTGTCCTAAACCAGGAGATTCTTCATCATTCCCCTTTATGTGCTGGTAAACTTTTTTGTGTGTAAATTCTGTGTTTTTGATTGATTTGCTACTTTGCTATGACAGACTTGAAAACCCTGGGCCATTTCAGAATGTTTCTGGCTCACCTCACCTATGGCATTGGTTATGGGCCTATTGAGTCAGCTTTAATAGTGTTCTCTCTCATTCTTTCTTTTCCATTTTCCTTGCTGATATTTTAGTTTTTGCCTTACTCACTTCAAGCTGGGGCTGTTCTTAGATCTTGATTCCAGTCCACATTTACAATTGTAGCCTCTGCATCTCCCAGAGCTCTCTTAGCTCCTGTCCTGCGTGGAACGATTTGGCTCCTAAGAACTTGATTATGGTGTTTCTGGTTGTGAATGCTGTTGAGTTTATGCTGCCTGTAGTGCACTAGCCTTTTAAACTAGATAGATGCTTTATTTTCATCAAATCCTTGGAGGTTTGGGGCTACTATTTCATTGAATAGTCTTTCTTCATCTCTGTCCTCTGAGGATTTTATTATATATGTTGGCCTGTTTGATGAGTTTCATTGCTCTCTGAGATGTCACTCATTTTTCTATTTCTCTTCTTCAGACTAGATAACTCCAATTTTTCAAGGTCATGGCTTTGTTCTTCCATATCGAGTCTACTAAGAATCTTTTGACTCAACATAGAAATTTTCATTTTGTCCTTTTTAGTATGTCTTTTTGTTTGTTTGTTTTAGAGATAGAGTCTCACTATGTAGCCCTAGATGTCCTGGAACTTTCTATGTAGACCAGACTGGCCTTGAACTCACAGAGGTTTCCCTGCCTCTGCCTCCCAAGCACTGGGATTACAGGCCTATTTTTTTCTTTTATAGTTTCCTTATGTTCTTTACTCAGTGAAATATTTTTTTGTTTGGTTCTTTAGACCTAGGTTTCTTCAGTTCTTTCAATACCTTGGTAATAGTTAATTTAAAGCCTCTGTAAGTCCCACCTTTGATCTTCCTCAGGGATAATTGGTATTGCTTGCTCTTTGCCCATTCATACCTGTTCATTTGCACATGTCATCACATCTTGTCAAAGGCAGACATTTAACTTAATTCAGTTGGGCAGTTCTGAAAATCCAGTCCCTATACCCATCTTTTGTTGTTGCTGTTTGTTTAGTGACAGAGTGAGTTCTGTCACAGGGATTTTTCATTTGCACCGCCACTGGGGTCTCTATTCAGTTAGTGTAGTGGACAGCTCATTTGGACAGAGATTTCTGTGCTGTGCACTCATGGCTCAGCCTCTGTTGAGGGTTGAGGGTGTCTGTGTGTGTTGGGAGATGTCTTCAAAGCTCTGGGAGACAGTTTACAGGACTCCATTAGCCTTTCCTTCCTTCTTTCCCAGAGACTCATGGTCTTTAGCAGGTGAGAAATCAGTACAGCTTTTCACACAGCCTCCTACACACCCAGGAATAGTTCTGAACTTTTTAAAAGTACCCCATGGACTTCCCCAGCATTCCATTTTAAGCTTTCAGTCAGCTTCTCGTTTGTCACAACTGTTATTGCCACCTCTGGCAGCTGTAATGTTAAACAATTCCCACAGATTGTTTTCAGCCAAAGCTCTCAGGGAGAAAAGGTTGCAGAGCTCCGAGTGAGGCAGAGTAACGACGAGCCTTGCAGCTTTCAGGGCTTTTAAGGGAGTTTGCAAATAGGCCAAAGAGCTAGATGGCAGCTCCAGACAGCCCTAAATGTATTCTGTGCCCTCTGGTGGCAGGGGCAGCGGACAGGAGTAAGACAGGATGAAATGCCACAAAGCTCTGTGCTCTTCTAGAGAGTGAACTGCCTTAAAAAAATTATGCTCCTTGGGTTATACCATATTTTGCCTAGTTTTCAGAATACATCAAAGTTGATTTTTGGCCCAAAAATCAAAAGCAACCTGGTATTCTCACTGCTTTTAAAGGTATGAGTAGATTTTGGTGGTCCTGGCTCATCCTGGAATGCAGAGCCTCTATGTGAACTGCTTGGATATTCAGTTTCTACCTAATGGAATCCTGTTCAATTAAAGATGTGTTTCCCAATGCTTCTTTGATTATAGTAGCTTCTCTCTAAAACACTTTGTGTCACTTATGCCAGTGCTGAGCAAAACAAAACAAAAGAAGAAAACAAATCTACAGAGCTCCGTGCCTAGATCTAGAGATGGCCCAGGTTCTAAATTTTAAATAATTGCTGTTATATGAATATATGTGTATGTATGCACATATCTTGCTCTCTTCGTTTAATGTTACTTGTATGTATGTTTTCAGGGCTGACCATTTGGGATTGGAAATCAAATTGGTGTGTTTTTCCCTGAGGAAGAAAATTTCCCCTACTCTCAGCATTCCTTAGATGGCTGAAGTTCTTTGCATAGTGTTGAGGCCTTGTGGTGTTTCCCTGTCCAGTTTAGGAAGTCTGTTGTCCTTGTTCAGCCCATGTCTAGGAATCATGTGGATGAAACATTATGGTAGAGCTTCTGACATTCCTAGGAGACACAATCTCACAGCAAACTCCCCGAGCTTCTAGATTTTACAGTCTTTCCACCCCCTCTTCTACAATGTTCCCCATGCCTTCCGTGCAGGAGGGTTTTGTATATGTATCCATTGGAATTGGGCTCTACAACTCTGCATTTTGATTGGCTGTGGTTTTTTGTTATGGTCTTCATCTATTGCAAAGAGAAATTTCCTTGATAATGGTGAGGGCTACACTTCTATCTGAAGATGAACCATCTTTAAGAGCTCCCAAGGATTGAAACCCTTAAGAAGTTGCTATATATTTCTCACTCTTCTACAAATACCATTAATACCAAAGAGAAGGAATTCTCTGGGGAGGCAACCTGTTCTAGCTAGTGCCAATCACAGCAATGCAGACTTCACCAGCCTTCTTCTCTGCATGCCAAACTTTTGGGAAAAACTGTTAGGTAACTTTTGCTGGAGATGAACAGAAGTGTTTTTTTCCCCTCTAAAGTGATTCCTGAGAAACATTTGTTTCCTTCTTGTGTCTCCGAAGGCTACTAGGTGCTTTGTGAAAGCAAGTGTTTTGTTGCCAAATGTTTGGTTATCTCAATATTAATCAAGTGTTTGCACTCCTGAGTGAGCTCCCCCTGCCCAGCTCCCCCAACCCCCAGCTCCTTTGCGGCTGCTGTCCACATGGCTCTCAGAGAGTCCAGCTGATCTGAGGCTTTCCCCAAAGCATCCCCCCCCATTTTTCTCTTTGAGGTAGTCGATCTGCAGAATGCAGAGTGACCTCAGATTATTTTCTGGAACATCCCACCAAAGCTGTCTTAAATCAGAAAGTAGAAAACTGTATCCTTCCCATTTCCTCCTGCTTCCTCCAAATTTCTTCCTCTTGTTCTTCCTCAAGACTTTGTCAAGCAGAACTTTTGAACAAAACCCTCCAAAGGTACTGATGTGCTATGGTGCTTTAAGAGAAGGTAAGTTATTGGTTTGGTCTGGGTCATAATTTATTCATTTGTGAAATGAGAAGATTGGATTATGGTTGCTAATAACTCACAGATCTTTAATTCCTCAATTTTTTTTTGAAGAACATAATTTAGGATCCCAAGGTGATAACTGCCTAGTTTGGGGTAAAAGGATATTGCAAATGATGTAACCAACAAACAGCTCAAAATGGCACTTAGCATGTGTCAAATCGTGTGGTGCAAATTAGAGGCCCCGTGTAAGCACAGAGAGGGAAACCAATGAGGCTGGAGCACTTTAGCTCTCTATTATTTTTCTTGCTACATTAGGCACTCAACAGAGCCCCTGAAACAATGATTTAATAAGAATGTATTTGGCTACAGAGACATAAAATGCATTTACTACGTGGAAGAGCTTTGCCCCATGTCTCCTTAAGCGCCCTTAATGACATCACAGAGGTTAGCATCAGCATGAGAGGAAGGGAAGACCTCCGTCAATGCATGCATCTATCCCTTACTTAAATAACTATTAATCTATGAGAGCGCCTTGCAGAACTTGTAGTCTAGACTGATGTGGGATGTCCTTCTGTACACTGTGAGTGTGTGTTGCTTTTACTGGTCGATGAATAAAGCTGCTTTGGTCTATGGCAGGACAGGATATAGCTAGATGGGGAATCCAAGCAGGGATGCAGATGAAGAAAGGCAGGGTTGGAGGAGACACCAGCAAGAAGCAAGGTGTGAGGTAACAAGCTGCGAACCACATGGCAAAGCATAGATGAAAGAAAATGGGTTAATTTAAAAATAAGAGCTAGCTAGTAACAAGCCTGAGCCATCAGCCAAACAATTATAATTGATATTAATCCTCTGGGGGATTATTTTATAAGCAGCTGCAGGGACCAGCGGGACAGAGATAAGTATCTGGTTACACTAGACCCTCATGGATAGAACTCTAGAATGTTGGAGTAGTCTTGGGCTTATCAGGTTGTTCAGATTTTTTTTTTTTATAAAGAGCTAGGTAGTAAATCTTGAGTGATTGTGGGCTATTCGGTCACTGTTGCAACAATTCAAATATACTACCATGGCACAAAGCAGCCTTAGATAATATGTAGGTAACTGAATGAGGCTGCACGCCAAGAAAACTTGATACCTGAAAACAGAGGCAGGCTGGATTTGGCCTGTGGGCTCTAGATGGAAGCAAACACACACCGATCTTCTTGCTGGCACCATGATCTCAGACTCCCATTGTCATTGCTTGAACATCCTGAGCTAGTCCATGAAGATGAGGATGTAATGATTTCACTAGACCCAAGATAAATGATCAATGGGTGTTTATTGGGGAACAATTACACAGAAAAATACAAAGAACCGTGGGAGCGTTTCTCTATCTTTCCTACCCGATTGGCTGACCCACCAGAAAGGAAGCCCTAAGGAAAGCCACGCCTCACGCTTCCCTTTTTCTGCTTCTGTCTGCCTGAGGCCACGCCCAAGGGGTGAGTGAGTCTGGGAGCCCACTTTGACAGCATTCCAGCAGCACTGGGAGAAAATGAAAGTGATTAATATTTCCATTGTATCTACCTATACTTTGGTCTAATATGTAGATTAATAGATGCAATAATTAGCTCTCAGTTTAGGCAAGACAAAGTGTCAAGTAGACTATAAATCTGTTAGTTTACTGACAAAAAGGCATAAAGAAAATTTGGAAGTTTAGGGTCTGGAGAGATGGCTCAGGGGTTAAGAGCACTGGCTGCTCTTCCAGAGGTCCTGAGTTCAATTCCCAGCAACCACATGGGGACTCACGGCCATCTGTAATGAGATCTGGTGTTTTCTTCTGGCCTGCAGGCATATATGCATAGCTTCCATGGGCTTCTGTTCTAGTGAATAAATTCTGATCAGCACAGGAAGAACACTGGATTCAAATGTCAGACACACTGGAGAAAAGAAGGATTGGGGGACAATTTCTGAGTGAGTTACTGAGGCCAAATGGCTCTGAAAAGTGCTCTACAGCTAGTTCCATTTATGAGTATTTAGCAAATCGTGGTCGTTAAATTTTTGTTTAAATTAAAGAAGAAAAGAGGAAAGCACAAGATGAGACACAGGTGAGACATATTAGACATATTAACTAGTTTATTATAGGCCCGGCAGAGTAAAGGGACTAAGAGAGAAGAGGAACAGGGTTAATAGCTGACTGCCATGGCCGGTCGCCAGAGAGAGGCAGAGAGTGTGTAGGTGGGAGAAGAGAAGAATAGAGAGAAGAGTAGAGAGAGAGAGTAAAGAGTGAGTGTAGAGAGAGCATAAATGGGCAGGAATCTGTCTTTTAAAGGGGTCCTCTGAACCTTCGGTGCAGACTTAGTTCTCATGGAACCCTGGGCTGCCAGGGTACTGCCTGTTCCGCCAGGTAACAGGGGCCGGCCAGCATAATGCCTGAACCTTTCCGTGGTCATGGCTACAGGCTGGCAAAGCCTTTAACTCTATTAGGAAGTTCATAAAAACACCCCAATTTTATCATGGCAGTCAAGGGGAAAACGTATCGATTTCCTAAAGATCCAATTTAGAGTGTTGGTGGAGGAAAACCTGTGTGTGGATTCTGCATTCAAAATGGGATAACCCAAGACGGTTTCAGAACATGAATTCATCTGAGTAAGAGTTCTGGCTATATTGCCAAGGGTTATCTTTAATTCAAAGAGGTCTGGAAATTAGTGAAAATAGTCCTGCCACCTCCGTGTCCTCTGAACGATTACTGTGTAGTCATGAAGTCCCCGAAAGGCCTGTGCCTGTGGAGCTAGCCTCAAATTTGAATGCATGACTGTCGCCCCTAGACCAAAAAGAACATAGGTTTTTAAAATGGGAGACTGGACGAAATGCACGCTCACCACTCAGTGTATGAAGCTGTTGATATTTCATGTTGAAATTTCCTTTGGGGGCAGACAATTAGGAGTAAGTCTCCTGCACGCGTGGCCAATCATAAAGAAGCCCACGTCACACAGTTGTGCTGAAACCTGGGTAAATAAACCAGATGTGGGGATTTGGTCTACCAGTTGTTTCTACTATGAGGTAAATAAAACTGGGAAATTTTGAAATGTTGAGCAAATCTGAACCCTTCCCGGCTTTCCACCTAAATCATTATACAATTGCTGAGGGAGACAGAGTTCCATCCTAACATTATGAAATAAATGAAAAGGTAAATAGTATTATGATAATAATAGTAGTTATTGGAGAATTTGTTTGTGAGGCACCCCTTCAATTGAGATATGAACTACCTCATTTAATTCTAAAAACACTTAGGTAGATACTATTACCACGGTTAATTTTTAGATTAAGAAATAAAGGTAGGTTTTGAACCCTTATACCACAGTGTAGTCTTTAACCACACAGTTTCATAGATAATTGCAATATAAGATGGTAAAGAAGAACTACCATAGAAGAGTCATAGAAGCATTCTTAACCCACCTTTACCAAATTGACCTACTATATCAACCAACACTCTGTTTTCTTATGAAGAACATACTTATAGATATTTCTAGAACCTTGAATACTTGCTATTGTCTAATATGCTTGGATATTGCTGTTGCCAGCAGGCATGTTGTATATGGGAATGGATATAAGCTCCTTTTTGAGCAGTAAAATATAAATGCAGAAGTGCCAGTCTCCTTTAAGATGAAAATCATTTTTAATTAAAGGGAAAACTAACAAACAATCTATTGGATCTCAAATTTGTTTCAGTGTGCTATTAAATTGGATTTATGATCTTGTAAACCAAATAAAGGGCTTGGAAAGCTGACTAATCAATTGAGATGAAAGTTTTACAAAAAATTAAGTTTGATTATGCTTTCTGATCTCTATCATAAAGGGGAATTGTCTCTGCTGGCTTGCTTTCTTCTGTGCAGTGTAAAGAGAGAAAGGCTGCCTTGCTGTCAAACAGCCTTCTTATAAAACTAAACTGTGCTTCTAAAGCCCGTTTTTAATCATTGCACAACATCATAAAACATGGCCAGGGTTAGTGATAGTCACAGGCTGTAAATTTCACCAACTTTGATGAATTTAGGTATAATACATCCTACCTCGAACTTTGAAGCAACATGAACTGAGAAAACTAATTTGGCGGGAATCTAAATGTTTTTAAAAGATCTACTTATTTATTTATGTGATATGCATGTATGTGTCTGTGTGTGAATGTATGTACTAGCTGTGTCTGAGTGTGTGGGATCAGAAGAAAGTATCAGGTGTCCTCTATCACTCTATTCCTTTGAGGCACTGTCTCTTCTGGAACCTGAGGCCTGTGTTTCTTGGCTAGGTTGGAAGCAAGCAGACTTCGGCAATCTATTGTCTTTGCTCTACTTGAAGCCTGGGTTACAGGCCTGTGTGGGTGGTATCTTGGGTGGGTCATAGGCCTGTGTGGGTGGGATCTGGGTGGGTCATAGGCCTCTGTGTGTGTGTGTGTGTGTGTGTGTGTGTGTGTGTGTGTGTGTGTGTGTGTGTATGAGACAGGTATGTGTGGGTGGGATCCAGGATCTGGACTCAGATTCTCATCATGAAGGGACCAGATCCCCTTTCGGCAGTCATAATGGCCGAACACGTGCTTGTCTGACCTTGTCCTAGACACTAGAAAGTCAGATGCCTGCCTCGTGACAAGGAACCAATCAGAAGTTAGCTGGTGGCGCTATGCTTTACGACCCTGGGTGTACTTTATGGACAAGCACACAGCAATGACGCAGAGTATAGCAACCACCCTGGGAGGGCCTATGGGCCATAACAACCAGTTGACCAATCAACACAGGGCAAACCCTCCATGGCTGAAGGCACACCAATAGTGAGCCTGTGCATATCCCTAGACACTCCCCTTATGCTGCCCTACAAGATCTCTTGGGAGGCCCTAGGTCTTGTCTTTTGTGAGCCATCCGCCATGGCGGGTGGGTGAAAGACCCGAGCTAACATGGGGTTAGCTCGTTAAATTACAATAAAGCTTCGTGCAGTTTGCATCAAGCTCTCGAATCCGCCTGGTGATTGGTGTGACCGAGGTCGTGGCCTGGGACCCCGGATACCTGAGTTTTCTGGGGGTCTAACAATCATTATGCAGCAAGGGCTCTTAGTCATTGGTCCATCTTTCCACCCACTTAATCTGAGTTTTGTAACCCAAATCAGTGATAGCTAGGGCTGTATGATTCTGTTCCCTTGTTATGATATTCAACATTAAATTCTAGTAGTACAGGAAACCCTTGGCTTAGCTTTTCCTCTACTGTGCAGACAATTTGGGTAAGAGTTCTTCAGTACCATGGCCCACTGGCTGTCAGGGAAGGGGCGTCTGAAAGTGAGACAGGCTGTCTTTGCCAAGTTAACTAAATCCTGAATGTGCTTGAAGCTTATTTTATACTTTCAGTTGGTGGACTCTGTCAGCTAAGTCGGGGACTTTTAGTTGGTGGACTCTGTGAACTAAGTCTGGGGAAGATCCATATTCTCTCATCCATGAAGATAAGCAACAAGATGCTGCTATGATTAATGGATCATCAAGGCTGTACCAAAGACAGCCTTGATTAGAGTACATGATGGACCTGGTATAGAGTCTTGAGCTCGAGGACACAGCTGGTGAAAACCTGATTTAAGAAGTTGATATACAAGACATAGCTCTGTGAGTAGAGGCATTGGCTTTTTAAAATAAGGCTCCCAGGTAGAGACAGGGGGCTGCAAAGTGATGGAAGAGGTACCACAGGGCACAAATAGGGAGTCCTCAGTATTCTTGTGGCATAGTAGGCAGAACCAGTTATCTGTGATGCTAAGAGGGCAACTTGTCATTTTCCAGTTAATAATCTTTGTTAGGTTAGAGCTCTGAAAGAATTTAACAAGACAAAACAATCAATGCTTTGAATGAAAACTCTATAAAGTTGGTTGGACATTATTAGCTCGAAGGGTAAGAGCTCTTGGGGTCAGGTGAGGAGGGGCCTGGGTTCACAGAGCCTGTAGGTGACAGTGCTGGGGTCTCAGCTGCTCTACATCATTGTCACACAGTGGCCTGAGAGCTCAGATTGTGGCCACAGTTTCCTTTAGGACACAACTTATTCACATTCAGGATTTCAGTCTCATTTCTTAACATTGCTGCAGAGTTCAAGGAGAACCCTATGTGGTGAGGAGGGGTGCAGTACTTAGGGTTTACCCTGTGTGATCAGAAGGGGCTCTACCTTAGGGTTTACCCTGTGTGATCAGGATGGGCTCAGTATTTAGGGTCTCCAACTTGAGTGATCAAGGATGGTGGGTGTGTACCATTAGGCGGTGGTATCCTCACCAGCCCGGTTTCTTATAGTGATGGAAGTCCTTGCTGACCATGTTATTATTCATGGTAACAATGTGAGTTAATTATTTATAACATTTTCCTCCCAAGTGGATATAATGGAACAAGAATCTTTATGCAAGGGCTAGACAAATGTTGTCCTTCTACCTTATATAATGGGAGGCACTTTTGCCAGTTAAAGATAATTGCTATCATTAAATATTGATAGAGCATAGCTTTTTTTTATTTCTAGAAGGAGAAAAAAAAATGAGGAAACAACTCTTAGAAATACAATCATTGTGTCACATCCTGGACTTTTCATCCAATGGGAAGTGGGCTTCAAGGAGGAAGAAAACTATTTGGAAGGAAGACTCCTGTTTATTTATTCATTCATTTGTTTATTTTTTAATAACAGACCTCCCAGGTGCCATTACCTGAGCAGCGAGAGAAAGGCTAAATTTTTTCCAAGCCAGAAGTGAAGAGAGAGTGAATGTAACGTAACTGCAAGTGTTCTCTGACCTTGGGCATGCTGCCCAGAAAAGAAGGCAGAGGGAAGTTAGCTTCTGCTGCAAGGAGAAGGCTAATTAGAAGAAAGCTCTAAAGGTCTTTGACATCGCTGTATAGAAGGGATTCTCAGACTAGAATGATTAAATTTGGAGCAATAGTGGCTCCATGGGTAGATGAAAGCAAAGGGACTCCAGTGGGAGTCCACCTTGACTCAGAGGTCTAAAGAATGAAGAAGGCCGATCACGGGGTTCTTCCCTCTTTGGCGGTGGCTGGCCCTGAGGAAGATACACACTGTGTCCTCTTCTTCTTATTAACTTGAGTGGTTGTGATTTTGATAAATATAAAATGAATTCATTCACTTACTCCCTCTTTGCAGAAAGGACTTGAAGAGGTTACTGGGACATGAAGGGTGAGCTTGAAGGAAGGAAAACAACCTTAGGAAGGGAGATGTTAGGTCTCAAGTGGGAGCAGGGTTTGCCTGGTTTCATTGGTGATGGTGTGGGTACAGGAAGCTGTTGAAAACAAGATTTCCATCTCTGTCATCTCTGTCTCTGTCTCTCTGTAGTGGTACTAGTTACGATCTCTTCTTCATTCCCCCTTTTCCTCATGCACAATGATGGGACAGTTGCAGGGAAGCCCTAATCACACGAATAATAGTTTAATAAATGCTTGTTCAATTATAAACTGGGCATGGTGGTGCATGGCTGTAGTCAGAGCACTCGGAGGCCGGGGGGGGGGGGGGAAGGATGATTTTGAGTTCAGTGCTAGCCTGGGCTATCTGGGAAGATCCTGGCTTCCCCCAAGTGACAATATCACAAAGCCATGGTAATCAATAATCAGAGCAAAGTTTGCTCAATCGTCGGGTGGCTCTCTGTCAGTCTCTTTGGTCTTGTAACAGCTATTAAGGTGTGATGTTGGTCGAGTGCTGTTTAAGGCTCATGATTTAAACATGAAAACCACTAGCATCAAAACCAGAAACCTTTGCCCCTGCCAGTGAAGCACCTGCAGTGTTTGTGTTAGAAGTTGCTATTAACACTCTTTGTCTTTAGAACTGAGATGGAACGGGAAAAACAAATTACAATTTGGCTGGAAATGTTCATGTTTGACTTCAGCACAACCATAGGAAGTTACTGTGAGCGTATGGCGTGCGCTGTGGGTGCAGATACAAACCAGCTCCAGGGAGCACAGCACTGAGGCACCTGGCTTTTGTGCAAAGAAACACTACTCTGATGATAAAAAAAGTGTAGTTTGAGGAATGGGAAAAAAGGAGACACTACACAAGCTTTGCCTGTCTTGTGGTCAACAGCTGTTGGACACACCTGTGGATTGGAACCCAGGTTCCACTGAGAAGGATTCTTGGGATTTGTGGATTTGAGCTGCATTGGTTCTGCATGCTGAATCCTAGACATAATAAAATTTCATTTTATGGGGAGAGTACAGTGAAAGCTCATGGAATGGAGCTTTATTTTAAGAGCATGGCAAAGATCAGGGACTCCATTCTGATTAAAGAGGAATGGAAATCTCTTCAGGCAGCTAGCCTTGTCAACAAAGAAGCACACGAGAACTTAACCTTGATGTTAAGTGTGGGAGGTAACAGGAAAATGTGAAAATGGGGCCCTGGCCTTGAGATTCATGGAAGGAGTTTAATTTTGGGTGCTAGAACATGCTTCCATGGGGAAAAAAAAACAACAACCTCATAACACAAGGGTGAGTTGGCACATATTATGCAAATCTGAAAACCTGCTCTTAGAGGACTGAGAGCAGAGAGTATATGAGACATCTATTTGTATGACTAAGGAGAACACAGAAGGCACATTAAAGATGCAGGTATGGATTGCAGCAAATATTGCCCACAAGTGGCATCTGTGTGGCCCTGGACTGGTTTCTAAGCATTTTCATATACCTCATTTTTCTCAATGTTTTTTACTTATTTTTTCTTGGGTGCAGATATATCAGCAAGTGGATTGCCCCAATGTTGTATAAGTGTCATGCTGTAGACTGGTCACACCATTCTGCACTGTTTACCTAGCATCGGGACAGTGCTTGACACAGAGTGACACTCAGATTCTTGAAAGCAACTCACAACAACAACAACAAATAATACCAAGTTTACTATTCCATCTGGTTTCTGAGGATCAAGAACCTGGGACTGCCATGTCCCATGTCATAGCAATTAGTCTCTTTCAGGGAGGACAATCCAAGAGCAAGTGAAGAATGAGCAATAATTATTTGTTGAATATTTGTTGAACACATGAATCATAGAATTGTATAGGTATTATGGATTCTCCTCTAACTCTGGCAAGTTCTTCAGTGGCAAGGCATTTTTGTTTTCTTCCAAGATCTAATGTAGCTCAGGCTGGTTTCAGAGTTAATAAGTAGCCCTGATCCCTCCCTCTACTTTTACCTTCCAACAGTGTGCACCACATGACTCACTGGTAACCTTCAGACATTCCCAGTAATAGAGGTTTCATTGTCTTATCTATGATATTGGGTTCTCTATGGGAACAGAACAGACAGAACACATGTATATCAAAAGGGGATTTATCAAATGGCTTACACAATACAGTCTGGGTAGCTCAATGATGCAGAAAGGCTTACTCAATTCACAAGGTGGTTACTCAATCCATAAGGATAGATGTCTTTGTCATCCCAGTCTAGCGTTTAAAGTGAAGAGGAGTTCAGGAGAGCCTCAGGTCTTCAGTCCACATTGTAAGCCTGGAGCTAAGGATGTGAACTTGCCAGCTGTAGAGTGAAAGCAGGCAAGGCTTCAGGCTTCTCTCTGTGGTCTCCTCCAGCAGGGTTCTGTCAGAAGGGCCTGCTCACATGTAGGGTGGATTTTTCCACTCTGGATCATCTGATCAAGAAAATTCCCTACAGGAATGCCCGGCAGCTTGCTCTTTAGTTAATTCCAGATGTGATCAAGCTGACAACCAAGACTAGCCATCACAATTATGCATAGACAACTATGAAAAACTTTCAAAGTTGACCATTCTACACATGCCTTTTATTGGTAGAATTCTGGCAGATTGCTTCAGCACAAGTATGAATCATATATTTTCCTGTTTCAGGACATTGCTGTTCATAAATTATTTCTATGAGTTTCTCTTGGGGGGTTATTTGTTGCTTGAAAGTATTGAAAGGCAATACTTTCAATATGTCAGGATAGCCACAGTCAGTCAGATTACAACATATAGCTTTTAAAAGTGTGTTCATGATAGATTTCCAGATACTTGAGGTGACCAGGAAAGGGTGCCAGATGCCATGGAGCTGGAGCTACCTGTAAGCCAGCTGATATGGGTCCTCTGGAAGACCAGCAAGAGATCTTAACCACCAAGGCATCTCTCCAGCCTCAGAACACATGGTTTTAAATCAAGGTTTTCTGTTTCACTACTCTTCCTGTGAGTTTCTTACAGCAATAAGTATATTGTTTTTTCAGTAGTCCACCGAACTTTATGAATGATATTTTTACCACAGGCATTTTTATTTTCACTGTTGAGCTTTTCCACCATGAGATTTTTCAAAAGTTTATTTAATTTAATAGCTATAAAGTTTATTAATAATTAATTTAATAAACCAATAATCTAACTATTAAAATAATTGTGTGTGTGTATGTGTGTGTACACAGATGTGTGAATATATATGAGCATGTGTTGCTGCCAGTGGAGCCTAGAAGAGTGAGTGTAACAGATCCTTTGGAGCTGGAGTTACAGGCTGGTAAGCTGGTCTGGGTTCTGGGAGCCAGACTCTCAGGTCCTCACCACAGAGCAGCAAGTTCCCTTAACCGCTGAACTATCTCTCCAGCCCTGATAGAGATGTCTTAAACATTACACTAGTGTTGAAATTAACTGATGTTTCTGTTGGCATTTTTAAAGCCTGACATTTTGCCAATGGAGTCAATCTCTACAGCGTCCCCTTCACTTTGAGCATGTTCATGTGAGCTCTGGCATAGAAAGTGTGAGGACCGCTACCTGATGGAAGTGAAGGGCTACACCTTCCAGAATGATGGCTCACAAGCCCTGCAGCAGCACAGGTCAAATCCTCTGCCTTGGATACAGACTTCTTAAAAGACTGACTTTTGAAGAAGGCACTTCTCCAGACAGCAGGCTCAGGCATTCATGTGGTCAATGGTGTCACCACAGCCCTCATGGAGGATGGTAAATCTTCAACGTTTTTGAGAAATAGAAATCCAATACTTAATATTTTATTTAATATTTATTTAAAGCACCTTTAAAAGATCATTGCAGCCTCGGGGTTTATTACAAAATGAAATCACTACTGAATAATAAAGCATCATGTTATAAAAGACAAAAGCGTTTTGATATGAGCTTTCAGGCTACATTCTGTGAGATAATATGGAAACACTGTTTGGGCTCTGATATGTTATGAGACTTCCCAGGTTTTGTTAAGAGGAGTGCAGGGTGTGTGTACACACAGGACTCTCGAGGGTGCGGTTAAGCAGCTCACCTGCTACTGCAACTGGCTCTTTACCAAGTTGCCAACAGAAGCTCAATACTGACTCTGTCTCCCACAGCCTGGTAAGTGGTTGCTTGGCATTGATCTTATTTGGGGACAAATATAAGTGCTGTCACATTTTTCTTGGAAGTCAGTTATGCATCCCATTGCTTGTTCACTGTCTTTTGGCTTTAAACCAGGTATTAAAGTTAGATAGCTCACTGTGTATATGTCTTTCACGAGGCTAAATGAGAATTACGGCACAAATTGCAAGCACAAAGTGGCAGTTTGTCAAACTCATCTTGACTTAAAAAAAAATCTGCTGAGTGCTATTTGTGCTGCCCATATACTCAGGGTGGGACCACCCACTGGAGTGTGGTTGACTTACTAGGGGCCCCACCTGGTAAGAAATCTGACAGTCCCTCCCAGAGAGCCATCAACTGTCTGTAGTTTCCCAGAACGCTGTGTGGCTTGATTCTCTGCAGGTCTTGTGGGGGCAACCACAGTTGATACGAGCCCATGAGTGTTGCAGTCCTGTCATGGGTAGAAGTAACTGTTTCTTCCATAAGATATGGCTTTTTACAATCTTTCCACCTGAATAAAAACACTTTCAGATGACGGAAAAAACTGGCACTGAGTGAGCAGGCTTAATCTGGTTCTCTCCCAGGACAAGAGCCATGTTTACTGGGTCATGGAGAGGCCACTTCTTGTCTTCACTCTATGCTTGAAGCTTTCCTCTTGGCTTCAGACCGAGCTTTTCTTGAGCACTCTTAGCCCCTTCCTCTGCTCACAAAGTGATGGGGAAGGCAGCCCAGCAGAAGGCAGCAGAAGACCTGAGCCTGAAGCCTTGATGGCTTTGTTTTAACGTTGAATTTGGATGTTCCTGAAGTCTAAACCTGGATCTTCCCATTTTAGGAAACAATGTTTTCTCTCTCTTGCTGAAATCAGTCTTCAGGCGAGTTCCTGAATGGTAAGTGGGGTGTATGAGCCCCCTTACCCCATGACCTGGCTCCTTCTCTCACTCCTCTGGCACCATCCCTGCCTATGTATCTCATTTCTCAACCAGAACAGACTGGTCCCTGAGCATTCAGGACTATGTATCTGTATTCGAGGGGCTTTGTCTTCTGAGAACATGTCAAGAATGCATTGTCTATTTCCTGGTGCAGTGATGGACTCTCTAGAGACTTTTGTTGGACTTTAGGAGTGAGGAACTATTCTCCCAGTTGTTTTTGCCATGTCCCTGTGCCCTTGCACATGAATGGTTCATGTGAGACTTATAGGAAAGGCGACAAGGGACAGAACAGGCAACAACTTCATGCTCTTGATTCTGCCTGGAGTGCAGATATGTTTCTACCTGCTGATTTTCCCCATGCCCTGTACCGTCCTCTCCACATGCCACTGTACCATTTTGGGAGCTCTGTATTTCTGGTCCTGTTCCATGTTATCTTAAAGTCACCAGGGAGCACAGCAAATATGTGCTTAGCATTTCCTATAGCTGTTACAAAACTTATGTTTACATAGTGTATTACCACACACCAGCATCTTCTGTAGTTCAGAAAGGATAGACCTATCATTTTGGGTACAGATGATGAAATTATTCTTTAGCTTTTATCCATAGGTTATTTCTGCAAACTATGTTATTTGGTCTCATAGAACCACCAGTTGCTCATTCATTAAGATGCCTTGTGAGATGATGAGCTGTGAAGGACGCAGCACTGCTTAGTCTGCTGCAGAGATGACTCCCTCACCCCCTGACCCTGCCACATATTCTTTTCCTTCATCTGTGTGTTCATTCCATTTGCCCACGTCGATCCAATAGAGTTCGAGAAAACCGGTAGGACATTCCAGTGGATGGCCTCATACCCATGGGTATATGGGCAGCACGAACTGGTAGGGAAAGGGTACATGAGGAAGTTAGGAGGTGGTGGTAAGAATTTGGGAGAAGTTGGGGGTGAATATGATCAGAATACACTGTACCAGGTCTGAAGTACTTCATGAATTCATAAACATATTAAAAAAGATTGGTGGAAGAGATGAAGATGAGTGCACTACTGGACAGCTGTTTGTGAAACTGTACACAGGATGAGGGTGGTATTCTTCATCCTGTACCACTCTCCACCTGTAAACATAGCGCAGAGTTTAGACTTGTCTACAGACCTACCGAACATTATTGGTGGTCAGACTGGACAACCATGTGGTTCCAGTCCCTTTCTTTTATAGAAGAGAAATCAGAAGTTGACTCTGCCTGTCACAGTGTCTTCTTATGTGGATACTTAGCATAATAAAGACTGGGTGCAGACAGGAAAAGGGCAGGAACATTGGGAGGTCATTGGCCTCAGAGGAAGAAGGGTTTGTGATTTGGTAGCAGCTCTGCCATCTGCTATCTGTGTGACTTTTAGGGCGCCAGTTTCCCTTTCAGCATCAGTATCCTCACCTGTAGATTATAAAAAGCTAAGGTCTTTTCTGCCTCTAAAGGTTGACTTTTGTCTAGCAACAGAATATGTAATTATGTGACAATACTGGAGTAAATTCTGAAGATGAATCTAGGCGACAATTAGGTGACCTACTCAAGGTCATAGGACTCAGAAGTGGAAGTGTGAGACCTGAATCCAAAGCACGATCAAGAGATGGAAGATGAGTGTGTGTGAATGTCTCCGTGTGTATCCATACATTCACACACAAGTCAAGCTAATGAGGGAGCCTACTAATATAGTGAGAAATGTTGGTTTGAGTCATAAAAGCAGATATTACGTATGGATTTTAGATAAGTTTATTGATTGCTGGTGATAATTAAAGTTTTTGTGCAAATTGAAAAACAAAACAAAACAAAACAAAACAAAACAAAACGGGAGCCTTTTCTCATTGAGGAGCCAGAGGAGCGTGTTGCCTGGCTCTTAATGCATAGATCTCAAAGCGTGTACCAATCACTCTGGCTCCATGAAATGCCTTTGTTCAGTGTTACTTACAATCATGCTTCCCTGATTGCCTGCTTGAGTTAAAATATTTTTCTCCACTCTCATAAAAAAAAGAAGCTAAAAATAATAAGCAATATTATAATAGGCAATTCATAATCAGGGAATGGATTTAAGATCTATTATGACAGGCAAGCAAAAGTGAAATTTTAATGAAGGCTTTCAAGCAATGCTCTGCCTCTCGGATTCCTCAGGAGCCCGACAGGTTGTCATTTTTAAAAGGCCTTATATTTTGAGCTGTCACCGGGCTAGAAGCATTGCTGTCTAGTCTTCCCCGTGAGGTGATACCTCAGAGCTGCTACCTGTGGTTTTCCGTCTCCCGAGGAAAACCTTGAGAGCAGAACTCGGAGTGGATGGTTCTTTCAAAACAGGAATACTCAAAATTCCTCTATACTGGGGAGTAATTTACATAGAGTAAAATTCATAGATCTTAACTCCAGTGACTCTGTGATATCATTATTCATACTCAGATACAGAACAATTTTACTACCCTTAAATGTTTAGTCAAGTCCCCCAACATAAGACAACCACTTTAGCTAAGATTTTCTTCTTGCCTCTTTTCCAACGTCCCTGACGTGAAATAATATGATGTTTGTGTTTCGATGTGCTTCTCTCTGGTCAGCATTCTGTTCTGAGATTTATCCATGCGGTTGCCTGTCTTGTCCTTCTTGGTAATATGCATTTTCTGTTGTGTGAATGGACACACTGTGGCGCCCCAGTGCGTCCATTCACGGATCTGTTGGTGGACATTTGGATTGCTTCCAGGTTCCACTGTTATGAGTAGAGCTGCTATGAATATTCATGTACAAATGTTTTTGAAGACATATGTGTCCAGTTCGCTTGGGTATAAACCAAGAATTGAAATGGCCACACCACAGTGTATGCATGTGCTCAGCATCCTGGCCACTAAAAACTCACAAAAGATCGTTCAAGAAATTTGCTGACGTTTTACTAATTACATAGAAAATCTTGAGCCAGGATGATCTTCATATCCAGGACCCCATTTAGTTTCGGGGAGCTTGTCTATGAATCATTTGTCTCCTGGAGGACACTCATTTAACTAGATAGCTGGTTACTTGCATGAATTTATCAGAACTCTCAGAGAGTGATAGATATCTATGTCCAAAGTGCTGGTGGCAAAAGAGATATGATTTTATAAAACAGAACAGCCAGATGAAGAGACAGACATGTGAACAGTTCCGGCATCAATGGAAACAGATGCACTTGTATGCTTAAGAAGCAGCAGATAGAGTTTATATCCACCTGAGAGTGTAAAGCAAGGTCTCCGAGAGGACATGATGCAAGGAGAACCTGGAGGATAAGTAGGGGTTCAGCAGGTAGGGATTGGGTAAAACCATCTATCTTTCTTCTCCTGACTGAGACATATATGTGAATATGGGGGTTCAGGCAGAAGAGGAGGTGCCACTTAGAGTGGGAAATACAGGAACAAGCATATAATTTTCTCATTATGCACCAGTGAATAGCATTAGTGAGGTGAGTGATTAGATTAGCAGTGAGAAGTGATGGCAAGCTAGCTTTCAAAGGTAACAACTTTTGGTGTGACTTTCAGGGTCTCTGTATCCTGGGGAGGCCCTCTGGCAAATGCCCTTGTTCCTCACTTGCGATGCTACCTGGGTGCTGAGGGTAGCCTGGATCCTATCTATTGTGTCGCAAGTGATGTTAGCAATAGAATTTCTAGTTCCCGGTTTTAGAGATGAAGAAACGGAGTGATTAGCTCAGTGTGATCTGCAGAGCTGGTGTGTGTGTCCCTGGATTGGCAGTGATGGGTAAAGGCAAATGAGTGACTAGCCAGTTGGATTCGGTGACTCAGGAGAATGGGAGAAGGTAGGGACTGGATTTTATGAACTCTTAGAAAAGAAGGCACTGAACGTAGGCCCAATAACAGGCTGCTATCATCTTTCATTTTCACAGATTGCACTCAATACAGGCCAGTCTTAGCTTTTGGGGACAGAACCCCTCTTTTTTGTCTGGTTTGTGCCTTTTATTTGCAAATAACAAACCTATTCCCAGAGCCCTACACTAAGGTGGTTACAGACGCCGTGGCTCTTCCCAGCTCTTGGTCCCATCGTCTGTGGTGGGCGGTGAGGCTTCTGGGAACCCCGGTTTCCCCCGTAGAGGATGTGGATTGGGATTCTTTCCGGAGCCCACATTCTGTGGAGCAGCAGCACTGGGGTGGGGTGGAGTGGTAGTAGTGGTGAAAGACTTCATATTTTAGAGCTGTGATCCAGACAGTCTAAGAGTGACATGGAGACCGTGGAGTCTGTGCATTTGTAAGCCCGAGCCTTCAAAATGCATCTACACAGGCCTGGTTTGCTTTCTGTATTTCAACTCTAAATCCTCTCTCATTTCTCCCTTGGTTTTATATCAATCCAATGGGATATATGCTTGAACAGGGTTTTTAGCAAAACAACAACAAAAGCCAAAAACAGCAACAGTAAAGGAGATCAAAATATGAGGAGAGAAACTTTTCCTTCTGTTCAGGTCCAGGTAGGTTGTCAGAGATGCAGGGTCCTTCTCCCTTTCTGATCCGACCTCAGGAGACCACTTACTATGACTTGGATCTTAAACAGCCCTCAGGTTCCACATATTGAAGGCTTGATTCTCAATGCAACAGTATTCAGAGAGATGTGGGCTTTTGGGAGGATACTGCATTGTGAAGGATCAGGCCTCATGAATAGATTAATACGTTTTTTGGCTTGTGCTTGGTATAGTATTGGGGGAAAGACATTGTAAAAGCAAGATTTTTTTCCCCCTAGTCACCATGATGCAAACAGCTTTCCTCCACCATGAGTTCTTAATCCAATTTTCTGCCTTACTTATAGGTCCAAGACAATGCGGCCAAGTGACCATGGATAAAGTCTATGAAATTATGATCAAAAACAAAAACTTTCTTTCTCTTGAGTTCCTCATCTCAGGTGTTTTGTTGCAGTGACGATAACTGATAGACACGGGGCAACCTTGTGGTCTAAGATGGTAGGCTCATGTTCAAGGTTCGAAGGAGGGAAGGACAGAGAAGAGCCAAGGATGGAATCACATGGTCCTTCTGAAGGACGGAGAATGAGAACTATGCATCACCATCAATGCTTGTCACGTCCTACCATGGCATATGCCATCTGCCCACGCGCCAACACGTCACTTAAATGAGTCTGAATCTGGGTGATATCTTTACTCCAGGTGTCAAAGGATGCAGCTAAAAGTTCAGAGACTTTGCAGCAATCTCTGCTACCTGCCTGATATTTTCTTTTTTTCCTCAGTGACTCGGTCAGATGGACATTGTTGGTTCCTTATTTGTACCAAGGAGAGGCAACAAACCTGACCGTAGCCTGTCTCATAAACCCAGTGTTTGTCCTGTTGTGTGACGTGGTCCCTGATGCTCAGTGAGTGCCTCACTAAATGTTTGCTGCTTCTGTTCTTGCCACCACGCATGCTGTGAAACAGCTGTTTCTTTTTCTTGATTTTTTTTTTTCAGGCCTCTTTTTGGTTCCTGGGGTCCCAGCTTCAGCTACTGCTGGTTCTTTCTTGTACTACATGACAAGATCATTTCTCTGCCAGAGAGGAGGTTCTACTTAAATATTTGAATGGCTCTGGTCTGCGTTGCTTTTCAAAGTGAATTTAGCTGATGGTGTATGAAGGGCAACAGATATGTCCAATTCTTAATAACTGGATGGGCCTCTCATTTTGGTCTTGTTAGTCAATTCAGTGTGGTACAATTAATTCAGGAGAGGACATCCTGTTCAATGGCTTCTCTCCCTTCTGCACTGGGAGACCGAGAGTTTCTTATTTTCTATGTGAGGGAGCCGGTGCACAGTGGATTAACAGACTTTCATTTCCATGGAGCCAAGGGTTATGTGGGTTATAGGAAAAGTAAAAAGGAGAAAGGTTAATGCAGGTGGTCAAATTATTGGATTAATTGGTGACTCACTCATACAGAGCTGACCCTAAAGGCTGCAAATAGCAGTTGAGTATTATGTGAATGATACTATCTTTGTTTTGGTGTTATAAAAATCACCTTTCCCCACACCCGATAAAGTACCACAGACAGCAAATTAAATACCAATTTTCAGAAATTCAAGTGTGTTGTTTTCCACTTACCCATCTTCCTGTAGCCATTTAGATATGACCTGACTGAAAGGACTCAGAGCCCACAAGTATTTAAAGGAACATTTTACACAGTTACCATGATTTGCTCACCATACCAGTTTCTTTCCAAAGAAAATACAAGTTTTAAGCAGAAAACAATAGAGCTCTACAAATAATAACTATTTATTGAGTCCAGGTTTGTTTGTTTTATTCCCCTCTCTACATTTCCAAATAGTTTGCAAAGTACTGTGCAGGAAAACTATTTCCAAAAGCCTCAGTCACTGCTTTACACAAGGAGAGGTGGGGGTATCAGGCCCATACTCTGTGAGCAATGCTGCTGCCTTGGAAACAGGGGATGGTACCCATTCCCCTGCATTTGATTCTCAGCTCTTCCTCATGCCTGCCTGTTCTTCCCTCTCAGGCAAAGTACTTAATTTGTTTGGTCTCAAATTACTATCTGAAAATTAATATTAACAGTAATAATACCTAACTCTGGGGATTGAGGCCATGATGATTAAAAATAAACATGAATTATATTCATCTAGTCCCCGAGGTACAGATGCCACAACAAGGGCTTGCTATAATTGTTTTAGTATTCTTCTATGAGGTTTATTTTTTTATTTTTGACTTGACGTGAACATTAATTGGAGTCAGTCAACTCCGCTGCCCCTTGCCACCCCAGATGACCAGAAAGCCTGATGCAGTTGTTGGTTGCAGCATCCACCTCTTAGGATGGATGCACGGACGCATCGTGTGAGAGGCAGTCTCCCTGGAATCCAGCATGGGCTATAGAGCTCAGGGCTTAGATCTTGGCTCAGCTGCCCTTAAACTGTGTGTGACCTTGAGTAGATCACTTACCCTTCTGAGGCATAGTTACCTATGGGACAATTAAAGAGGGAAAGAAGGGAAAGTGTGTTCTACTGCACAGGGTCTGAGGCAAGTGCTTGGCAGAAGGTAGCTTTTAATTATTATTGTGGCTAAGTCTTGGAGGGAGAGCATCTAAAAACTTAAGAGTGAGAAGGGGGTTGTCCTTCTCTGCTACTCTGTTGCCGTGTTCACACACTAACCAAAAGCAACACAGGGAGGGAAGGGCTTACTGCTTGCAGTCTGTCCTGAAGGGAAGTCGGACAGGGACCTGGAGGCAGGAGCAGAAGCAGAACCACTGAGGAAGGCTGCTTACTGGCTTGCTCTCCATGGTTTGCTCAGCCTGCTTGCTACAACCCAGCACCACCTGCCCCAGACTGACATCACCCACAGTGGGCTGGGTCCTTCCCTATCAATCATTAATCAAGAAAATACCCCACAGACTTGTCCATGGACCACTCTGATGGAGGCATTTCCTCAGTTGTGTGGCCCCTCCCAGTTAGTTAACAAAAACTAACCAGTACTGGGTTAGATCACTTATCCCCCACTATATATTTTCCTCTGGGTGTAAAGTTAAAACAGAGCAAATTCATCGTTGAAATAATGTCTCAAAAGCTGCTAACATTTTTAATTTTCATGTTTTATCTAATTCAGTTCAACTCTTTAGATCACACAAGAAACCCTTTAACAGATCAGACCAAAAGGCATCTGAGGTACAGGGACAGGAGCATTCTGGCTGACAGCATGAAGTCTCAGTCCTTTGAGAAATCTCACCGTGGGGTGGGATCTAGACGTAGACAAGGGTAGAACTATGCCCTTCTAAATCACCAGTTGGATATTATTCCTTTACTTTTAAAACGGTTGTTTTTCTGCCGTTTTATTCATAGACAAGGTATACATTAAACTGTATACAAATTTAAACCGCCAATGACGGCTGTTGGTAATTTATCCTTAGTTTTGTACAGTAGGCTTGACACTCCCGAGGGGTAGGCACGTTATCCCGTGCGTGGAACTGTTTTGCAGTTGTAGTGAGTACTACACTTTACATAATGGATTGCATCAACTGGTATTTATTGCACTTGATATACAGCGCTGCGTGATAAGCCCAGAAAGGAATCTAAAGTAATGCTTTAAAAAAACAAAACAAAACAAAACAAACTGTCTTAAGTAAATGAGTAGCTTTTTATTTTAACCCAGTTCAAATAATTACCCAAAAGTGGAAGTAAATCTCTCTGGTAGAACATAACATGAAAAGTGATGGTGAAGAACTGAGTTCTTTCAGGCTGAGAAAAGCGCAAGCCCCTTACTCTGCCCTTTGCGTCCCTGGCTACCCAGCATGCCTTGCGACTCTACTACACCTGCCTCTGAACAAACACAAGCCTTTGGAAAGGCCTGACTTGTCATTCTCGCTGCTTCTCATGAGTTGCTGGTCATTTTAGGGCAGATGTCAAGGGCAAAAATTAGGATGTTCATAAATGTTAACTCATGATAAGAATTTATTGAAGAATTTCCGGTTTTCTGTACTGATTCTGTTTTAAATTGTTTTAGTCCCCCAAATACATGAAAATTATAGAAATAAAACATATCTGAGAAATTGTAAAAATTAGTATATTATAATAATATATTGTCATAAACAGAATGTAAACAATACCCATAATTACATCTCTAACTTGTAAATGCCATTAATATCATGGCACATATTTCATTGTGAGGACTTCAAGTGACATGTGATCGGGGGCCTGAAACATGGACTGGCATCCGCTGCTTTAGATTTTTTTTTAAGGTTTATTTTTTATTTTATGTGTATGGACATTTTTGCTTGCCTGTCTCTGTGTCCCACATGCATGCAGTGCTCACAGAGGCCAGAAGAGGGTGTTGGATACCCTGGAGCTAGAGTTGCAGATGGTTGTGAGCTGCCATGTGAGTGCTAGGATTTTAACCAAGGTCCTCTTGAACAACAGCCGGTGCTCTTACCCAGTGAGCCATCTCTCCAGCCCCCTGCCTGCTTTAAATTAGTGTTGAGACTGTGCATGGGGGAGCACTGGCCTTTCACTCCAGCCTTTCCCACATCGGGATTCCCTGAGTACCTGCTGCTCTCCACATCGCATTGCTCCCACTCTGATGTTTTCATTGTAAGGTTAACTTGCAGTAAATAGAGTAACTGTAATAAGTTAATTACAATAACCCTTAACTGTTTATTAATAGTCAACTGTATATAGTACTAAACCCGGTGTTATATTTCCTAGTACCCCGAAACCACTGTATGATGTAATTGTTATCCTCCCTTTCAGAGATTAAAAACTGGACAGCTGTGGGGGAAGTGGTTATATATCTAAAGTCAAGCATGGTGGTGGTGGTAGGATGGGAAAATCCAATCCCACCTGATATTTACATCCACTCTGGTTCAGGAGGTCTGCTCTGTGGAGAGCTGCGCTTTGTCGGCCCAAAAGATGGAGCCGGCTTCTGCCTCCCACCATCCCGAGGGTGAGAGGTCTTTGTCCTGGACAATTTCTTATCTGGCTAAGGCTGGGCTTCAGGCCTGCTTCCGTGTATGTGGACCCTTCTGCTTTCGCCATATGGCAGTCTGGGGTGGGCTACCAAGGGCCTTTTAAGCAGAGGGTCGGGTTTCCTCGGGGGCCCCCAGAAGAAGATTGTACAAGGCTCCTAAAATAAACTACAGAAAGAAGAGTTCCCGAGTTGTGTCTTTCTTGCTGGTCAAGATAGGCGCAGCACTGCCATTCTCTATCAGGATCTGTCTATGGCCATTTTGCAAGGTCCACTTAAGACCCATCTCCATTCATGTTCCATTTACTCATCTATTCAACATGTGTTGACACTACGCTTCTCAGCCTATGCAGATTGATTGTCCACTGTGTATGTGTTTCTCAGCTAGATTACGGACCATTTGTTGCAAAGTTGTTCCTTCAGGGGACAGGTGAAAACATGGGACAATCTTTGTTATTTTTGCAATATATCACTATAATGTATATTGTAATGACATACCATTGGCCTGTAGTGCCTGGAGGGCTGGAGTATGAATTAAATCTTGCAGCACACATAAGAGTGTCCTTTTCTGTGGGAACTTGTCTCACCCTAAATGATAATATTGCCTTCCTCTAGAAATAACTGGTGCAAAGGGATCTAGAGCAAAGATCTCCCTTTCTGTAAACTTGGCGTTGTAAAGGCTCCATCTAACTCATGAAAAGTGTTGGTTGGCTGGGATGGCAATCTTTCTCTCATCTTAAAGTTTAACTCTTAGAGATCAAACAAAGAAAATATACCTAACTGAAAGCACCGTTGTCATGAAACAAAGAAATATCTAAGACAAAAGTCAAACAACGACTCCATTTTTGAGGGTAGGGTTGTTATTATTTCCAACATTTCTCTGAGCAAGATTTTTTTTTATGTCTTAAGTTCTGAAAAATCAGTAATCTATCCTCTAAAACAAGATGAGAAACGGACCAAAAGAAGGTACACAAACTTTCATGTTAAGGGTTTTCTTAAAGGCTACCAAGGATATTTCTATTAATTAACTATTCAGAGGGGGGAGGGCATTGGTTGTGATATATTGTCTGTATTGTGGATAGTGAGGGTCTGGTAGGTTATGAGGTAATTTTCACCCCAGGGCCCCCCATGTTGCTGATTGATTGACCATCACTTAGCCTTATCCCCGTATCCTTAACCTCTAAACTGTTGTCTGGCAAACACTCCTCTCTGTTCTCTGGTTTCCACCAACTGTACTAAACTGGAGGAGATTCAGGAGGTGGTGTGAGCATTCCTGGAACCTTCAAGTATCTTCTGCACACCTGCTAGCAAACCTCTTTGCAAAATCTGGAACAACTTCAGGAATGTCCCTTGTCCTGAGAGTCAAGGCTTTGATGGATTTGTGCCTTTTGAAAGAGCCTTTGGCATTTAGACTGGAGGGAAGTGCCTAGGCCATGAGAACTTCTGGTCTTATTGTGTCCAGACAATTCCCCACTCCTACCTCCTCCACCCCACTCCACAATATCTTTGTGATATTTTCATATGTTTGTATCATTAAGCTTTGTTCATATTCACTCCTCCACTGTTTCTCTTTTCAGATAGATCCCCTTTGTTTTCACGACACATTTTCTGTTACCTTTGCCCTCCTAACCCAGTGTATACTCCCTCCTTCCTCTCATAGTCCTTATTGTACTTTTATGTCCCACCATCCCTACACACCCACTCCTCCTCCATTTAAATCTACAGTCCATATATTGAAGAAGGTGTGCAGTATTAGTTAGTCCCTTTTGGTCTGGCTTATTTTATTAACATAAGACTTGAAGTTTCACTCATTTTCTTGCAAATGCCACAGTCTCCTTCTCCCTTACAGTCAATAGAATATGGACCACATTTGTCTTTATTGGTTCATCTGTTGTTGGCTATCTAGCCTGTCCATAACTTGGTTGCTGTGAAGAGTGCAACAACTGGCCAGGGAGTGCAAATATCTCTTCTGTGGTGTGCCACTCGTAGTCTTTCAAGCTGGCACGCAGGAGCAGTGAAGCTGGGTCATAGACACTGCTGCTTTTAGACTTTTGAGGAACCTTTGTAGTGAAGTGAATGGTGACTGCAGCCACAGTGTCTGAGCATGGTCTCCACATCCTCATCTGCATTTGTTGTTGGTTTCCTTGGTGATAGCCACGAGGGGGTACAGGATCTTACAACAGCTTTAATTTGCATTTCTCTGATGGCTAAGGATGCTGAACACTATTCAAAAACCTGTTGGCCATTTGCATTTCTTCCTTTGAGAAATTTCTTTCTCTTCATTGGCCCATTTATTGGGAATGGATGGTTTATTGTTTTGGTATTTAATTTTTGGAGTTCTTTCAACTTCTAGACACTAAACCCCTCTCAGATGTATACTGACAAAGGTTTTCTCCTATTCTGTTGGAATTGCTCCTCTCCACAGGAGAAATGAGCCATTTATTTCATTTAAGTTACTGTTAGAGAGATAGAATTGATGCTAACTATTCTATTAATTAATCAGTAGATTAACTAATGCTAATTAATGCTAATCATTACTATTCATTTTCCAAGCCTCATCTTATGGCCTCATATTTCAGGGGTTACTCAAGAGCTTTCCAAGAAATTCTTCAAAGCTTTTGTTTTGTTTTTTTGTTTTTGTTTTTTCGAGACAGGGTTTCTCTGTATTGCTTTGGAGCAGGTCCTGGAACTCGCTCTGTAGATCAGACTGGCTTGGAACTCACAGAGATCTGCCTGCCTCTGTCTCTGGGATTAAAGGCGCACGCCACCAATGCCCAGCTGCTTTTGTTTTTTTAAGTGTGTGTATGCTTAAGTGGAGGCTAGAGGATAGAGGTTGATGTCTTCCTCAGTTACTTTCTGCCTTTCTTTCTGAGACAAGTTGTTTTACTAAATCCTGAGCGTGCTGTGGTGCTGTGTTGGCAACACCGGCTGGTGGGTGAGTTCCTGGGGTCATCCTGTTTGTTCCTTTGCCTTTCGGTCTGGAGTTATGTCGTGACCCAGCATGTCTCAGCCTTAAGCCATGAGGTTCGGCCTGAGTGGGGGAGTGTGGGCCTGGAAACTCCTAGCAACCCAGCAGCAATAAAGACCAAACACAGGCATTTTGTCATCTTTGGAGAGCTCTCAGTTCCATGTTGTAAAACTAGAGTCTCTTCTTTACTTACCATTTTTTCGGCTGTTTCTTAACCATGCTTCCATGGCCACGAGGAGGCCCTTTCTGTCTTTCTCTTCTCCTCTGCCCAGGTGCAGGCCTATTCAGATGCTTAGGCATTCTATACTGAAGCTATGGTAAACAATAGCAGACCTGCTAGCATTAGCAATACAATGATGGGCCAGTGCTAATGTTTAGTGAAACCAGAGGCTGGACCCCAAAACATTCCATAATGGAACTATTTTGGTCCCCCACAGAGTTAGAGCCATGCCTAGCCACACCCAGCTTTTATGTGGGTGCTGTGGGGTCTAGCCCAGGTCTTTGTGCTTTCTTAGCACATTATGAAGAGTTGCTGACTCCTTTCTGCTGTTTACATGGTCAATAGTAGTATTTTAAATAAACACATCCCCAAATGTGGAATTATCAACTCGGGAAGTTGCGAGGATAGCAATGGGATCTTATTATCTGAGTCCAGAAAATTATCTTTCCTTATTCCCTTTAGCTAGGAGGCTGGCTGGCTGGACTGTGGTTTGGGAATTAGATCTTTTGCCTACAAAGGCCAGAAAATTGTGTAAAAATTTTAAGGGTGCTGACATATTTTGACTGCTTCTCAAAAGCTTAAATAAGAACCACTAGATGGGCCTGAAACTTAGAAAGAAAAATCTAACATCTTCATGAAGAAGGATCTTTTATGTGGTAATCTGTTCTTCAAAGTGGTAAGATATAGTCATCTAGAATCTAGCATGGTTGAGGAAATCCTTTGACCCTTGAGCCTTAGCAAGGAAGCAGGTAGCATTGGAGGTTACTTGGATGACAGACCCAGGCTTGTGAGAAGGGAAGAAGACAGATGGAAAGAAATAACATGTTGTGTGACATAGTGAAACCACTGCACACCAAATCCAGACTCCATCCATCTTGGTCTCTGGACTTTCCAGTTACATGAACTTTGCCATTTAATGGAGCCAAATGAATATTCTTCTACTCATAACAAAGCGTCATCTGTAATATCTTCTCCCCTCAACCACCTAACTTAGAAGTTTGGCCATTCATCATTAGAAATTCTACAAGATCTACAAGATCAACATGACCAGAGCTGGTTTATCACAAGAGTAGCCAATGACAGATGCATGTGTGTGGTCAATCTTTGATAGTAAGTCCAACCCTCTCACAAGAATTTAATATCTTGGTTAGATCTGAGTGGTCCTTGTAGACATCTTGAACCTCCGTGGTACTCTCTCTTTTGTCTTTATGGTCACATCAGTCAACATCCCTAGTAACATTCTAATTGAAGGTGCCTCCTGGGGCAGCACACTTTCCAAGGTTTGCCTCAGAAGTTCCACCTCTAATAACAGCTTCTCCGTTTGTTTCAGGGACCCACAGTATTTGGCGCTCCCTTCACTTTTCCTTGGGAAATGTTTAGAGCTAACAAACTGTTCTTGCATAAATGTCACCAGAACTGGTATGTACCTTTGCCAGGTGACAAAGATCAAGCAGCCTTTACCATCCTCAAAAAATTGCTGTGAAAAATATTGTTAGACCCCCGGAAAACTCAGGCCTCTGGGGTCCCAGCCCAGGACCTCGGTCACCCCAATTACCAGGCAGATTCGAAAACTTGTTGCAAACTGCATGAGGCTTTATTGTTGTTTAACGAGCTAACCCCATGTTAGCTCGTGTCTTTCACCCACCCGCCATGGCGGATGGCTAGCAAAGACAGCTCGAACTGGCTGCAGAGACATCTTGTAGGGCAGCATAAGGGGAGTGTCTAGGGGTAAGCACAGGCTCAGGATTGGTGTGCCTCCAGGCTTGGAGGGCTTGCCCTGTGTTGATTGGCCAATTGGTTGTTATGGCCCATAGGCCCTCCCAGGGTGGTTGCTATGCAGTCATTGCTGTGCACTTGTCCGTAAAGCACACCCAGAGCCGTAAAGCATTGCGCCACCAGCTAACTTCTGATTGGTTCCTTGCCACGAGGCAGGGATCTGACTTTCTGGTGAGTGGGACAAGATCAGACAAGCACGTGTTACTATCATGGCTGCCGAAATGGGGAGCTGGTCCCTTCAATATGTTCCAAAGACAGAGCTAGGATAGCTTTTGAAAACAGTCGGTAAAGGTGCATGAGGGATCAAGTTTTGTCAACAGTCCTTGAAGTGGGAGAGTGTAGTTATAACTGGAGCCAATCATTTCTGTCCAGAGGTCTTAAAAAGGTCATGGGGTCATCTCCTTGAGCAGGCATTTCTTTGAGGGCTGAGCTCCAAATCTGCTCATTGGGGTGAAATGTCGAAACCTGCATGTTTGTCTAAAACAAAAACAAAAACAAAAACAAAAACAAACCTATTCCCAGGAGGCTAAGCCAAAGCTGGAACACATCAATGCTGTGTGAGGTGTTTCAAGAAGCGACTAAAGGACCAGTCAATGTTAACTCACTTGTAGATAGATCTTTAGCCCTTCCTTATCTGTCTACTTCACCACTTACTCTGAGAGAATCTAAAATCAGGTCGAATCTAAACCACCCCTAGTTGTAGCAGGTGTCACACCTGTGGGACTGCTCTGGCCGTGGACACCACATGCCTTTCCTGCCTGGAAGAAATAGAGGGAGCACCACAAAGTTAGCCATTATCCATTGTGTTTGAAATGACTGGATGAGAGCAGGCTCTGGAGTAAGTCATCCTGTATGCAGAAGGGAAACGAGCTCTGCGTTGACACTTCTGCTCAAAAATTATGATCTGTGCCCTAGGCTATCAAACATCAGTGCATACGATTATTCACCAAGGGTTTATGGTTCAAGTGGTAAATCTGGGCGTTTGCAAAATGTTGACCCAAGTGAGTCAGCACAGAAAGCTTGATCTTTCAGTTTGATGAAAATGTAATTTTATGGATGTCAAGCTGAAGTTCAAAAGTGACACGTTGTGTCACACAGATAAATAGTTTTGCCAAAAGCAATGCCATAATTCATAAGCACTTGTCAGGGCAATAGTAACTATGGGGCTGATTAAGAGAAGCGCTTACTAATAAATGCAGTCTTGATCCAATATCATACATTAGCCTTTTCTGAATTACGAAGATGGCCCCGTGTAAGCACTAGAATTAGTACTATGAGTGAATGCCCAACATAAATACTTACCTATGTGATTCTTTTGCCCTTGTGAAGATCAATTTTAGAAAAATAACCCAACAATAAAGTCTGAGTATTTGATACCCCCATTCTTATGTCCCTGCAGACCAACCAAATAACAATGCTGAAAATAAAAGTGTGAATGAATGTAACAGCAACAACAACAACAACAATAAAACAAATCAAACGGTTGTTAGTCTTGAAATGCATTAGCTCTGAGGAAGAAAGAGACCAGGAGAAGCATTCTGGTCCAGACTGGCTTTTCTATGGATCTTTCATGGTCACATGTATATGTGCAGATGTGTGTGTGCATGTGTCACACGTGTTCAGAGGACTGAGGTGTATGTGGGGATATGGCCCTTGATTATTCTCCACTCTACTGAGGCAGGGTCTCTCACTGAACCCTGAACTTGCTGATTCTTGTCTAGTCTGTCTAGCTACTCAGCTTGTCCCAGGGTTCCTCATCCCTGCCTCCTGAGGGCTGGGATTTCAGGCAGTTGCAGCACCTGTATTATTCATGCTGCATCTGGCTTGTACGTGGGTCCCGGGGATTAGAACTACAGTCTTCAGGCTTGCAAAGTCCTCTACCTACTGGTCCATCTCTCCAAACCTAGACTTTATGTTATTTTGTAATATATATCTTCTGACAATTTTTTTTAGCTTAGTTGTTTTTAGTAGTTCTATCTTTTGAGTCTCATACAAAGGTTGAAACTGCTTTACACGCTGGGTGATGGTGGCACATGCCTTTAATCCTAGCACTTGGGAGGCAGAGGCAGACGGATCTATGTGAGTTCAAGGCCAGCCTCAAAAGAGTTAGTTCTAGGACATCCAGGGTTACACAGAAATCCTGTCTTGAAAAACAACAACAACAAAAAACAAGCAAACAAACAAACCCTGCTTCACATTCCAGAAGTATGGTTCTCTGAACTTTGTGCTTTGGTAACTTTTAAGCTACTAACTTAGAACCTTTTGTTTCAACTCTAAGAAATCCCTTTAGCAATTCTGTCTTGGTGCGAGCACTTCTCGGGTTGAATTTGGTTGAAGACTTCTTAACTTCCTGAGCCAAGTGTTAAATATTTTCCCATGTTTGGATAATTTTTATTTACTGTTTCTTTAAAGAGACTTTCCTTCTCCTTGAATTTCATTTCTTCTTTCTTTCTTTTCATATTGTTGAGACTTGATATGAATCCCCATACTACTCTAAACTTGTGGTCCCCTGTCTCTGTCGTCGGAGAAGAGTTTGGCTTCTCTTTGGATTTCTTTTATGTATATTTTATGTCCCTCGGTTCTCATAGACTGTCTTCATTATTTTCCCCTCTGGTTGGATAATTTCTATTTTTGCATTGCCTCCTCCTCCTCCACTCCCTGAATCTTGATAGAGTCTATGGTTGAAGTTTTCCATTTCAATCCTTCATCTCTAAGATTTCAGTTTTTTTTTAATATTTCAATTTCTTTGACAAACTTATTTTTCTGTATTGTTTTAAAATTTTTCATCTATTTGTGCAGTAATATCTTTTCTGAAAATACTTCTTGCCTTGAACTTTTGCCTAACTTTGAAGCCAAGTCTGTTACTGTTCTATGTGCTCAGCCTGTTCAACTTTAAACCTGCCTTTAAGAAGACCGCATGTATTGTAATTTAAGAAAAGCAGCACACAAGAGAAAGACACTGTGTGAAAGGGTTCAAGCAGAGGGTTTTTTAGTTAGGGAAAGAGATCATAAAAAGGGGAAAGGGGAGGAGGGAGACCAGCCTTCAGAGACAGGATCAGCAGGAGAGAGGGAGGGAGAGGGAGGGAGAGAGAGAGAAAGAGAGAAGGCAGGAGGTGGGCAGTACCCTTTAAAAAGGGAACATAGTGAATGTGCACAGGTGGTACTTTTAGTGGCTGAAGCTGAGGCTGTATCCTGTCAGAACCCCAAGGACAGGCCAGTACAGATGCCTGAATACTAACAGTATGGCCAGTCTTACAATGCCTTGGACTTCCCATTCAATCAGTTTCTATAACCTAAGCAAAATGCATAGTTTAATCTTAAACTACATACTCTTCCATGCCCCTGGTCCAGAATAGTTAGTGTGTGTGTGTGTGTGTGTGTGTGTGTGTGTGTGTGTGTGTGTGTGTGATATTGTAATTATTTACTGAAAACAGCCAGTGTTTATGATATTGAAAACAGCCAACAGGTTGGAAAACATAAGGTGTGTTAAGATGCAAATATTCTCTAAATGCTGGAAGCAATGCATGGATGTAGGTTATAACATCTCTGTATTAACATTTGAGTGCTAGTCTGGGTCAGTAAATAACCTCTTCCCTTGTAAAAACACTTACAGATTTCGGTAGAAAAGTCTCCCTCAAGCCCTTTCCATACTATGTTTTCTGTGAAGTTAAATAAATACAGAGCAGAGCTTTTGTTAGGGACAGACAGACAGACAGGGGATAGACACACATAACAGACAAGCCCCAGAGCACAAAAACACAAGCAGAGAGAAGACACAGGAAGAGAATGGAAAATTCAAATTTGGGCTTGCTCTTCGTTTAAACTACTCCACAAGGAAGTCTCTCTTTCATTCCCTTTTTTTGCACATCCTGAAGACATTGTGTATGAGTCAGGGTTATTTCCGGTTCTGGGCTTAGAGCGGGTGGTGGTGGCTCACCAAGGTGTTCTCTTGCCTGTTGAACGTGCAATGTTGACTAATAAAGACTGGAACTGCCTATTCTGTGTGACCTTGCTAACCCCCCTCCCCCCCCCAACTCTTATCACTTAGAGTTTGGGGAAACCGCTCATGTTCTACACACTTGGAGGACTGGATCAGGTATTTTACGTTCAGGATATACAGTGCCAAGCACGGTGATTAGCATTTGCTACGCGGTAAATGATCAATTGGAGCTTCGAGGAGAGATGGTTTAGAAAGCTGAGCCGAAAGGCATCATGGAAAAGCAGTGGTCTGATAAGCTGCCCCCTGCTGGACTTAAATCGAAACACAGCTTGTTCAAAAAATCTTTTCTGGAACAACAGCCTGATTGCTGATTAATTGCACAGCAGCTGTCCCTTTATTTGTCATTCTCATGGCTCTTAGAGACGCTCTTTGTATCATGTGAGTTTGTTCTTGTAGACACACTATTTTGCATTTTCCATATCACGCTGTTAACAACTTTTGCCATCTTAGATGGATCCTGGCGACTTCGTAATAAGGATTGTGCCTCTTTAATTTGAAGCCCCTGTTTTATCTTTCTCCAGTCTTCCTTTCGTGTCATACGGACTATGCCACCCTGCTCATAGGAGGAACTGAGCAGAACCTTAATGAAGAGGTGACTATTAAGAAATGACTATGTTGAAAATCTTTTTTGCGGGGGGTGTATTTTTTCATGTTAAACAAACAAGAAATAAAAAAGTGCGTAGTACATCTCTAGCTTTAAATAAATTTATGTATTTGAAACATTAGTATGGCCACTTTTATGAATTTATAAGAAAAGCTAAACTTTGAGTTTCCGTGGGGAAAACAAAAGTCATGCCATCCATATTTAGGTTAATTAGGATTGACTGTTCCTGTCAATCATGAGGCAGAGACTGAAATGTATTTATTTTTTATGGAAAGAACTTTTGGTCACAAATCTTTCTTTTTATTTAAACACTTTTTTTAAAAAGACATCATGACAAGGGGCTGGTAAGAAGGATAGGTTTTGAAACATGAGTTTTTTCGTTGCTTCCTTTGGGGGTTAATCTGTCATATGTCTTGGAAGGATGCTGGAAATTTTCTTAACTCTCAAGTTCTAGGACTTTCTTTGATGATGTGCAGCAGTCAGCGAGGAGAGGAGAAAGCGATTGTAATGTCATCAGGGGGCCAGCGAGTGGATTTAGGCAACCGGGTTTGTCCGGTTTGTCGTATTTCCTCAACGCACTGCAAATGCATTCGTTGTGTGTCAACAGCAGGTTTGGTGCTAATTGGATCCTTTCTTACAAGTAACAGTTGATGTCCTTGTGGAATACTAATCCCACACTGGGGAGACTCGACCCATGCGCAAAAAGGGGAACTCATTAGCAGGCAGAGTTCATACACCCCACCATTCCCCCCCCCGCCCCCGTCTGCTAGGTGAGATTGCCAGCAGGAAACCTCCAAGACGTTCTCCAAATACAACTTTTAGTCTGTTCTTACGCCGTGATCTCTTTCCAAGCATTGGAATTCTATAAAATAGCTGATTTTTAATTACAGGAGTGTGCGAGCTTAGATGCGATGCGTGCTGGTCCCTGTGGAGGCCGGAAGAGGGCGCCGGAGATCCTGCAGCCGGGCAGCCTGAAGCGAGTGCTTGGAACCAAACCAGAAAACCCTTACAGGCTCTTAACTGCCCAGCCAGCCCTCCAGCTGCTACAAAACACACACACGGTTAAAATAGATGACATAGCATTTCTAGGTCACTAGAATATTCTCTTATGTTGCTTTTACTAATGGATCCAACCTCTGTTGCTGTGCAGACTACACTGGGAGAAATCAGCTCCAGGCAATGTCGTGAGGGATGTGACGGTTTGTAACTTGGATCAGATACAGCTGGAAGTGTGGACCTACCGGGTGGGTTTTGCGGTTTCAGGTGTTTTATGTTACCTGCAACCAGGATTTTGCTTTTCTGATAAACACGTGTGAAATATTGAGGATGATCTTACCTCGTTTCTATTTCCTTGTAATCTGATGAGGGAGAATCCACATTTGTCCTTGTATGTCATATATATATATATATATATATATATATATATATATATATATATATTTCGCTACTTGTAAAGTTCCGCATTTGGAGTATATGCAACAAAGCACTTAGTAATTTCAGGTACATGCAGATAGCAGAAGAAACAGGATGGAAATAGCTCAATTTGTCACTCTGGGTGATTGTTTTAAAAAGTGTTTTATTCTATCTGTTCTAGAATTTTTTTTTTTCTGACACGTCCTTTTCTCTGTGTGTTTTGGTAAGGTGTTATTTCTCACAAAAGATAGAATCAGTCCGTTTCATCTCAGTGTTATGATTTTACATTATTTATTTCCTCATATCGATTGGAGATCAGATTCAGGGCCGCCCAGGCAGAGCCAAGGAGTGAGACCTTTTGATCAGAGGGGAGACCTTTTCCTGTAGGCTGCGAAGCCACGGTGGAGGCCGCCTCTCTCTGTAGGTCTTTCCACTCTTGACTCTTAATGAAACCATCCGCAAGTCCGAAGGAACTTACTGACAATCCACGCAGCAATAGGGAGTCAAGAAGCAGAAGGACCCAAGAGGGACACAACACATGACTCAAATCAGTGGCGAACTATCCTTCTCTTAACAGATGAGCGAAATGAACTGGATGAGAAAGCAATGCACGATAGGTGACCAGACGCAAGCAGAGATGACACTTAATGAAGGCAAAGGCACTTGTCTGTTAAATTTAGTTTTCATCTGGAAAAAAAAGGTGCCCAATTGCAATTGGTATCACCCTAGAAAGCAAGTTCAAAGAGCAGGGTTTTCTTCTTAAATTATTTGGAGATTGTGAACACATAAGCACACATGTAAAACACTTGCTAAAAATTAGCATGTCGGGGGTGTTACTTGGTGGCATAGCTCTCGCTTAGCAAGCTTAAGGCCCCAATTCCATCCCCAATTCTCTAGAAGGAGGAAAAGATCACAAAAAATTAAATAAAGAATGAATATTCTTTTTTGCATTAAAATGTCTTTATTTCTGTCATTATTTACAATGAACATTGCTAGTAAAATTTCATCTGAACTATCAGTGAAAAATTTGAAGGAAGATTTCTCAAGAAACTATATTTTTTAAAAAAGATTTTATTTATTTATTATGTATACAACAATCTGCTTCCATGTATATCTGCACACCAGAAGAGGGCACCAGATCTCATAACGGATGGTTGTGAGCCACTATGTGGTTTCTGGGAATTGAACTCAGGACCTCTGGAAGAGCAGCCTGTGCTCTTAACCTCTGAGCCATCTCTCCAGCCCCAAGAAACTATATTTTAAGGAAAATTCATTGTATTTCATAAACATGTGATATCATGATGCTTTATACCACCTTTACTTTCATTTTCTAATTATTAAAATGAATTGAGTTCAGCATTCTTTTTCAAAACTGAAGAATATTTGATTAGAAACTCATGTTTTCTTTAGTAGTTGCTTATAGACAATTGCTATCTTTTAAAATTGTTCTTGAAATCTAATTTTCCAAAGGCCAAACCCATAGCCTCTAATTTCATCTTCTCTTTAATGTTTCTCCTTCTCACTTAAAACATTGTAGCCATGCTTGTCTCCTGCCTAATGTGACATTATCCCAGCCTCTGGAAGTTTACAGTGTAGACATCAAGCCTTCTCATCACTGGAATAGAATGGTTGTAAGGAATGGATATCCTTATTTTACAGATTATGGATAAAGACAGGCCAACAGCATTACCACCTCTACATCCAATTATACATTAAATTCTCTTTTAAAATTTAACTTCTTTATTGACTCTTAGGGAGTTTCACATCAAGCACCCCAATTCTGCTCACCTTCTGCTCACCCCATATCCTCCCCTCATCACTATTATACCCACCAAAGAAAACAAAACAAAGTAAGCAAGCAAGCAAGCAAACAAAAAGAAAAAGGAAAGCAAAAACCCCAAAACCAAAACAAAAACCATAACAACAGAAAATATCTCTTTGCTTCTCCTTCTCTCCTGCCTCTCCATCACCTCTTCATTTGTCCTGGTGGCACTGGAGGCTTCCGTGTGCCATATAGTATAACCCTTCGTACCATCAGCTGTACTGGCAAATGTTCATTGCAATGAGCCACTGGTCTGGTTCAAGGCCTCTGATTTTTGGTACACCACCATCACTGAATCCTCACTGGAGCTCTTCTCGGATATCTGGTGGCTGCCCCGAAGTCTTGGAGATCTTTCAGGTATTGTTCCATAGGACAAGTCCCTTCACAAGCTCCGCAGGTCCTAGACGGGGTAGATTCTAGGGTGGGTCAACCCAAGGTCCAGCTGTGGGCCTGGGTGGTGGCCAAGCTGTTCAGTCCTGGCCATTGAGACCACCTGCTTCAGTGAGAGGGTGGAGTCAGTCCCCCTACGTGCATTCCCTCAGCGTGGGTTCACTCTTGACTGGGATGAGGGATGGGGCCCTTCTCTCCCGAGTGCAGGGGCCGGCTCTCTTGCTGGAGTGGGTAGTGAGAGGTAAGGCCAGCTTCCCCAGGGCAGTGAAAGTTGGGACTGGCTCAGTGTAGCCCTGTGTTTTCATCTTGCATGGTTCCTAAGGCCTCCTGAGATGACACAGGCCACAGACATTAATACGGACTCCAGCTGCAGCTGGACTGTGGAACCAGACATGGCCCTTGGCAGCAGCTGTCCTTTTCAAGCCCTCAGTGAATTAGATGAGGCCTGTGTGGTGATTTGAAAGAAAATGTCTCCCAAAGGGAATGGCACTATTGGCAGGTGTGGCTTTGTTGGAGTAGCTATGGACTTGTTGGAGGAAGTGTGTCACTGTGGAGGCGGGCTTTGAGGTCTCATATATGCTCAAGCCCCAAGTGGTATCTCAGAACACTTCCTGTTGCCTGAGAATCAATATGTAAGAACTCTCAACTCCAGCTCCATGTCTGTCTATATGCTGCCATATCCCGTTATGATATGGACTGAACCTCTGAACTGTAAACAAGCCATCCCAATAAATATTTCCCTTTATAAGAGTATGGTGTCTCTTCATAGCAATAGAAACCCTAAGACAGCCTGCCACACTGAGGTGGGCCATCTACTTTACCCAGTCTGTGGATTCCAGTGCTAACCTCTTCCAGAAACATAGACACAAGAAATAATGTTTAACCAGAAATCTGGGTATTCTATGGCCTAGTCAAGATGGTTAAGACTAGCTGTGTGGGGAGTTATTGACAGTGTAATGCAGTGAACCAGACCCCCCTAGATCAGTTGCCTCTGGTCATTACTGCTGGACATTGACCGTCAAGTAAATTTAGGGTCACACACAGAGTCCTATGCTAGGGTTCTATGGCTTGTGTTCTCAGCCCGGTTCACCATGATGGCCTCATATCAGTATCTTCACATCCTTGACACACCGTTCGTTCTTTTGTTCTTCCTGAGGGTGTAACCCCACCAGCTCCAACTTAAATAACTGTAGTGGGATCAAATGAGATTCGAACACATATATCAATGTGTTCAACATCCCATGTAATTTCCTTGGCGCTGGCATCTGTACTATGGAGGGGATTGCTATGGAACACACATACTATTCATTATATAAAGAGTATTTTAAAAGTATCTATCAAACCACCAGAAAAACTTTAAAAAAAAGACAAAGAAATGTAAATCAAAATTAGGCAGCAGCTTAGCTCAGGAGTTGGAAATAGAGGTTGGTGATGAAGTCATTGCAACTACTTCTCCTGTGTTCAATTTGCTAAAACCAATTTCCTGTTCTTAACCCAAGCAGACAGCCACGTCCCCAAGGGGTTCATTAACTCATTGTTCCGAGGCAATGTCCTTCCTGCTGTTTGCTGGCAGCAGATGGGGAGGGCTTAACCTCACCTTTGTTGTTAATGCTTTATAATCTTATTAAAAGCTAAAGAAATACATGTTCAGCTAACTTCTTGTATTACTAAAAACTGATTTACCGGCATCACATCAAATATTTACCTTGCCCTAAGCTACCAGTAATTACAAGTTGATATTGTTGAGGCCCAGACAAACACTGGGTAATGAATTTCTGCTAATTATTAGGCACTGATGAAAAATGTGATTTGCCCCACTCCCAGATTCATCTTGGGCAGCCCATCTTCCTGCGTCGGGGACAACTTCAATTGATATGGATATATTCAAGCCCTGCCAGAAAGCACTTCACTGGTGTCAACCAGAGGTAATTACCAGTGTGTCTAGGAAAGTGATTAAAATGGCTTAAAATTAAGATTTTGGTTTGCAATAGTTATTTCTATGCAAATAGGCCACATTTTTCAGCCGATGTGGGTGTCTTAATTAAAAACAGGCTAAAGTTTTAGAATAACAAGAGATTTTTTAAAAACCCACTGAACCTCACACTATTAAAAATGATCCTAATGTCAGGTGCAAATGAAAACCATCCCTCTTCTCCACATAGCTTACTGGGCTTTTAAAAAAGTCACCATACAGATTGTTAATGATGCATGCATTTTCCGACAGAAGGCTCACGTGGATTGCAGGTGTTTTGTGTGTTTCCTGTTTAACTGTGTGTGTGGTGTGTGTGTGTGTGTGTGTGTGTGTGTGTGTGTGTGTGTGTGTGTGTGTGTGTGTGTGTGTGTGTGTGTGTGTGTGTGTGTGTGTGTGTGTGTGTGTGTGTGTGTGTGTGTGTGTGTGTGTGTGAAGGCCAGAGGTCAACATTAGGTGTCTTTCTTATTCTCTTTCTACCTTATCTTTTGACACAGGGTCTCTCATTGAACCTGAAGTTCACAGATTTGACTAGCTTAGCTGGGCAGCGAGCCACAGAGACCCTCCCATCTCCCCTTTGCTTGTGTTGGGATCACAGGAGTTGGCTGCCATGGTGAACTATTTATGTGGATTCTTGGGATCCAGCCAGCACTTTACCAGCTGAACAAAGTACTCCCAGCCCATTTTTTCCCCCCAGGTTTTAGAAAAGAATTCAAATGTATGAAACACAGTGGGTCCAGTTGGAATCCTACTAAATTCCCTTTCAACCCATTGCCCTTGCAGGAGCAGGTATTTTCTTCCAGAGATTCATCTTACAAAATAGAAAGCATTTGATTGTAGAAATAAAAGCCTCAGAGCACCATCATGGTGCCATATTCTGAAGAGGCCTTCAGAGAGACGGTGGATGTCTCATCTTTTAATATATACCGGTATGATAATGGAAACGTCATAAAATAAATATGGTATTTAATAACATAGATGGTGAATGCTTATGGTTCTGTGTTTTAGCTAGTCCTAGAAGCCCTGTAACTATGAAAAGAAAAATGAACAAAGGAAAAGAGTTTAGCTGGCCCTAGACATCTGTCTGAGATTTAGGCACCGTCTAAGGACATTTTGGTGCATGAATTCACAGTTAAACACACACAGGTTTAAACCCTGTGGAGCAGTCTCTCCCCCACCCCCTTACTTAACTCCTGTTTTACACCACATGCTTCACAGCCTTGGAACAACTGGGCCCCAGCTGCTGCATGGAGAAAGAGTCAATTTTTTTTTTACAGCATCCAAGACCCACACAGCATTCCAAACCCTTTACCTTCTGTCTTGTAGGTCTGCATTTCCCATTGGGGACTTCCTAGATTACAGGAATGTAGTGAAAACATAACAAGAGAAAGAAAGGCCAGGTGGGCACTAATGGATCTTTTTGGAGACCCCAGGGGCTGAGTTTTAGCAGCAGAGCCCTTGCTCAGATAAGAGCAGGTGCATTCTGGGTGGAGGAACTGTACAATGAGCTCCTGTTATTAATGTACCCTTCTATACCTCCATGGTCTCTGGTTCCCATGTGTGACTCTGCTGGGGTTCTGGGCTTTCCCCAAGCATCATTCAAAGTCACTTGTGTGAGGGAAGGCAGGTTCTCCTGGGACTTAGTGACACTGGAACTGGTTTCTGGAAAGGGGGAGTGGGAAGGAGGGTGCAAAGTTCAGCCCTGGAAGTGGATCCCTTCCTGATTCCTGGCTGATCTTGCCATTAAAGGGTCCTCCTGGCTCCACCTTTTCATGCTACCCCCCTGTATAATGCTTCTCACCCCAGGTCTCCATGAAACCTTTTTTCAAACATGTCTATGCTCCAAAACTACCCCTCCCCCATTCTTCCCAGGAAGCCACGTCTGTTAGTGCTGAAGGAGACCTAATAATGGGTCATCTTGTCAACCCATGAAAGTTTCATACTTAAGAAACCATTTGTGTTTTTGATTTCCTTACCAGGTTAACAATAATGTTGCCATGAATTACAAATTCATCAGATATTTTTTTTAAACATCAGATTAATGTTCCATTGATCAAAAATTTTCCTATATCTCTTAAGATGGTTATGAGATATTTCTCCTTTAATTCGTGAATGTTACAAATTATGTATGCATGTTCTAAAATGAAGTGGTCCTTGCATATAGGGAAAACTCTAACTTTATAATATATTAGAAGATAATGTGAGACTCTTGTTCCATTATATTGTGTACAATGTAACTCTTGAAAGGTTGGGTACCAGTCTTTCTTGTCTGTTTTGTAAGATGAGGAATTTTCTTTTCTTTCTTTCTTTCTTTTTTTTTTTAAAGATTTTTTATTTATTTATTATGCATACAACATTCTGCTTCCATGTATATCTGCACACCAGAAGAGGGCACCAGATCTCATAACGGATGGTTGTGAGCCACCATGTGGTTGCTGGGAATTGAACTCAGGACCTCTGGAAGAGCAGCCTGTGCTCTTAACCTCTGAGCCATCTCTCCAGCCTGAGGACTTTTCTTAATGCTTAAAGTTTTCTAGAAGTGAGGTTGCTCTCTCGTCCCTGGCATTGAAGAAGAGGCTGAGCTTGCCCTGGGCCACTCTGGGTATGACTGTAGCTCTCAAGCTGTTCCTACCTTCAAGTCACCCCACTTTGTAAGGCAAACGTTTTGACTTTGATCACTCCATTTTGAGTATAAATACCAAGAGAAAATGACTCTCTTTTCTTGTTTACAGATGTGAACAACCATTGTCTGCCAGCACACCAGGAGGCACACACTGATAATAACCCGTGTGTGCCAATAAATAATGATATCTAGGATTATATAAACCCCATGAGAAACACCAGCACTATAAGCTTATCAGTCACAGCAGATGTGACCCCCTCCCCTGGAGCATCCCAAGACTGAGACATGGCAGACAAACTCATCTGTCACCCAATCACTCATCATGAATCCTGCCTGGGAAAATGTCCATAGTAGAGGACTTCTGCCTCTCTTACAGTTTCTCTGGTCCCTGACAGGAAACCCACTCCAAAATGCTGTCTCCACTCTAAGCAATTCCTCACCCATAGTTCATAAAATATCAGAGACTTTGCCTCACCAGTGTCTCAGTGCTCTGCTTTCATCTTGGACCTCTCTGAACTCTGCAACTCCATAACCCTTTATTAGCCATCCACCTGCATCCTTTATTTCATTATCATATATTCTGTATCTTCTTCAGTATATGGCTTTCCCTCACGTGTAAAGCAGCTTTTTAAAGGGGGAGACTCACCCTTTCGGCCTTTGGCAGGATCTCTCCCTCCAAGACTCTCTCAGTCAGAGACCAGATGTGGGCAGCTGTGGAGAAGCAGTTCTAATCATTTTCACCTACTGTCCTCAGCTCCTTCACTTAGAGTTTCTGTCTTGCTCTGATTTCATTGTAAGGACAGCTGGACTAGTGTGAAGGGACCTTGTCCTAGTGCAGTGGCAAAGTAGAGACCTTCAAATCCAATTACATTTGCCCTTTCACAGGTATGCCAAAGCCACTATACCTCTCAAGCACTGGTTAAAGACAGTGGTGGCACTCCCCCGGCCAGGTCTTTAGAGGTCGTCCATGTGTGACCCTCAAGATATTTGTACTTAGAGAACAGGACAAGCAGATGGTCTAGCACATTGGCTCACTAGCTAATTTTTGCACAGCTTTGATTTCTAACTCCAGATGGGGCTTCCCAGAGTTGAAAAGGGCCCTAGGCTAACTTTCAAAAGCTACTTCCATAATAAAAATGAAAAAAATATGACTAAGAAGATTTCACTACTAGTGTGTGTGTTTATGCTTGTGCACACATGGGCGTGAGTGTGTGTTTATGTGTGTATGTGCTGTGCATGCATGTGAGCGTGTGAGCAGGTGTGTAAGCTAGAGGACAGCTTTTCTGTCACTGTATCAGTTAATTTATTGCTGTGATAAGGCATAATGAGGAAGAGTTCCTTTTCTGGCTTATGTTTCCAGAGGAAGAGTCCATAATGGCTGGGAAGGCATCAGGTAGCCACAACAGGAAGCTGAGAGACCACAGTTTCAATGGCAAGCACAAAGCAGAGAAACTGACCTGGAAGTGGAGCCAGGCTGCTAGCTCTCAAAGCCCACCTCTACTGACGAACTTCCTCCAGCAAGGCTCCACCTTCCCAAACAGTGCCACCTATGAGGAATCAAGATTTGAAACTCCTGAGCCTATAGGGGATGCTTCTCAATCAAACCAACATAGTTGCTGTCTCCCTTGTTTACTGAGACTTAATGTGGAAGGTCCATCTAATTCTTCAAAAGATGAGAAAAATGCAAATCCCCTTATAGGCTCAGCTGCTCACCATGGACATTGTGCCCTCTTTATTTGCTAATAAAAGAAAAAGGAAAAAAAAAAAAAAGCTTGGGAAATTTAGGGGGGGAGATGTGTTCCTCGGTCTCTTAACATATCTAAATATTTCAAGTGTGAAAATTTCATAGGCAAATAGCTTTAACATAACTTGTCTTATATTTGTGTACTTAAAACAATGAGTTTATGCGGTCCCAAATGCTTATCTTTATCCACAAATTTCAAGTTCTCTCTTCAAAAATTTCCCAACCTGTATATTCGTGGTTCAAGAACTTTCTTTATCAAGACCTCTTTGAATTAGCATTATTTTCTTTTTTGGTTTTTTGAGACAGGGTTTCTCTCCCCATTTGGAGCCTATCCTGGCACTCACTCTGTAGACCAGGCTGGCCTCGAACTCACAGATCCGCCTGCCTCTGCCTCCCGAGTGCTGGGATTAAAGACATGCGCCACCAACGCCCTTGAGTTGGCATTTTTAATTTAGGAGAATAATCTGATAAAACCAGTTTAAGCTTCCTTTTGACCATCCACTGGTGTTTCTGTTTGACCACATGGGTCTCTTTAACCACCCAGGTATCGATGGTGAGAAAAGCTGTGTATAAAAACGTTAACAGGTACAGGTGCATGGGTTACAGAGAGCTGCAGGAGGGGCTTTGTAGCAGGGTTTTCCAGTCAATGCACGAATGACATTTGGGGCCAGACAGTTGTTTGGGGGTGGGGGCTGTCCTGTGTTTGGGTGCACAGTGGGAAGTTTAATTGACAGCATCCACTGGTTCCACTAAGTTCAATAGATGCTCCCATTAGGGTAACCAAAAATATCTGCTAACTGTCCTTGAGGGTACCGGCATGTGCCTCTCTTTCACCCAGGTGTGTTGAGGGTAGTGGTGTAAAGTTTCTTAAAGTACAGGAAAAGCATCCTAAGATCTCTTTTCCGTGTTTAACCTCATCTCTTTTTCAGTGACCTAACTTTCATGAGTATCAGGTTTCCTTTTTTAAATGTGAAAATGAAAGTTCAATAGTAACAAAACAGCATAATTTTCTCTGAGAACTGAGTGAAGTGAAATTTCCTATAATATGGCTGTCAGTCATTGTGAACGTTTCTCCACTTCTAAATTACTACCACACTGCAGTGTGACAATTGTTGTATTATTAAGTGTGTGGTGAAACCTCTGTAGACACATGGCAGCTTCATTATTCATACACCGTGGCTGTGTTCTCAGGATTTAAAATAACGTGAAGAAATAAAATGAAAAGGATTCCATTGTGACAGGGACACTGGCCATCAAAAGATACACATGAACTCAGAGTCGATCAAAGAGACTGTCATGTGGTTTTATTACAGGGTTTGTGTAGACATTTGTAGACAGCTGGTAAGGGTGTCCTTGAGGAGAAGGAGTGTGTTGGAGTATTGGTTGGGGCTGTGCCTTTCTGCTCTAAAAACCCAGAAATTCATTCTTAAGGAAGACATCATTTCACAAGCTTTCCCACACTTAATTTTCCAATTGCCATATTTGGGAGGAATTATTATACATACTTGATCAGTGTATAGACCAAAATCTAGGAAATTTGAGACTTTCTTAGAATTGTAGGCTTGTGGCAGGCCGAAGAGGCATTCATAGTCTTTTGGTATTGTGCCCTGCAACCTACCCCTCTCTCTAATCATTATTAGGAGGCCATCAGACCCAAGTAGATAATTTGGATAAATTGAAATGCACAAGGGACTGGTTTGAATATGAGAAGGTAAACTTACCAATCTTCAGTGAGAAAGAATGTTACAGGAACAGACCCTTGCTCCCGATCCAGTTGGAAAGTTGGCCAAAGTCAAAGGCGTTATTAGTTCATTTCCGGAAACAAAAGCCCCAAGCTGTGTTTTTGTGGTGTCTCCTGCCTCAAGAGGCAGTTGTGAGACTCTATAAGGTGCTCAGCCTAGGCCAGCTCCGACCTCTTCCCTTTGGGGGATCTGTTGACTCACCCCCCCCACATACTGACTTTAGATAGGCCACAAACTTAACATAGTGTCATCATATGAGCTTTCTTTAGGGTACTCAACCAGTTGTTTAGCATGTGGAGGCTCTCTAGCTATTAGGAGAGGGGGCTTTGCCAGTAAAAAAAATGCATTTCAGAGCTCAGATCTCAAGAAGATACTATTTATTTACTTTCCAATTCTTGGGAGAAAGTTTCTATAGTTGTCTAGGACCAATGAGATGGATGCATAAAGTGTGTGTGTGTGTGTGTGTGTGTGTGTGTGTGTGTGTGTGTGTGTGTATCAATTAAAAAGGTTTTGGAGGTCCAGTTTAGATGACTCAGAAGATCAAACTACCAAATGCAAAATCTCTGGAATCCACAATGGTGGAAGGAGAGAATTGACTTCCCTGAGTTGTCCTCTGACTCTCACAGGCATGCCATAGAAGTGAGAAAAATGCTTATCTACTACAAAACAAGATACAAAGATGTTTTTTCAACTTTGACCAAATAGTCAATAGCTATAGTTGAACAAATTCTATGCCAACTGCTGTCTTTTATTTAAAAAAATTATGAGGCAAAAGATCACATAGCCCAGGCTTGCCTTAGACTCATTACATAGCCAACACTGATCTTGAATTTCTGATTGCCCTGCTGCTGCATCTTGAGTGCTGGGATTATAGGCACATGTCACCACACTGGTTTATGTGGTGCTGGAGACCAAACCTAGGGCTTCAGGCACGTTAGGCAAGCACTCAAACATTTATTGAGCTTTTATTAGCAAGAATAATTTAGCCATTATACTTTGGAATTAAATATTAATAGCTGGTGGTTTGGGGTTTTTTGTTCTGTTTTGTTTTTTGTTTTTTCCCCTGACTGGTCAGTTACCATATCATACTGGTAAAATTTTAGTATCCTCCTGGTTTCTGCCAGGTTCTGGGTGCTGTACTAAATGGTTTCATGTAAGTTGTCAGCGACCTCTCAAAATGTTAAATTATATTTTATACTACAGCCCTGATGGCTAAAACTGGCACATTTGAAAATTTATTTTCTACTCAAAATATATTGTATTTTAAATATGAGCAGTCACATAAAATGGCTGTTCTTGCATGTTAACTTGGCTGCACTAAGATGTCCACATAGCTAGTAAAACTCCATTACTGTTTCTGTGAGGGTGTCTCTGGCAGAGGTGGCATTCATAGTAGTGTACTAAGTAAAGCAGATGCCCCTGCCTAGTGTAGGTGGATATCGATGATATGGTTGGAGGCCCTAATAGACCAAAAAGTCACAGGAAGAATCCATTGTGAATTATATTTCTGTGTAAACTAAGATATCTGTATTCTTTTGCAGTTAGAAAATATCTTTCCTGCTTAAGGGACTCTTGGGTTCAGGCCTTCAAGCTTGGGATGGGTTGTGTGGTGAGACTTGCTGGCCTAGATAACTGTGTGAATGGATTTCTATATTAAAATCTCCTCTTGTAGATATCTTTATTTCTTTGTAGATCCCCAAGTAGCACAGTGATATTCATGGATGCATGTATGTATGTGTGTGCTTGTGTCTAATACATTTGTGGGCATAGAAAATTCATGATAAATTTAAACGAGCCCTAAAGATGAGAGACCCTCCAGAAAGATCCATGTCCTCCCTCTGACCACAGCAAGAAAATGTTTGATATATTTTATTTTATGTGGTGACCTACCTCAGTTCAAAATACTTGAGGGGTTGACATTCCCCCTAGGAGACCCATTAAGAATCATTTCTTGGCATCTAAATATATTTTATTGAAAGTGAATTCAAAATATGTTGTAGAATTTACATCTTGGGCTCTCAGTGTTGGAAACAAGATTGACATTTGGTTGCACAAGAATTCCCCCCGCCAATTTACAATGCAAAACCTGTCATCTAACTTAAATACAGTATTCAGAACAAGAAATCAGACCGTAAGGATGGTAAGGATGGGCACACAGTGTATTGGAATTGTTTGACAGCTTTCCAATTTTCTCTGGAGACAAAACAACCTTTCTACCAGCAAGGAAAGTTCCAGTGGGGATGGTGATAGCCACAGCTATATTTCAAATTAAAGTTGGTAAGGGTATTTTTCTCAAACCGAATGTAAGGGTATACCTATACTTTTGTTGATTTAGGTGGACTACCTTCTCATATTATTTGAATTACTTGATTCACCTTTCAAAACATGAAAGACAGGTGCAATCCGGGAAACTGAAATAAGAAACTGCAGCATGAAGGAAGCAGTGCCATTTGAACTTGCAGAGCTACCTGTCAGGTGAACACTGGTTGCTGCAGCTTCCTGCCATGGGTGCATGTTCAGACTCACGGGTGGCATTGCAGATGTACATGGAAATTTGGCCACGTGCAAGCAGAGAGTGTAGAGAAAATGTTACTCTGTCGAATGGAGAAGGCCTTTCTCTGCATGCCAGCAAGAACAGAAACATTGAAGGTGTGCCCAAGGCCTTCACAGGGTACATCATTTCATGATCAAACTTCAAGAAAAGAAGACTGCAAGGAATATTTGCAACAGCTAGTAGAGACAGAAGAAGGCTCATGCTGGAACACTTTCATACATCTGCTTCAGGTACAGATGGCATAGGCAAATTAAAAAGAAGTGAGCTATAAAAGATTGGGATGACCCGATAATCAGCGTTCATACAGCTGATGTTTACATCTAACATGTTAAGGATAAACTTCCTTCTCAAGTGTTCCTGAAGTTTCCATGTAGTGCTCATGCAGTTTCCATGTAACTGTGGCCAGTGATAATGGTCCCAGGCATTGTAACAGGTAGTGTTTATTCAGTACTGACTGTGGCTCAGGTGTTGGGTCACGGCTTTGCTGTCTGTGCTCTATGAGTTAAGGTAAATACAGTTGTTAAGGAGACTAACTAACTTCTAGAGGCCACATAGCATTGCAGTTTAAAACATTTAGAGAAAACTTTCCATCTTTCTTCTCTTTTGTAGAAATTGTATGAACATCTGGCATCGAATGCTATCCATGTTCTTAAGCAAATGGTCCTAGTTTATATTTTACCCCCTGCTCTTCTGTGTTCAGCTTTCTTATGTCTCCGTGGACAGGGGTGATTTGATCTCATCTGTGTTGGCTCTCACATTTCTTAGCTAACTGAATTTAGCAAGTAATCACCACAGTAGAAGAGACCTACTGTGTGCACGCTTCTTTTATCTTGTCTCTGGTGAAATGCCTGTTGTTTGCTTCTAAATGCTTCAAAGTTGATATCAGGGCCAGCTGCTTTTCTTAGTTCCATGGCTTTAACATTCTGCATGCGTTGACCACGCCCAAATTGATGTCTCCATTTGTACAATATCTTCTCAGCGCTCATGGTAGACAGTTGGATATCTGTCAGATGTATCAGTCCGAACATCCCAATGAAATGTGGATACCCACTTTCGGCTTTACACCTCGAAATCTTTTCTTTTAATAACTTTTATTTTTCATTCTTCAAACAGACTCATAAAGACAGTATGGAAGCTAAAACATGACTCTGGTCGAGTATCCGGCACAGCCTGGCAAAGCTAGTATGACCTATTGGGGGCTTTCTACTCATCTGATCATCTGCCTCGGTTTCCTCACTCAGCTTTACCCTTGAAGCCACTGGGTGGACTGCTGGCCAACAGAGTGGAGCCCATGTGAATAATTTACCCTGGTTGCTTTTCTATAATACAATAAAACAAACAGTCCTTTCCTGTGGATGGGTCCGTTGACATATTTACCTCATCTGGAAATGGAAGGTGAGGAGTTCTGATGAAGTGGACCCGTGGAAGGGCAGAGCTGTCAGTCTTCTGATACAGTGGTATTTTTGGGGTCCCACTAGAAACTTCCCCCTAACAATGTGACCTTAAGTGCGGGAGCTCCTGGACTGTTTTTAGCCACCCGCCTCTTTCCCTCTTTGTCAGGCTAAGAGGATTAGCAATAAGGTGGTTTTCTCTTCTGCAGCTGTGTTTTCTGAAGATACTGATTGTACTTTACTCTCTCCCCCTGGGAGTGCCTGGTCTTTGGCTTGGCAAACGACAGAGAATTTGTCAAAATGTCCCGATGCTCATGTAAACAAGACTAAAGCTCTGTCTACACGGATGAGAGTTCCCAGAGAAGGTGGCATTCAGCAGTACATGAGACTTTGGGAGAAATGCTCGCCGGTGACAATTTGCATGCTGGTGCCTTGAGTGAGGTTGCTTTTGTGCATGGGACAGGAGCAGTGTTTGTAAATTTCCATGACAATTCTTTTTTTGTTTTTTTGTTTTTTTTTTTTTTTTCAAGACAAGGTTTCTCTGGAACCTGTCCTGGAACTCACTCTGTAGACCAGGCTGGCCTCGAACTCACAGAGATCCCCCTGCCTCTCCATCCCAAGTGCTGGGACTAAAGGTGTGCTCTACCACTGCCTGGATCCACAATTCTTGAGGCATTAAAACTTTCTAGAGTGATTTAGCTCTGGGCATTTTTAAAAGAAGCCAAGACACAGTAGGGTTTTTAACAGAGGAACTGGAGGCCCCCACGTCATAGTCGGAGGGATCTGGGAGACTGAAGGGGATCAACATGGCATCAGCATGGCTCTCTGGAATGAGGAAAGACGATGAACACCAGGTTTACAGGAAAGCACCAGCAAGTGCTCGTATACATAAGTGATGATGTAATCCACAATTATGTAACTAGAAATGCCACCTTTGTGTGAATCTGTACAACTGTAGTACCTCTAAAACCAGACGAGGCATTTGTGTGTGTTTGAGTGTGTGCCTGCCTGCCAGCATTTGCCTGTGTGCTGGTGTGAATAAACTATGTCACGACTAGCTGAAGTTCCCAACTTCCCTGCTTCCTGTGATGCCCCTTTGGTTTGGCATTTGGGTTAGCATTCAGGCATTACGCTGGCCCGTCCTTGGCGTCTTCAGCTGCAGACAGCAAGAGCACTCCCTGTGCACATGCTCTAGGGCCGGGTGGTGCAGGGGGCTTATTGTATGCTGTTTTCATTGATTGATAGATGCTAGTCTCAACTTTTTTTTTTCTTTTTCTGTTAGGAGTACTTGAGGACCTGGGTTTAGTTCCATATGGCAGCTCACAACCAGCCGTAACTCCAGTTCTAGGGGATCTGACTCCTTCTGACCTCCACGGGCACCAGGTGCACACGTGGCACACATACTTACACTCAGGTAAAACACTCATGAATATAAAATAAACTAATCATTTAAAAAGAGAGACAAAAATATGTGGGCATTGGGGAAATATAGTTAGGAAAGACTATGCCATGGTTTTGTAAAGAAAAAGCGTTAAAGGTAGATTTAGAGGCAGAAGTTTCCAGGTTTACCAACTGCACACCCCCAGACTCCAGACATAATGCTCTTTAACCAGCAGCTCCTTGTGGTACTGAAAGACCCTTGGAGACTCAGGTCCCCAGGATCTCAGCCCAGGACTGCAGTCACCCCAATCACCATGCGGAGGCAAAAGCTTGATGCAAACTGCAAGAGGCTTTATTGTAGTTGTTTAATGAGCTAACCCCCTATTAGCTCAGGCCTTTCATCCACCCGCCATGGTGGATGGCTAGGAAAGACCCTGTGAAGTGTCTGCATAGAGATCTTACAGGGCAGCGTAAGGGGAGTGTCTAGGGGTATGAACAGGCTCAGGATTGGTGTGCCTCCAGGCTTGTAGGGTTTGCCCTGTGTTGATTGTTCAACTAGTTGTTATGGCCCATAGGCCCTCCCAGCGTGGTTGCTATGCTCTGTGTGTCATTGCTGTGCACTTGTCCATAAAGGACACCCAGAGCTGTAAAGCATAGCACTACCAGCTAACTTCTGATTGGTTCCTTGCCTTGAGGCAGGCATCTGACCTCCTAGTGACCAAGACAAAGTCAGGCAAGTACGTGTTCGGCTGTTATGGCTGCCCAAATGGGGAGCTGGTCCCTTCAGTACAATATTATTGTAAGGTATGTTGCTTTTGTTTATGCTGTGTTTGTTCAACTCTGTGAAGCTGTGATTCTTTGTCTGTCTAAAACACCTGATGGTCTAATAAAGAGCTGAATGGCCAATATCGAGGCAGGAACAAGGATGGGCGGGGCTGACAGGCATAGAGTATAAATAGAAGGAGAAATGAGGAGGAGCAAGGAGAGCGAGAGAACAAGGAGAGGAGGGCATTAGGGGCCAGCCACCCGGCCACCCGGCCACCCGGCCACCCGGCCACCCAGCCATAGAGTAAGAGTGAAAGTAAGATTTACAGAAGAGAAAGATAAAAGCCCAGAAGCAAAAGGTAGTTGAAATAATTGGAGAAAAGCTGTCTAGAAACCAACCTAAGGCCAGACATTCATAACTAAGAATAAGCTTCCGTGTGTGGTTTATTTAGGAAGACCCAAAAGGCCAAAAAGCCAAAAGAGCAAAACAAACAAAAACAAAAAACAAAAACAAAAACAAAAACAAAAACAAAAAAACAAACCCACTAGAGCCTCTGATCCAGATGCTGAGAGAAGGAAAGTTGTCATAAGTCAACCCCATATCTACCCTTGTTTGCTTTCTCCTGTTGATAGACCCCTAGTGTTCTGCTCTGTCTGTGGGGCTTAGCAGCTGACTTGTCCCAGCGGCTGGCTTGTTGCTCCAACTTTGTTCATGTTAGTGATGCAGTGACTTGGGTGTTTGGGTATGGGAGAGCTATCTCAAAGAACTACTCATGTGTGGCAGGCCACTCTAGGAGGCAGCTTTCTGTCCCTCAGCCTGCATTATCTTGGGGGCTATTTCAGGGAAATGCTTGGCTTCCTCCTGGGAGGAAGTCATGGTCACAGTGGGTGGCACATTTTTCTTCCAGTTACTGCAGAGTGGCTGTTCGTTCCTTAGGTGAAGCCAAACGCCTGTGCTTTTCCTCCTGAGGCTTCAGCATGCGGTTTGCAATCTATGGCTCCTGCTGGTGGGAGGGAAGTAAACAGCCTGGAACGGCACCTGTCACCTTAAATATCCCATAGTAATTGATAGCCAGAGTGCATTTTGAGTTGGAGACCTATTTGATATCTGAGAGATTTTAGGCTATGAACGGTTCCTAGCTCTTTGTCTTGGCAGGCTGGGGTGATAAATGGTAAGTGATGTCTAAGGCAATAAGATGGGCACAACTGGCTGAGTGTGGTTTCCCTGACAGGGGACTTTTAAAAGGATTTGAAAGGTATGATCTGTTTCTTCAGCAGACACCTTGGCTCTTTGTCTTTCACTCTACCTGACAAGTAAGAGTGCCTCCCACCCCATTCCCCCCACCGAAGCTCTGTCTGGGGAAGGTACCTGCTGTGCACAGTAATGGCCATGGCTTCTGTTTAAGATTCTGCTTTCTTTTAAATGAAGACCCGTTGGTAGCTATTTCCCTGTGAAAACTGAAAAAAGAAGTGTTTGGAAGACATTTCCTTCTTTTAAAAATGCCTTTCCCTCCCCCCCCCAAGGGAAATTTGTTATTGTGAAAAAGCAATGATTCTCAAGTCCCACAAAAAAGTATTGTGATGTCTGTAAATCTGTTGACACCACCCCTGAAGTCTCTAATTTGCCAGGAAAACTTTGTGGATGAAGTTAAAAGTCTTGGTGGCAAGCTTTAGAGGCACCAACTGGGTTAATGATTGTGTGTGTGTGTGTGTGTGTGTGTACACATGGAGGCCAGAGGAGGATCTCAAGTGTCCTGCCCTGTCACCCTCTGCTTTACTCCCTTAAGACAGGGTCTCTCATTGAACCCTGAGCTAGACTGGCAGCCAAAAGCTACAGCAGTTCTCCAGTCTCTACTCCCACCAGCACTAGGGTTACAGGCATGTGTGTAGTCATGCCTGACTCCCACACAAGTGCTGGAGGATGGCCCTTGATGCTTGTCAGTCTAGCATTAATACCTGTCAGCTGGAGAGCTTTTCCCACTCATAAACCACCTCCTGTCTTTCAGGTAGGTAGACTACTATAAGATCCTATTTGAGTTTGTTGCTTCTGAGTGGGGTAAATGAGATGGGGGGGGTGTTGCTCACCGTTGATTGTTTTTACTGATTACATTATTTATTCCACTCTGTGCATACCTTGCAAAGAAAAAAAAAATTGTGATGTTTTCCCCAAGAAATCTGTAACATTCCTCTGGGAAATTTTATGTATTCATTAATTCACCAAAAACTTATTGAGGATTTCTACTTTGCTAGGGATTATATTAGTGCTGGGTCAAGGAAGGGGTTGGACCAAAAATTTATGCATGAAATCAGGTATAGGTTATAAAACAAACAGACATCTCTTATAAGCTAGTAGGGGAAGTGCGACCCCCATGCCCTCAGCATGTCATACCAACACAGCCCTCTGTGTTGTTCTGCATGGGAATGAGTCCAAGTATTTGCTCACTCAATCACATTTTCATTGAGAGTTATCCAATCATCTCTGATGTTTACTATTGTTCGAAAACTTGACAGGGTCTAGAATTGTCCTGGGTGACAACTCTGACAGTCTGTGAAAGAGTTTTTAGATTAGGCCAATAGAGATGGGAAGACCTACCCACCATGCTAGAGGCTGGAGACCAGGACTGAGCAAAGGGAGACAGCAAATGGGGTGCCATTATTCATCTCTCTGCTTCCTGAGTGTGGTTGCAACGTGACAGGCTATCTTGCTCCCATGACTCTGCCTTCCCTGTAATGGGCCATTCCCTCAAACTTTCTATCCTTAGATGCCTTTGTCATGTATTTTTCCACAGTAATACCTATCACCACAATCTTCTGATTCACCCATGTCATTTGTCTGTGAAGACGAAATCACACGTCTACATTCACATAAAGGCCAAAGCAAAGATTCTGACACTGAGTCAGCGACATCTCTGCCTTCCCAGAAGCAACGTCCTAATTCCACGCCATACACAGTCTTGTATTCAAGATTTATAACCCATCTTAACTTGCCAGCTCCTCTCAAGGATCTTGGCACCCCCAAAATTAAATTAGAAGTTGGGGGGTCTCTGAGTGATTCAACACAGAGAAAACCACAGTTAGTAAAGTCTCATTTCATGATCTTGGTACTCCCCATTTCCCCATTTCCTTTCTTCTTTTTTACAGCTTTACATCTTGTGTCTGGATAAGAAGATTGAAGATGCCAGCTTCAGGGCCTGCCAGCCTGGCTGCTGAAACCAATTATTTTACAGTGTACAGATAATATGAATGGGGAAGCAGGTGTGTCGAGCAGAGGGACAGGCACTTGTGTCAGTGGGGGAAGGGATGTGTCATGGGGGAGAGGCATTTTTGTTAGCACTGATGTTCTTGGTCAGTTTTAAGTTTGCGCCTTTAATTAAATATCAGTCAAAATTATTTCTGGTCTGAAAGCCACCTTTTTCATTGAGGGGTTATTGCTGGATTCTCCATCTTCAACTTTTTCCCTGTATAGCCATCACAGTTGGTTGGATGCTGCACTAATGTGTGTGAAATAGATTTCTGGGGACCAAAACACCTCTATATCCGGGGAAATATAGTTTCTCGATATGCATGTTTCCCCAAATGCAACACAAGACCTGGGTATTTAAAATACACATAAGGTAGCTTTAAAAACACCTCAGAAGTAGAAAGGGGGAAAATCAATACATTTATTAACATTACGTTATATGGGATTTCTATTCATAGATAAAGATGACTACCCCTTGGGTGACATCTTTTGCCAAAATAAGTAACTAGCTTTGTTTCAAAGTCAGTCCTGTCGTTTAGCATGTATGCTCTCAAGCCTTTAGAACTACAAAAAAAAAAAAAAAACCAACATAGGAACTAAAATAATTAACTTCAATAAATTTCAATTATCGTGTGATGAAGTGGTTTTCTCCCCCTGTGTCTTTTAAAGGGGAATGTAACTTTTGAATGCTGTTGTGAAAAGCAGATCTTAAATTAAAACAAGATTGCTGTTTGAGAATTTGCTGTCACAAGACCTGTTTTTCTCCCAGGGTCACAAGAAAGTGGATATTCTAATTAAAACAAAAGGACATTCAGATAATGTCATCAGAGTGTTGGTTAAGGAGGGTAGTTTTATGATGGGCAGTTTTCATCATCAACTTGACACAGCCTAGAGTCACCTGGGAAAAGGAATTATTTCTATATAGTTGGCCTGTGGGCATGTCTGATTGCCTTAATTGATATGGGAAGATCCACTCCAAATGGGGGCAGTAGTTTCTGGTAGTGCCCAGAGAAAATGACATGGAAGAAAAAAGTTTTTTCTTTGTTGTGACGCCCGCACCATGAGCAAGTCTAATGTATTGAGCGAAAGCCTGGAGATTTAAATGAAAGATAAGATGTCCAGTCGTTTGTGCTAAGAGAATGTGTGTGTGTCTGTATTGCCTTATATATAGACTTACAGCACAGTGGGAAAATCCCAGGTGTAAGAGCTCGTGTTTTCACAACTAGATGTCGATGCCAGTGGGGCAAGGCTGGGGCTGTGAGCCAGGACTAGAGAACAGAATGCACCTGTGGTTATTGGCTGACAAGCAACTCACAGAGACCCCATGGGGGCTGAGGCCCAACACTTTGTTGTTGTTTGGTTTTTTTCTTTTTGCACCCCAGCAATCTACAGGCTTCAATGATAAATTAGAAATGCTGAGATAACCAGTCTCAGGGACTGAGAAACTGCAGGGTTCTTAACCTCTCCAGTGTGAGACAGCCATTGCTGGGCTACTCCAACCATCTTATAAAAGCCAACTAAATAAACTCTCATATATATATATATATATATATATATATATATATATATATATATATAATCTGTCAGCTGTGTTCCTGTAGAGAATACCAAGGCCTTTCTTTTTTTATATCTTACCTTAAGCTGTCTTCACAGGCCAGAGTGTAGAGTTGCTGTGGTCATGGTGTCTCTTTGCAGCAATAGAATCCCTAACTAAGATACATAAACTTCCCCTGTTCCATGCTGACTGGATTAGCAGAATGAAGAAAGAAAAACAGGAGTATTATCCAATTGTCTCTCTCATTCTTGGTATGTAGGTATGTAGAAACCTAGTAGGGGAGATCTGAAATAAGTTATTTCTAGAAAAAGATTTACAATACATTTTTTGTGACTGATTTCTGTCTAGACAACCAGCTAAACATACATATCTGACACTGCCTACTTGACATTTTGGTGAAAGCAATCACATTTTGCTTGAGTCAACACCATCTTGTTAACATCTATCATGCTTATAGGGATGCAAACACTATTCATGGATGGCCAAGACACATCTTGGGCCTCAGTTGGACCATCTGGGTGACCTTGATGAGTTTGCTATAAGATCTTACAACAGAGCTGAAGTGCATATATGACTGTCCAAAGATGAGTTCATACCTGACTGTATTTGCGTACACAGCTGCTTCCATGGCAAACATATAAGTGACACGCCACATTCAGGACAAGCTAGTTAAGGATCCCTAAATGGTTGGTGCCTCATGCCAACTATTGGGTGAAAACAAATCCATGATTTACTTAAAAGCATATTCAGCATTTGAAGTTTAAATGATGTAAAAGCTCCGTATTGTGAGAGTCAAACAATGGCAGAAACATTTGTGAAGTATTAATGTCTCTTCTTAGAGTGGAATTTGTCGATGGGGTTGTTTTAATCTGTTTCCAGGAAACATGCTAGTGAGCAAGAGCTTTTCAAGAGTCCACAAAAATGTTCCAAAACTTAAATCCCTTTGCTGTCCTCCAAATAAAACTAAAGACACTTATGCTGGATATTGAAATTATTTAATATTGAAGTTAAATGCCTTTACAATATAATGTTACAGTAACTAGTCTACTGTAGCTCAATCCATAAAGTTGTGAACAATTTCATGGCTCTTTTGAAGATGGTTGATCTGTTATGGAGATGGTACCTGCAAAGACAGAGGTTTTAGATCATTTAAAGATCTTAAAAGTGTGTGTGTGTGTGTGTGTGTGTGTGTAAATGTCTTGAAAATCTGTGGCCCAAGTTAAAAGCTATGGTGTTCGTTTCTGGGATGCTCTTGTACTTTCCAAACCTGCTTCTAAAGATGCAATTGTTTCCCTCTGCAAGTCTATTACAACTTAACTTGGAAATGATGAAAGGACTCAAGAAGGAGTTGTGACAGACAGCTCAAACAAATTTCAGGATTGACAGTCATCTTTCCCTGAACAATGAATTAGAAAATCTATCCTTAATGACCCTAATGAACATATGCGTTGATGTGTGTTCCCGGGGAGAAAAACTGAGTATGTGGAAACAGAAATCCACAAAGTGAACAAGGACTTGCCTTGTTCAATTATCCTTTGCTTTAAATAAGTTTTCTTTCTCATTTTTGGCAGGCTTTTGCCATGTAGGGCCAGCTGACCTCACACTCAGGATCTTTGGTCCTTTTGCCTCAGCCTTCATGAGTCAGAATTGCATGTGCCACTAGTCCTGGCTGAAAGGGTGAAAATGAAGTCTTCTGAAGGAATGCATGTGTCCAAAGAATATCTTTAAGAGATGGAGGCTAATTTGGGGGGGGGTTATGAGAGAGCCAAGGAGCTGAAACCAAATATTTCTAAAACACAACCCCTTATTGTCCAAATGAAGCCTACCGTCATTCATCCCCATATCCTCCACCCATCCTACTTTCAGCTTGGCTCATTCCGGGGGTACCTGGGTTCAATCAGTTGCCTGATCTAGAAGTCTGTCTTTCTTAATTCCTAGATCATCTTGTATAATTACCACTAATTCTATTTCTATGCCTGCTCCTCTTACGTGGTTGCATGAGATTATTTTGCTGTTTTGCCCATGGGGGTAGTTTTACAGTGACTGAGACACTCCAAGACTCACACAGCAGCTCAGCATGCTAGACTTCACAACAATTGTGCAAAGATGGGCTGATTTGATACCTACATTTAGTTTAGGAGCTCGGATTATGTGTGTCAAAGAGGATGTGCCCACATAGAAGATTCTTGACCATTTACAGAAAGTTGAATTAGGGGAAGAGTCACTTCCCCTGTCAATCAGTGATCTGGTGAGTCTGGAGGTCTGTGTCATCTCTGCCATTAAGTCAACAGACAATGGTGACTGAGGCCCAGGTGACATTGAATTCTAGTTCCCTTTCTGTCAGCGGGGAGGGGTCAAAGCTAACTCTCCTGGGCCCTTTAGTGCTCATATCCCAAAACACACCAAGATCCAAATTTGTTCCGACAGTTCTTTCTAGCTTATAGAGAAAGATAATAATTCATTTCCTTCCATATTCATGAAGATGAATGTCATAACAGTGCTCAGTGTTCACACTCACTTTCTTTATGAATTGCAAGCCCAGAACTTGGGCTCTGCTGTCTTCACAGAAAAACAAATGACTTTCGTGCATAATGAGGCTGGTATCTTGCTAATCCGTCTTGTATAAACAAAGCCTCTAAGGTATAGCAGTCACTCTTAACTAGACATTTGTTTGGATTTTCTGACGTGCAGCTGCAGTTGTCTAAAAGATGCCTTTGCTTTCATAATTCCAGAAAGAGACATTGATTTGTTATTGGTGCTTTCCTGGAGATGACTCCGTCTGTTAGCCAAACCACAGCTCAACAGAATCACCTTAAATGATATAAATAGGTATCATGAATGAGGCAACATTTCAACTCCCCATTAAAACACACCTTATTTTCTAGTTAATTTGGTTTACAAGCTAATTAAGATACAAGGTCAAAATTTACCCTATAATCTCAGGAAAGAGCTAAGAATTGCCACAGCCAGGGGGGGCAAAACCTGAGCATTGACCACAAAGTACTTCTCCTGACTTTTGTCCTTCCCATCTGGTCTCTTTGATTCATCACTGCAGCTTGCCATTGAAGGGAAAAATGGTAAACATCAACCCCAGGTAATCCTGTTGAGACTGAAGAAATTTTACTCATGAGCCCCAAAACTTGATCTGTAAGACAGCAGATCAGTGAAACAGAGACAAACGCCAGAGGTTCACAGAGCAAACTAACATTCCCAGAGTTGAGTCTCCTTTGTTTCTCTTCTCCATGAGTAACAGTTTATAGTTCATCAAAGACCTTGTGGAGTCACTTTGCCTGACTTATCATCATCTGTGATATTTACCAAGAGAATCTACTCATCCTGATTGTTTTCCATGAAGCCACGTGTGGTCCAGGGAGAAGATAAAGGTCCTTGAAATTGATATCATATGTGGTGATATCTTGCTTGGACAAATAAAGTCTGTCTGAAGGTCAGAGAATGGAGCTTGCCACTAGCTAACCACAGAGGTCTGGAAGTCTGTACAGACAGACAGGAAGTCAGATTGCTGGACAGAGAGAGAATACAAGCAGGAAGACATAGGAACTTGCTCTCTTATCTACTGAGAAGCCAAGGAAATGAAAGGAAACTTTGGCTTGTTCCTTCTTCTCTCTGATCTCTCAGCATTTTCCTCTATATCTGACTCTGGGTTTTCATTATTTAGACTAATTAAGAACTTCTTTTTACATTTGGACATTTCTCTGAGCAGAGCAGTTAAGAGTTATAAGAACATCTGTTGAGGACCTTACAGTGCGTCATCACAATGTGACCACACCGAGTCACTGTCCTAATCAGACACTAAAAAAAAACCCTGCCATGACTAAAAACTAGAGAGAAATACTTAGAGAGGAAGGATTTATTCTGGCCCATGGTTGGAGAGATTCCAGGCCTATGGCTGGAATTATGTATGGCTCCATTGGTTCTGGCATGTGGGTAGACTCAACATTCTGGATGTGGAACATGTGGAGGGCATTTTTCACTTCATGGCAGAGCAGGAAGCAGAACGAATCAGTAACAGCAAAGGGGACAGGGTAAGAGAGCCCTTGAGGATATGTCCCCATTTCCATAATCCCTCCAGTCAGGCCCACTGTTCTACTGACTCCAGTAGTCTGTTCAGAGTTTGAACACACCAGTGGATTAAATATTGCTTAGGTCAGAGACCCCTGGCTCTAATCATCTCTCAAAATGGCCTCCAGACACTTAGAGGTATGCAATGCTGAGCTCCAACACAATTCTCAATCGAGTTGACAGCCAATATTAGTTTTCTAAATCGATGATTCTTTATGATGGGCTCAAGAGAGAAGCACTATTACAGGTTTTATGCCCCAGTTAGACAGCTTATATCACCATATAAGATCTGAGTGCCAGGAATGGGTTACATCCATTTTAAAGATGGAGGAACTACAATATAGAAAGGCAAGGAAATATGACCAAATCCACACAACCAGTCAAGTGGTGGGCCCTGGATCGCAGCAAGTCTAACTTAAAATTCTTCCTTTCCTCTGCCACTTGGCTGTTGATGCAACTTTTGGCTTTGAGCTCCAATCATCTCAGATGCTTTTCTGATTTGGTGATCTAGTTGTTGGCTGAATGTTTTTGGTTTACGGATTCCTGGTGCATTTTGATCTGTTTCTAGATCATTCTCTTGCTTTGTTGACTTAACTTTCTCTGAAGAGGAAGGTAAAAGCAATAAATTTCATCTTCTTCCTTAGCTTATCATTCTTTGGCCCCAAGTGTTCGCGAGAGGAAGTTGGCCAGGAATCTGGCAATTCTCATTGTCTGGGTCCTAGTGCTGGTAGAGAATGCTTTGACACTGAGGCCAGGATCAATGTTTCTATCAATTCTGTGTCTGGCTAAAGGTGCCACAGGGGTAGGTGCTACCTCAGTTTTACTTCTGTGCCACTTGGCAAAATTGGACTGCTCAAGATAGTCACATGGAGTGAACAAAGTAGTTGCTAAGTAGATTCAGCAGAGTTTGAATTTAGTTCCAAAGTCCCAGTCAATCATTATTGCCAGTCTAGAGTTGGTCAGACCTCATTCAAGGACCTAGTCGTTCTTCATACCTGTATTCTCCATATGTAGGACAGTGCTGGACATTGAGTTGACTGAAGGAATGTTTGTTGACTGAATAAACAAATACATATATGAAACAGAGGATTTGGCACGTATAGGTAGGCTCCACAGGGAGTGTTCCCAGTATTGTGTGGCTCAGACACAAGCCTTTTATGTGCAAACATCTACTAGCATCTTCTAACCTTACTTCTCAAGACATTCCTTCCATTACTATGGACATAATTGTGTTGTATAAGGCAGGCACTTGAGATTTTTGCAAGCATTTTGACAAATTCAACTGCAAAATTTTCAGTGAATAGTGAAGATTTTTGATTTCATTTCAAGAAGTAAAATCTTGGTATAAAAACATGAGTGAATAATTGCAGTAAATTATCTTGAGTGTCTCTATTAAAATATGAAAGAAATATTCTCTTGATTTCCAATGTTGAGATTATTACACTACATGTTAGTTTATTACCAGACATTTTCCAATTAATTCTTCTTGCATCATGAATTTGGAAGATGAAATTACATGCTTGCATGTGAAGCTTACTCTTGTATATGGCAATGAGTTAGGATAAACAGAGGTGACTTAAATGCCTTTATAATCTGCATACCTAATTTTAATTTTCTTCTGCATCTCACGGAAGCTTTCCAGAGAGTGTCTGGCAAGTATAATGGACTGAACTTAGATTTTCCCTTTCTAGTCGCTGTTCACCTTCCCACAAGAGTCTTAGCCTTCAAAGCAATGGCCAAGAGCCTGGCAGTGAGAGGTAAAGCAGAGCATTAACTCACACATTTCCCGGGCAGCTTTTTGAGTGTCTAACTCAAGCACAAATGGTACTGGGCATCAACTTTGTATTTATTCTTGAAGCCACAAGACTCATTTTTCTTTTACTTTAAAAAATAATCCAATAAAGAATAAACTTTTATTATTTTTGGTCCCAAATACTCTGCCCTTTATCCAGAGAAATAAAATGAATAACTAGACCACATATATATTTTTTATTTCCATGTGACACCTGGGGTGAATATATTTATCATTTTTCTGACTCTTTACATTTGAACAAAATGAGAGAACTTGTCTTGATTCATTGCTTGCACATGCATTGGAAATTAACCACTGCACCAGGGAAAATTACACAAAGTAACAAGCATTTGTTACTACTTCAGAGGGTTCAGCCCATCATGTAGGAGTTCACGGTGGTGGGGACATGTTGTGAAGGATTCTTGTATTATGGAGGAGTACGTCATTAGGAAGAGCAAATGGCCAGAGCTAGAGCCAACACCCATCCAAGACCTGCTCCTAATAATTCTTTTGGTTAGGTCCTGCCCATCTCCTAAGTTTTTTAGTTTCCTAGAATGATGCCACTAACCGGGGTGGGGGGGTGGGGGGGTGGGGGGGTGGGGTGGGGGTGGACAAGCATCTAGAACACAAGTCATTGAGGGAGATTGACGTTTCAAGAAAGAACTCTGTTGTTAATGAATATGTCTTTCCTCCTTGGAAATATGGGTAGGGCCACAGTGGAACTCAGACTAAAAGTGGGTGGTGTTGGTTGTCATGCAGAGAGTTGGGGCTCAGAATCCATACTCTTGGTCATGTGACAAATGGAAAGGTTTGTTAGTTTTATCTGGTAGCCAGGTTGAGCAGGAGAGCCCCTGAAAGGTGTCTTATTTTACTTATAGCATTTGTCATTTAGAAGCACAGTAAGTAGAGGATGAGAGGTATAGAAATGACCCAGACTTCTTTTGTACACCTATTTTGTTTGGCTTGTAGCAAAGAATAGTTCTGGGTAGCATTATGCTAGAAAGATTAAAGAGATTATTAAAATATTCTTCCTTGGATGTAGCAGAGGTTTGTAACACTTTTAAATTATGGTCAAGAATACAAACAGGCATGTTTTTTTAAACCAGGTAACACTGTATGAAACACACAGTGCAAAAATGTTCTAGGATTAATCTGTGTTTTACCTCTGCGGATAGCAAATGATGGATCAATTTTATCATGCACCCCAAAATTACGGTTAATCATAAAAAGGTCACACGCTCCATTGCCTTACAAGGGAAATTTTATTTTGACTCTAAGACATTTCTAAGCTTTGTGAGTGATTGGTGGAAGGTGTAATCTTTTGTACCACAGAGGGCTCTGGCTAGAATTATGATTTCCATCAACAAGAATGCAAGTGGAATAATTTTGTTTCAACAGTCATATCCTAAGGGCAAATGGGTCAGCCATTAAACTGAAAACACAAAGCCTGTAGTAACCCCTACATGTGTATCTCTTGTGGATGACCTCACTTGTTTTTCTCAGGACTTTCATATCTTGGACATACACCACTGAATTAAAATCTACTGATCGCAGTAATAAGGTAATGAGGTGATTGACTATGTCACTGGGGTTTTTCACTATCAAAGCACCCTCAGCACAGGAGGCTGTATGTTGATATATCTTTCTAAATTGAAATATTATACAGAGGGAAAAAGGATTATATAGATGTATCAAGTAATTTGATGGCAGGGAAAATAATCTCATAGATTAGCAGTGATGAGCTTCCGTAGCTAAAACACAAGTACTATGCTCGGCAGAGCAGTCAGGCATATATTTGAGTTGGAAGAGCTCTTCAAGCTGAAAATAATGGAAACATTATGAATGTTTGCTTAAAGTAGCTGCTCTGACCCGATAATCCTGAACAATTGGCAAAATGACAACTTGTGCTTTGGCTCATGCAAAGGAGAATCTACTCTGGGAAGTTACAGATGTCCTCAGAGTAAAGTGACTCTCTGAATGAAGCCTGTTCGTCTCTAATACCCCTGGAAGTTCCTTTATCTCTGGCCTCCCTGGCACTCTGAATTTTCCATGCCAGATTTATGCCGACATTAACTGATATGTATTGCACCTTTCTTGCAGCTGGTTGAGAAGCAATGTAATACCCAACAGATGTGGCTGGCAGAAATGTGTAGGCTTCACAGGTGTCAATGTACACTATACCTCGTGTATGTGCCATAGAGCATTGTTCCCAGGGAGTGACACAGTAGTGACTGTATCGAAATCAGAGCAAATGTGATAATCAGCACAAGGCTACATGGTACTAACATTTTGATGTTGTTCTACCTGAGGTTTTGGTGTAAGACTTGCTAGCTTTGTTAGAGTTCCCTGGAAAAACTGATTCTGTAGTGTACACAACATTTCCAGGGTAGGCAGGCAGCCTGCTGCTTTAGGTATGTTGGTGTCACATGAGTGTGAAAGCAGGCTGCTGGCAGGATTCCCTCTCCCTTGGCTTGTATTTTTCTGGGGACTTTTAATGAGTGATATGAGGCCCACTCCCATAAAGGACAGTCAGTTCAGGGTACTAATTATTTTTTTAAATTTATTCACTTATTTTTATTACATATACAGACTTCTGTCTGCATATTTGCCTGCACACCAGAAGACGGCACCAGATCTCATGATAGATGGTTGTGAGCCACCATGTGGTTGCTGGGAATTGAACTCAGGACCTCTGGAATAGCAGTCCAGTCCTTTTAACCTCTGAGCCATCTCTCCAGCCCCAGGGTACTAATTTTAATGCTGATTGCATCTAATGGTAAGATTAAAGGTACATCTACATGTGTTTGAGCAAACACCAGGCTATGGCAGCCTAGGCAATTTGACACACAGCATCAATCATGCCACCATTGGAAGGTGAAATTGGAGTAGAAAGGTAGGAGTGAGGGGAAGGGGCAGAGTGCCAATGGTGAGGGATGCAAGGTTGTGTATTATTGCATTCCTACTTTACTTTGCACTTGGAGGTAGTTTCCAGTCAACTGGTTGGAGATCTCTCACATAGCCCACTCATCACTTTCTGTACTCATGTTGTTCAGGTGATGGTGAATGCTTTTCATATTCATCCTTTACCATAGTAGAAGAGATGACTAACCTCATGTTGCTTGTTGAATGAATGATTGTGTTATCACTCCTTTTGTTTATTTATTGCATTTAGATATCTGCAGATCTTTGGCCTAAGCATCTGTTCCTGACTTTCCCCTGAGGGATCACCTCTGCTTCTCTGCTGCCTTCTATTGCTATGATGACACAATGGCCAGAAGAAACATGGGGATGAAAGGGTTTATTTCAGCTGATAGCTTAGTTGTCATGAAGGGAAGTCAATTTAGGAACGCAAGGCAGGAACTGAAGCAGAGGGAAGAGTGGGGTGCTGGTCACTGGCTTGCTTGGTCTGCATTCTTATACAACCACTTGCTAAAGGGTGGCACCACCCATAGTGGACTGGGCCCTCCTACACCACTTATTAAGAAAATGCACTTAAGTTTAAAGGCTAGTCAGTTCCTCAACTGATACTCTTCTTTTCAGATGACTTTAGTTTATGTCAAGTTGACAAAAAGGAAAAAAAAAATCCCAAGACCTTGTTCCTCAGAACTTACTGTTCTTTCACGCCTCAGACCTAACATGAATTTATTTACACGTCTGACATGAAATTAATCTCCTTCCTTAAGTCAGAAGGTCCTGCTTCTCTGTTCTGTATCTGAAAGTTCATGACCCTACTTACACTTCTATTAACTCAATCTAGATCTTTTTAAAATCATCTTCCCTGCCTCCTGAACCCAGTGAGCCAAGAAATCACATTCATTTGGCCTCCTTAAGATCTCTCGACTCATTCCATCTTTGTAGTCCCCCGAATGCTGCCCTACTTAAGAATCAGATCTCCAAGATGTTATTTGAAGTACATCTTAAGATACCCACAGCCATGCCATTCTGCGCCTGAAGTGCCCATCGGAGGAGATGTGCAGAGAGAGTGGTGTCTGCCTCCCGAGCCTCTGCATGTTCCCACAGAGCCCAGTCTCCCAGGGTGAGTAGCTCACACTCGAGGGCTGACATTTTGCTACATTCTGTAGATGGCGGTGCTTTGCACTTGGTTCAGTTATGACCTAATTGGGCTTGGTGAGAGCTATTTAATATTCTGGAAGGAATTTCTTTAGGTCCCTTCTTTCCCATAATGAATTTTTTAAGGGCAACATTCAAAATCAAGGTCAGCTCACAAAGGCATCGTTTGCCTTATGGTACTGAATAGAAGCTTCTACACCAATCATATTCAGAGTTAAAAAGTTTTCATTTCATGTAAAAACTAGCTGTAATAGATATCATTAAAAACTGCACTACATATAATACAAAGAATCCTAGTGACATTTGCTCCCATAGCAAAACCCAATAGACACCATGGATATCTGCCATGGTGTTCCTGAGGCACTTGGTACAACAGACGACATTTCTAACACACCAGAGAGCTTCCCTTAGCCCTGTGATGTGCAATCCTTTGTCTTGCTTTCTCATTTTTAAGGCTATTATACAGATATGTGGAGTATATTTAGCCTATGCCAAACATGAAGTCTTCAAAGTGATTGACATTGTAAAAATGTGTGTTTTTGCCTAGTTGAGTGTAATGCTAGCTTCTCGTCCAATGGACAGAGATTTGGCTTGAGTAAGGGGCTTTTCTTTCCTTGTTTTACATATTTGAATATTTGAGAATAGAAACTCAAGGGTAGGTAGGAGGCATTTTTGCTTCTGTTTTTGTTTTTTAAAATGGAAGGAAGCAGAGTGAGGTGAGTTCCCTTGCTGCAGGGTTTGGTTTTGAGTATGTGAGGCACAGAGGGACCAGGCTGTCTGTGTCATCTTCAATAAAGGCTTGGTAGTCTCTAGGCGAGATGGGGGTGGGAGGACACAGCAGGCTGCCATGTCTGCCCTCACTGTGGGGCATCATCCAGCATATTTCAAATGTACTGGATTTGCATAATCGCTGCCACCTGTCCTTTCGAGACTTTTGAATACAATAGGGAGGGTCTGCTGCTTTATATAAGCCCAGTATGAACTTGATTCTGTGTGATAAGGGTTAGAAAAAAACAAAACAAAACCCTGTGTCTGCAGAAGGCTTTGCCCTCCCCGTTTGATTGACAGTTTCAGAACCTTCAGTTTCTCAAGGTGTAAGAGTTCTTTTAATAAGTGTTATTATGTGTGTGTGTGTGTGTGTGTGTGTGTGTGTGTGTATTATGTGTGTGTGGTGTGACATGACATGCATGTGGATGGAGGTCAGAGGGCCATTTTATGGAGTCAATTATCCCCGTAAACCTTTACTTTGGTTTTGAGGATTGAACTGAGGTTAACAGGTTTTGGGCAGAAAGTTCCTTTACCTGCTAAGTCATCTCACCAGCCCTAGGTAAGACTTCTGTTCTCAAGATACACCGAAGCTAGGATAGTATTTTCTCTCTCTCTCTCTCTCTCTCTCTCTCTCTCTCTCTCTCTCTCTCTCTGATACATAGGAAGGCAGTAGTATTTACAGTGGATTTTAAACACTTCTCTAAATAATTCCAGTAAGAGTAGCATCAGGTGATCTCTTCACTTTGGTACTCTCTAGTGAAGATGAGGTAGATGAGAATGAAGAAGAAACGTGAGCATCTGTAACAGCCATATAAATGGATCTTTACTACTAACAGAATCAGAGCAGTTTTTCTATATGTTGAATTTTGGCAACCACAATTTTATATCTTGTTCTGTTGCTAATCTGCTGGGAATGCTAATCTCTCCGAGGATACTAATTAGAATAATAATTAACACTTACAACAAAGCTCTTCCACTCCCTGAGCCCTGCTTCTCTTTTGTGTCAACCCCTCTCCTCAGATGTCTGTGCAGCTTTGATCTTTATGCACGAGGCTCTGGGTTGATCCTACAGGTAACAGACCGCGCCTCCCATTCCTGCTTGTGGAAATCCCTCTGCTTTTCATTTCTTCTCAGTGAGAAGCTTTTAGGTTTGTGTATAAATCTTGACGTCTGTTGGGTTTCTAATTAGCCAGCTTATGCTTTTATCTTTTAATTCTCCCTCCCCCACGTTGCTTTCCTTGGGTTGATTTTGTGCTTCCAACCCGGCTTTGGCATTCGCTGTTTATTTTGACTCCCAGGGAAGAATGATGATTTTGAACTTTTTTCCGGTACATCCATTTTTTCTCAAAGTCCAGATTGAAAAATATTAACACCACCAAAAATAGCAATATGCAGTAGAATGTAGACTTTCCAAGTATATTAATGATAAGAGAGTGCCTCAAAGTGGTGGTGGAGAAGGTGGGAGAGGCTGGTTGGGGCTGTGTCCAGCTCTTGAAGTGCTTGGTTGAGCTCCTCACTCCGGGTCTGTGCATTACTTTGCTCCTGGATCTGTTTGTTTGTTGGAGGTTGAGGGGTGTGGCCCAGCCATGGACCAGTTTGTACACAGGGTGGGATGGGTATAGACAGTCTCTCTGGTTCCTTGTGGGATACCAGACATCTCCCCAGCGGTGTCTAGCAGTAGATAGTTCAGGGTCTCCCTCTGTCAAACTTGTTCACGTTTTCTAAGACAAAAGACTCCACTTCCCCTGAGAGGACCCTCTCCAGAATATCTCTTTGGCTTAGTAAAACTTCATTTGGGTGCAGGAGAATATGAGAGTGTTTTTCCTCTGTCTGTACTGACTTTGTTTCCAAGCCTAGTTTATTGGTTTTAGCCTTGGATGCTAGGGAGGAAGCTTCAGAAATGGGGAACGTGTAGAGAACGTGTACCTGTAGGACATACTCAAAGTAGGGCTTCCATTGTCAAGCTTTGTTAAAGTTCACTCCGCAAGCAGAACAGCAACTGTGTTACACGCTACCCCTTTGTCAGTGAAACACAATGAAGCCAGCACAGTGTCTGTGGGCAGTTCAGTATATTCAACCCTGCAGTTTTTACAGACAATGTTTAATGAGGGCCCCTCAGGTCATTCCTTGTCTCCCTGGGGCTCACACTGAAAAGGAAGAAAAACTACAAGTTCTTTAATGTAAACATGTTAATTTTCATTTGGTCTTTTGAGCCAATAAAGATAATAATGAATTAGTTGGGGTAGAGCTTAAAGAGGTGTGTGTGTGTGTGTGTGTGTGTGTGTGTGTGTGTGTGTATAAAGGAGACTGACACTGGGAGCCTCCTGGATGCTGAGTGCTGCTTTATGGTTTCATAAATGTTTGTAAGACACCTCAGTCACTACAATGGGCAGGAAGCAGGCAGGCTGGTGGTATTCATGTCATAGTTCTTCACACTTTACCATGTGACTGTGCAGCACTCTTCCATGAGACTCTGTTGGGCAGTGTGAATTGAATGTTAACACACATAATGCAAGCAAAAGCTTGAAAAGAGAAGGTTCTCTCTCTTTTTTTTTTAAAGGTGTGTGTGTGTGTGTGTGTGTGTGTGTGTGTGTGTGTGTGTGTGTATGCATCGGTGCACTCGGGTACCTAAAAAGGCCAGTAGGGGAGTTGGATCTCCTGGTCCAGGATCCGGAGTTACCAGAAGTTGTGAACTACCCAATTTTGGTACTGGGAAGTGAACTCTAGTCCTATGGGAGAGTAGTATGCCATCTCTCTAGCTCCAGAATATTCTCTTTTAACATCTTTGTCTTATCAAAAGAATGATCTCAGGCTACATAGCTGTAGGATAGAGACTCATGAATCAGGACAAAATTCCCCCAGTTGTGCCAGCCGAGGCCATCCAAGTTCAGGCAACAGAAAGCCAAACCTCAGCAGAGACAACTCTCATTCGTGTGTAGCCATGTTGCAGGCACAAGTGTGCACATCGAATCTGACTGCTCTTAGCCCCAACTAGCTGACCCCTGTGGGGGAACCAAAATATTTCCGCTATGGAATATTTTGAGATCCAGCCTGGGGTTTCACTAAACATGGAGCACCAGAAAGCTCCGGCCCACTATTGTATTGTTAATACCAGTAAGGCTACTATTGTTTACCATGGCCTCAGAGTAATGTGCCTCTTATTTGTATCTCTGGGCTGAGGTGATAGGTGTGTGAATAACTTAGGTTAGGAGTTAGGGGCCAGCAACCAGAGCAGAGAGAACAAAGAGAGATGGTTCCCTCGTGGTCATGACAGGACAGTTAAGAAACAGCAGAAAAGATAGCTAATAAAGAAATGACTCTAGTTCTACAACATGGAACTGAGAGCTCTCTGAAGATGACAAGATGCCTGTGTTTGGTTTTTATCGCCGCTGGGTTGCTAGGAGTTTCCAGGTCCACACACCCCCACTCAGGTAGAACCTTATGGTTGTCGTCGGATAAAGCTGAGACATGCCAGGTCACGACAGACCCCCATGAACTAAATCAATGTCAGTTGTCTACCACTGAAGGTATGAGGTTATTTGTTAGGCACTGGTGGTTCAACACTACAAAGTTTATGTTATTAATTATCTTTTGCTGTTGGAGAAGCCAAGGCTTTAAAAGATTCATTAATATACCGAAGGCCAGATAAGTAAGTGGCCAAGCTAAGATTTGATCAGGGCCTTATGCCAATTACAGCCTGTAAAATGGACAAGAATTTTTATTAGTTTATTTATATAATGGAGTCTTGCTGTGAAATCTTGGCTAGTCTAGAACTCATGATTTTCCTATCTTAATCTCCCAAGTGCTAAAATGAAAGGTGTTTACTGCCATGACTGGATTTTTTTCCTGTTTTTATGTATATGTGTGTGCATACATGTATGCATGTAGGTAAGCTGCTCAAATATCTGTAAAACAATAAGCTTGACAATCCCTGCCTCCAATGCTGACCCTTAAGAAACACAGCAGATAAGAAGAGAAAAATCAGAGCGGATGTTCTTAGAAGAGAGCGGAGCTATTAAAAACTTGGTGTGTTTCTTCCACTTACTAAATTTGTGTCTCCTTTCACTTATTTTAAGCTGAAATTTCTCCTCACTCATGAATTTGCTCCCTTCCATTTCCATGTTATAAGCCACGGAAATGGCATGGAAACATAAAAAGAAACTCCTACCTTACTTAGGTGAAGAAAATAAGGTATTACGTAGTTTTTCTCTGCTGGTGTAAATAAGCAGATCTAGCATAAGTAGGACACTGATCATATCTCCATTTCCCGACACAAATTTTTTTTTTATGTTTTAGTACATTTTTGTCAACAATCTTTTATTATATATAAAAACCCTATCTCTATTGCTTATAGAAGTTTTAAAATCATTTCACAGCTGAGTGAAACCCTAAACAGAGCTATCTTAGTGTAATGAAGCAGAAAGCGATCGTATCTTAACAAGACTGGTATATGGTGACAAACAGCTCATAAAAACCCCATCTGCTACAAAATGCCGCTATTTTACTTGCCTTAGCATCTAAATAGTATATTTCCTATTGCTTTTCAGAAACAACAGAGGGAAATAAAAAGCATTCCGTACCATCAAATTGTCCTCTGATGAGAAAAGCACTTGGTTGCTAATGCGCTGACGAAGTCTCTCCCGGGACCACCCGGGTCTGGTGGGCCTTCCCAGTGTACATGGACTTTTGGACTACCCCCGTCTCTCTTCAGAGAGGGTCACACAGTAATGCCACAGCATTTCTGATGTATCGTCAAAGAATGGTCCTCCTTCTGCTTTGTTTAGCCTTAGAGTTTATTTGTTAGAAACAAAATACAAGCTCAGAGTTAGAATCCTTGGCTCTATCAACAGTTGGTTAGCATGTTCTGTTTTAGAAGGGCTGCTGCTGATGTCTTCTACTTCTGGTTTTATATGATTCTGTGCATGTATAGCTATTTTCTTTGTGTGGCTTCTTCAAAGTTTTTTTTTTTTAAATTTCTGACTAATTAAATATATCTATCTTGACCAATTAACTTTCTGTTTGGAAACAGTTAAGCTCAAATGACTTTATAAAATTATGAACTGAAATTTTCAATTTTTTTTTTGTCTAAAACCAGACCATTCACTTTCTTTGGATTGTTTTTGTGTGTTTTTGTGTATATATAGCATGTGTGTTTGTGTGTGGTGATACATTATTTATGATTTATTAATGCTTGCCTCAGGATTCAGAAAGCAAAGTCAGCCTCAAGCTATAGAGATCAGGCAGTGGTGGTACACACTTTTAACCCCAGGACTCAGGAGAAGGGCAGATGGATCTCTGAGTCCAAGACCACCCTGAGCTCCTGGAGAGTGAATCAGAGCTCACGCTTTTAATCCCAGGATTTGAGGGGTATAAAAGGTAGAGGCATTCAGACTGAGAGTAAGTCTCCAGCCATCTTGAGGAGAGCATAGCAGTCTGAGTGAATCTGAGGAGCAGTGAAGTTGGGAGCAGTTTGGGGACCCTTTGGTCCGAGCTGAGGTAGAGGTAAGGGCTAGTCGCTGGCTGCTTTGATTCTCTGATCTTCAGCTTGAAGCCTGAACCCTAATATCAGTCTCTGGGTTTTATGTTTTATTTTTCATTTTTCATGGTGTGTGTGTGTGTGTGTGTGTGTGTGTGTGTGTGTGTGTGTGTTTGTGTGTCTGTAAGCCAGAGGTCAATTCAATATTGGATAAGGTTCCTCAACATCTCTCCATACCTTGTTTTGTGAGATGGAATTTCACATTCAACCTGGAGCTCACCGAGGCTGGCTGCTGAGCACCAGGGATTCTCCTATCCCCATCTCTCTAGTTCCAGGATTGCAGACACACACTGCCTGCCATGCCTGGATGTTATGTGGATGCTGAGAATTCAAACTTAGGTCCCCATGCTTGTACAGAAAACACTTTACCTTCTAGTCATCCTCCCCAACTCCTGGGTCACCATCTTTTATAGAAAACAAATGGACCTGAACATTCAACAACTTTTCAAAATGCCACATATTTACAGGTACCACTTTTAAGGCACACACATGATCTTTTGCGAAGAAATAATCTAACTTCTTCCATTAGGATATAAAAATCAGTTACTTCCTGGCTTATTTTGTTTTTAGGATATGGGACATTTTCTTGCAAAGAGACAATAAAAACTCATCTTTAAATACATTTAACCTTCAAGTAGAATATTATGGAAATTTCTCGTCTTTTGGAGAGGCCCTTAAAGAATGATCTGTGACTTGGCCCTCATTTCTATAACTCCTCCATACCAGGCAGAACTGTACCACAAAGGCTATGGCCTATGTGCTTACCATCATGATTCCAACAGCCATGGAGTAATTACCATGCCCCTGACCCTTGTATGATATCATTATTCTTAAAGGAGCACTGCGAGGCAGTTCTATGACCCCTTCATAACACAGAAGAGATATGTGTGCTAACGAGAGGTTGACGTTGCATAGCAGCTGGTTAGGCTTTGTTCTAGAGCTTTTTATTAAGTTGTGTTGCCTCATACAGTATGTGGGGACATACATATGAGAGAGAGGATGATGGACTATGAATCAGTGCTTGGCTTTATTCTGCCAGTAGCTGTGTAGCTCTGGGTGTGTTACACTGATGGGATGATGGGACTGAACCAAGACTGTGTCAAACTCATTTATCTGAATGCACATTATAATGTGATACAGGAGGGTAGGACATCAACAATGTGTCAACTAAAGCACTCCGATTCTTCTTTTGCTTGAAATATCTAAATGTTACTCTAATGTTTGGACATTCAAGGAGTCATCATTTTTCTGTTAATGAACATTCAGGTTGTTTCTGATATTTTGGCTATTCTGAATCTTTATGCTTGAGAACAATGTTGTAGAAATTTTTGTGGTCACGTGCATGCATTTCCCTTAGGATTATAAACAGGTGTGATGCTTCTCTGGTCAACTCAACAAAGCTTGAGTGACTACTGTGTGTCCTGCATTGCTTAAAGTGTAGCAGTAAAACAGTAAATGAACTTAAACCATATCTGCTCTCATGAATCTTATCCAGTGTTAGGGACAGCCAATTAATAAGCGCAATCAAGGAAAGAGCCAGGGAACTGTGATAAAGATGAGTGGATGATGACGATGAGGTCATAAGGAGGGAGCTATGGTTGCTTTTTAACACAAAGGAGCTTTCTGAGGAGACATGGACCTGAGACCATCCCCCTAAAGGATGGGGAGCTAGTTCTACCAATGAAGTACAAGCAAAGGGGTTGGCACGGCGCAGCACAGTAGTGTATCAGCAATCTTTACTAATGACCTATAAAAAGCCCACCAGGGAGGGTCCTCCAGACACCATGGGGCTCATGTCTTTTCTCTGTGTACATGGATAAACTCGGAGACATTCTCAGTCAACAGTAGGGCTATCGAGAAAACCAAACTCCAGTTTTCTCTCATTGTGGCATAGCAGCTATCACCCTGGCCTGGCTTTGATCATTTGCTAGGTTCCATGTGCAACAGTAGCCACGCTACTTCACGTTTACTCTTGCAAGGCCATGTGGTGAAAGTGTTAACCTGCCTATTTTTTTCAGTCACAGGAGAATGAAGCTTGAGCAGGATTTGTGCTTTGTCCCATAGTTGTGGAAAATGATTGAGCCTGAATTTGATCACAGTTCTGGTGAACCCCACAATCTGGGTCTTTAACTATGGAGCTCCATGATCATTGATCATGTTTTTATGCGTTTTCTAATCCTTGGAAGTTGTTTTATACATTTTTGTATATGACTAAGCCAAAATGTATCTAGAAATGTTTTTTTTATTATAATCAAATTTTAAAATGAGTCATCAGAATTTTAAATTAGATAAAAACTGAGAGGAGAAGGGCACATAAAATACAGACTCATTAAAATAACTTTTAGAAGATGGCTTTCAGCTAGTAAATAGTCAAAAGAAGCTAACCTATAAAATATGAGCATATTGATTCTCAGTGCGTTGTACATTCTTGAAGCTGAGTATTGTGTTATCCTTGTTACAATACTTAGCTGGAAACTTGTAAAATAAATGTTGTGTACACTGGAAAAGAGACACAATGGTCAGGGGGTCACAGTCTGACTACAGATGGGAGGGAAGTGGGGTTGAGGTGACAGTGCTCATTAAAATAATGAGAAGGGCTGAAAGACAATTCCCCAAGGGCTGTCACTTACCAGTATGTGTACAGTAATTCCACAGGCTCTTGTTTCTTGTTTTCATTGGGTAAGTAAGAAAGGGGCCTGGACCTTGGCCAACAGCTCAGATGTCTACTAAAAATTGTTTCTTCTTCAGTAAGAGCTATTTGTTCTTGTGGACTTCAGCTACTTAGGTGTTACCTTGGAGAAAAGAACCGATCTGTTGGGCTTTCTTTAGACTCCAGTTCTCTGAAGTAGAAAGTATCTTAGGCGAGGGATGTTAAAAACAAGACACATGTAAATACCCACAACCCCTGCGGATGTTTGCATAGCAAGAACACAGGCTGCTTCATGCTGTGTGTCCCCCTTCTTTCCTTCTCCATTTTTTTGGTATGTGAAGGCGTATCACTTTAATTTCCTTTGTAACAAAACCAGCCCCTTTGATATTAAAGCCATTCTTTGTAGGAAGCTAGTAAAATGAGAATTCTCTTCAAATTCTCCTCTTCTGCTGCCGCCTCCCATTCTCCTCTGACTCCCATCCATTTGCCATTTGAGATGACAGCTTTGGAGATGCCCTTTTCAGTACGCCACCATTCTTTATGTTTATGGGCTTCTCTGGTGGCATAAAGATAAAGACAGCTACAGTTCATGTTCTACAGCTTGGGCCTCATGTGTTAGAGGTGAAAGGAGCCGAGCAGCACATTGGCATCTCTTGCTGGTCCTCAGGGCCATGGTCTCATTATACCACAGCATGTTGGCATCTTGTTGGTCTCCAGTGTCACGATCTCATTATACCACAATGCCTTTAGTCTATGTGACTGCCAACCTCACACAATCAGGGCAGAAAAATATTAAGGTAGCTAAAATCATGGATGTGGCTTCTTGAACTTACAAAGGAAAAGGGTTTTGCCATGGTAGCAGCAGCCATGCAAAGCAACAGCAGGCCTTTCAGGTATGAGGAAGGGGATGAACACAAGACCACACCGTGTTAATAAAGACCAGTGTCTGCCTTTGGCTTTTTCTTCCAGAGAGGAAAGAGCACTGAATGAACAGAAACACTCTGACATGCATCAATATGGTGCATCTCGTGGATTAAGTTCTTATTCTCTCAAGTCTTAGGGACTTGGGGTCTCTGGATGAGTCACCCAGCCCAAATTCACATTTACTTAGGGTGAGGCAGATACAAACGGATCATGCTAAAACCGTCATAAGGATGTTTATAAAGACTTGTGTTGAGGTCTATAAAGAAGCAATGGCTCACAAACAAACAAACAAACAAACAAAACCTGTCTTCCTAGGAATGTTGACTAGCTTTAGAGTGAATTACATAAGCAGATGGTAATAAAGTCTTTTTATTTCCCTTCCTTATCTCTTGATGTCCCAGGTAAGGCTTTTTGTTACTTGTCCCTGTTACTTGCATAAGAAACACACTATGGCTTTTCCTCCTTTTCCTCATGTGACTTTCACTTTTCAGGAATAAGGGGATGGATTAATAGCACATGCAGAACTGAAGACTCTACCAAGAATGCAGGCCAACAGTGGCGATTCTGCTTCCCCGGAGAACCTTAAGTGGTGGGCAAACTTCACAAACACACAGAGCACGACACACTGTATCAGGAACAGCTGGTGAATGCCACGTGACATTTAGACTCACAAGTAAAGCTGATGGGCGCATTACATCCGGCTTCTCCACCGTGGCTGCCGCGGACATCATATCCTAAGGTGGTGCGATACCGCAAGAGCCATGCTACTTGCTGATAGAGAAGGTGGATGCCATGAGAGTCTGGATGAGAGCAACAGAGACTGTTCTAGGTCAAAAGAGAAGTATCTGTTGGAGGGCTACAGAGGAATAGGATACCAAGAGCATTAGGTTCAGAGTAGAGACAGGACCGAGGGTGCTCCAGGAGTCCGTGGATCAGTAATTCCTGCGTGGGCCAGATGCAGTGAGGCTGTTGTAGTGGTTCAGTGGGTCAGTTCCAGGTGGGAGCATTTGCCTGAATCACCATGGTCATGTTTTCCCTTCTCCTACTTTCATGGCTACAGAGAACTCTTGTGGATAGAGGAGAGGAATTTCCTGCCCATATGTAGGAGAAACTGTGGCGAGCCTACCCAAGCCACAATCGCCCTGCCCCTGTACCCCTCTCTTCTCCTTTTTCCCCCTCCCCCTTGCCCAGGCCTGCCGGCATGAGCATATGCAGTAGGCACTTCCTCCCTGAGTGAAGCCTGCCCCAACGCCCAGAGACCACTGACAACGAGACACCTGGCCCAGAGACACCAATGAGGAAAGGACAATGCAGCAGAGTCAGCTGCCTGAGCTAATGGGACCTTGGGAGCCGGTATAAAGGCAGGCCTAACTTCCTTAATAAACATGTTCTGCTCCTCACTGGCTCCTGGTATGAGTTGTTGGTGCTGTGTCTTCTCACCCTCTTCCCCTAAGGGGTGTCCAAGCAGGGTCACCGCAACACCCATCGGCTCATAGAGGTAATTATACATTGTATAGTGCAATATGCTCTTCATTCTTTCTGCCTTATTTCCTATGGCTTTTATTTTGTAGTCAATACAGTCAGCGAGGGGAAGGAGAAGGTATAGATGGACAATGAAAGCCATCGTCATCGTGGCTTGGTACACAACCCACTGTGGTGTAAGTACCTTGTCTGGGCACCAGACATCAACTTCCAATGTGTTACCAGCAGTGGAGCCTGGCAGCAGCCAGAGTAAACGGTATCTCAGAAGGATGCGGCTGACCCATGTTGCAGAGTTCCTGCCTGGTTCCACATCCGTCCTGAAGTCCCCAAATAAGCACACAAGACATATTAATTATAATACTGTTGGCTGTTGGCTTGGGCTTCTTATTGGCTAGCTCTGTCTTAATTATTAACCCATTTCTATTAATCTAAGTATTTCCACGTGGTCTTATCTTACCAGAGAAAATCCGGACCTGTTACTCCTCTTGAGTCCTACATGGTGACTGACTTTACCTACATTTCCCAGAATCCTCCTCATCTCTTAGTCCCACCTATGTTGTTGCCGTATTGGCCAACAGTGTTTTATTCATCAATCAATAAGAGAACCATATTACAGAAAACATCCCCATTAGACCCAGGCCTGCACAACCATTCCTTGGCTTTCTCATCTGGGGTACTGATGGAATGCACCACACACATTGAGGGGCTGGTCTGTTGGAGGTGGGTTAAGGCCAGAGGTCGTGTTGATGGAACAATGGATTGGCACCAGTGATGGGAGTTTGGTAGGTAAGGCTGGGGCCTGGGGCTTGGTAAGTTTCTCTGTAAGGCTGTGGTCAAATGTTCCAGACCTGTGATGTGAAATGCTAAGAACCAGAATGTACCTTGCAAAATCAGAGGAAATTGAGCTTCTCTGAGGTCATTGCTCTGTCTGATGGCTTCCTTTCTGTTTACTAATAAACTTGCTGGCTTGGGCCAGCAACCCTCACAGCCCTTCAGACCCCAACTTTTCACCATTTATTTTTCTCATCTTCATCCTCCCCCTCAGAGTCCCAGCAAGAGCCCAGAAAACAAAACAAAACAAAACAAAACAAAACAAAAAAACCCCAAAATTCCACTGGTATTTCCTCCTTAGTCCATCCATGGCATACTGATCCTTTCGGAAATGTCCCCAGATAATACACTGATCCTGTCTGGAAATGCCCTCACATACAAAGGCCGATTTCACCAGTCCTAGGGCACTCAATCCAATTGCATTGACAACTGAGGCTATTCTGCTTGAAGATTTTTCTGTCTAACTCTAAAAATAGGAGAAGTTTGCATATCTCTTTTTACCAAAAGATGAGACAGAACATAGGCTACTGAACAGAAAACTCCTTCCTGCAGACATGCAGCCATACTCCAAAAGCCAGACACACAAATATGAATCAGTGTCTCATCTCTATTACAGTATATACATGCAGGAGATGGAAACCTTCCTTAGCAATATCTTCATAAATAGAGTGTACATATAAGGGCAGTTACAGAGACTTGTAGATAAGACCAATTCCCAGATACTAGGCTGTGAGTTTCAATATAGGCTGATAAATGACAGAGGTTCAGCAAGATTTGAGAAGGGGGAGGGGACAAAAGGAAAACTCTAGACTGTTTCATCATGGAGATATTTTGTATTAGACAGGTAAGGATTTTTCATGGTCTCACTACTTTATTACTGCTCCCAATCGATTGTTCAGTTTTGTGTGTATTAACTGTGTAGTAGACATTTGAGATGTACCTTCTGTGTTAGTGGTTTGGCTTTTCCCAATTAGCTTTCTGTTATTTTCAGGTAACTCGTGGAGGACTTGGGACTACTGTGAGAACAGGAAAGTGAAGTTGCAAAGTGGAACACGTCTGTGGATAGAATGGGTGTGGCACAGAGAGAACAAGGTGAGTGGATCGTCTGTGGCCTTGTTACTTGCTAGTTTGGTGACCTCTCTAAGCTTTACTTCCGTCAACTGAAAGATGGAGAAGAGGTGCAGCCATTGGCAGATCAGCTATGGAAGTAGTTGACACAGGGTCTGCATGGAGCAATCGTTCTCTATGTTGTTATCCTTTAGGTTTCATGCAAAGACATGATTATAGTAACTCATGAGACATAGTAATGAGAAAATAGATTCTGAGTAAAAGCTTTGGCTCTAGAGCTGGGTATAGATGGTTAGATCATTGATTAATTGATACCACATACATAATAAAGCAATTGTAAGTACTTTAACAGAAAATCGTAGGTACTTTGTAAGCTCAGTGTCTAACCTGTGTGATGTCTCTACCACAGACTCTAACGTAGTGTTCAGGTGAATCTATGGAAGCATGGCATCTAGAGTCTAGGATGGAATTGCCTCTATTGTCTGTACCTGACTCTCTTCAGGAGACATCTGTGGCATTCTGAACAGTTCTGGACTTGGGGCACATTTAATATGTCATGTTAAAACAGTTTGATAAAATTCATACAAGGTCTGGATATTTGCTGAAAAATGTTTGAAGGAGTGGGGACTGGATGGAGCAGAGATGGTGAGACTTGATTCCTATCTTCAAAGTTTGCAGGGCTGGACATGTAAAACCTGCCTGTGTGCAGTGGTTGGAAACAGAAGTAGATTATGGCTCAGGGTGGAGAGGCTCATCATTGTCCTGTATTGATTGGATTCCTGTTCCTAGGAGATTTTTGTAGTGTTTGGTTCTTCCCGACAGCCTGGTCTCACAGCTGTGCCAGCCCCAAATGAACACTCAGAGACTTACATTAATTATAATACTGTTGGTCAGTGACTAGGGTTTCTTGTTGGCTCTGTCTTACTTAATAACCCATTTCTATTAATCTATGCATTCCCACATGGTCTTACCTTACTGGAGAAAGGTCCAGACCTCTTACTCCTTCCTCAGCTACATGGTGATTCCTAAGCCTCTCCACAGAGAAGAGAGCAATTTCCTGTTTTTTCATGCTTATATCCTGATTCTGCCCAGCTATGTCACTTCCTATCTGTCTGTATAGACCTCAAGACCTCTATGGTTAGCTAGTGGCAAGTTTCTGCCCAGCTATGTCACTTCCTGTCTGGCCAATCAGCCAATCAGTGTTTTATTCATTAACCAATAAGATAAACATATATACAGAAGAACATTCTCCATCAGATTTTCTTATACATGCAGAGGGGACTGGTTTTTCTTTGAGTTGGAATTCTTGAGAAGTTGCTAGGCAATTTCAATCTTTTGATTCTTAACACTCAATAAACTTTCTATTAAGACAAAGAAGCAGTTATGGGGCAGTTAAATCTTACTGTTTCCCATGGCTAATTTCTGTACAAGGGGACATGCTTCAGAATTTGCTTTTAGAACTTGGAGTCTCTTGATCAAGGAGAATATAAATAGCTGGGGCCAGATAGTAGGAGACTCTTAAGTATTAAGTACCCAGAATAGAAGAAAGGAATTTGAGGAAAATGGCTGTTCTTTCCTCATTGTGCCTTTGTGATAGCACTACCTTTTGTTACTTGGACTTCAGAAGTCAAGAGCATTCATGATGTTAGGTCAAATATATTCACACTGACATAGGCTCTTGGAAGTCATTTAGTTTATTCTCCAATGTCAACAAACATAAGTAATAGTCTGGTCAGAAAGTTGGAGGGGCATGGGGAGAGCATCTTGTCTCTGTCTTAACAGTCTCTCTATCTTGTCTGGAGACAAGGGGAGCAATTGAAGAGCAATATGCCTTTTGGAGGGAGTTCTGGAGAATTCCAGAAAACTCCCATAGAGACTTAGGTTCTTCAAGTAGTATAGTAACAGTACCCAACATACAGGTTAGTCCCCACATATACAATCATACATAACAAAGAACCTGGTCCAGTTCCCAGTGCGTGTCACTTACAATGAGCTTCAAGGTCTTATTTTCTTGCTACATTTGGGGGAGAATGGTCAACAGTTTTCACATAATTCCAAGTACTCCTCCTCCTCCACCTCCTCCTCCTTATTTTTCTTCTTGTTTTTGTTCTTCTCCTTGTCCCTGTCCTTCTAGAATTGGTTAATTACTTGGGGGGAATTAATTCACAATTTGAACTTTCCTTAAATTTTGATTCATTTCTAGCCCCTTTGGAGCTCTCTAGTTACTGGTGTCTTCTTTTATTAAAAACTACTTATTTTTATGTGTATGGGTGTTTTGTTTGCATGTATGTCTGTGTACCACATGCATGCAGTGCCCATGCAGGCCAGAAAGGGGTGTTAGATTCCCTCTGGATTAGGGTTACAGATGATTGTGAGCTGCCATGGGGGTGCTGGGAATTGAACCTGGATGCTTTAGACAAGCAGCCAGTGCTGCTGACCTGTCTCTCCAGCCTCTTACTGACTTCTTTATTAAATTTTAGTTTTCTAAATGGTGAAATGATAAGTAGCATTTATTTAGTAGTATGAATTCCTGGGAGTTAACTTCCAAAGTTAGAGTTAAGCTGCACAAAACAATAAGGAAAAATCATAAATATAATTATAAATTACTACAATTACAATAAACAGATTTCCTGATAATTAGTCTTGGAAGCCCGAGAATAAAGTACCTTAGGAAGTTCATTGATCCTTGAACAATTACATGACAAGTCAGGGAGGAGAGCTTTGGCTGGCCCTAATGAACACACAAAAATGTTATATCAAGGGCATTGGTCCCCACAAGGCTAAGAGAAATGGAGTTCACTATATTCCAGTTACATTTATGTTGAACATGTGTCATTTCCTCTCAGTAATGGGAGTTAATTCTTGTAAATCTCATATAGTAACTGTTGGTTAGCCTATACATTTTCAGTATACTCTGTGACAGGGAAATGTGTTTTACAACTGTCTTAGCTAGGGTTTCTATTGCTGTGATGAAAACACCATGACCAAAAGCAAACTTGGGAGGAAAGGTTTTATGTGGCTTAAACTTCCACATTGCTGTTCATCACTGAAGGAAGTCAGGACAGGAATTCAAACAGAGCTGGAACCTGGAGGCAGGAACTGATGCAGAGGCCATGGAGGGACCTGCTTACTGTATTCCTCCTCATGGCTTGCTCAGACTGATTTCTTATAGAACCCAGGGATAGCACCACCCACAATGGGCTAATCCCTCCCCTATCAATTTCTAATTAAGAAAATACCCCACAGCCTGATCTAATGAAGACATCTTCTCAGTTAAGGTTCTCTCCTTTCATATGACTCTAACTTGTGCCATTAACATAAAACCAGCCAGGACAACTGATTGGAAATTTTAACAACAGCTAAAGATTACTTCATGTTTTATTTTTTAAGACATTTGATGGCTGTAGCACCACAGTTTCTAACCTTTCATCAAAAGCAAAGAATCAAATAATTATCACACCTAATTGAAACCCTCTATGATCAAGCAATATGAGGAATTAAAGACAAAAACTGAGTCTGTTATACAATTTCATACCCTGAATTACTTTGTGCAGGTCATTAATATTTATAACTAAACTGGTTCTTTGATGTGCATTAATAACGTACCTTGGGATTACACAAAGAATTATTCATACGTATTCTGGAAAAGGGGAAGAGGTCATGATTAAATCACAGTAATTAGCACGGATATTGGGTTAGGATAGGAAGGAACCCAGATTCTTGCTGAACAGGCTCTCTTCTCCGTGAGCCTCAGAAGGCTGAGACTCAGCAAAAAGAAGGTAAGATTCGGGAGAGTAACTTCTGGAGACACAGCCTCTCCAGAACTCATGAATGCAATGAGCATGGACTTGGCGCTGGTGGAACATCTATGTCCACTTGTAGATTTTAAAAATATTTGTCTGCCATTAAGCACAGTGTTAATTCAGGAATCCAGGCCAGTCAGGTTCCACCGTTTCACTTCTTAACTGAATTTAAGATGAAAAAAATTAGAGAGTACATAATGTTTCATCTGTTTAAAAAATAAAATAACTTATTTTAATATTTAATCTTCATGATAGTTAGAGCTCCTTTAATCTCCAGGCAAAGCAGTTTTGTCAAGTCTAAATTTATTAATAATTCAATTTTTCTTCCAGACTTGAAAGCCTTTGCTGTGTGCTGGGCCATGGGGCTTGTGTTAGTTACTTTTATGTTGCTTTGATAAAACACCACATCCAAAAGCAAATTACAGAGAGGAGGTCTTATTTGGGTTTATGGTTCCAGAGGGATATGGGTATCATGGCAGGGAGTGGCCAGCATGGAGACAGAAGTGAGAAACCAAGTGCTCACATCTCAACCATCAACATGAAGCCGAGAGAGCAAACCAGAAGTAGTGCATGGCTTTTAATCTCAAAGTCTGCTCCCAGTGACATACATCCTCCAGTCAGGCTGTACCTCCCCAGACAGCGCCACCTGCTGGGGACCAAATGTTTAAATGCCCCAGACTATGAGGTTGTTTCTCATTCAAACCACTCACACGAGTCAATGGAAATGTGTTATCAACATTCACACTGTAAATTAATGCCTAAGTTTTGACTTGTGGCAATGTTTTTTTTTAAGTCTTTCTTTTTATTTATTCTATTTATTTATTCTATTTATTCTTCTCTCATATGTTACATCCTTTAGAACTGTGTCTATTATTATTTTAGTTGTTGAGACAAAGTCTTGCTGTGTAATCCAGGCTGTTCTTGAACTCCTGGTCCTCTCACCTTCAGAGCCCTGGGATAAAGATGCATGTCAGCACATCTGGCTTCTATCCATATTGTCAGATGATAACCTGGTGGCTATGGTGCTTCTGGATTCGGCTTTCTTCTCCTTTTCTCACTTCAGAGGGTGGGGCTGGCGGATACTGCAATCACCTGATCCCAATGCCCTGGCTTCTCCTGCCTTTCCACTCCTCACTCTGAAACAGAGTCCCTGTGTTACCTCTACTGCTGAGGAAAATACCCATTTCCCTACCATTGCTCAAGTCTGAATCATCATTACCTCACTGGGTCCATGCATTTTTATAACATATATAATACATATTGACCATGTTCCCTCACACACCCAGATCTTCTTCATTCCCCTTCCTGTTAGTTCCCTTTCTTCCCCTAGACAATTTTATATCATCATATAATTTGAATGTGAGTGAATCACCATAATTATGTTCTGGAAGATCCAGACTTCTTCAAAGTTCCGTCTCTACCTTTGCCACACATTTCCACAGAGAAGTCAGTCATTTCCACAGAGAAGTCCTATATCAGGTGGGTTTGGATCACTGCCTGAATAGTTTTGAGTGTTTGCATCCTTCCAAAACTCAGGTGGAAACCAAGTCCCCATTTTTGTAATATTAAGAGGTAGGAGCCTTAAGGGATGATTGAGCCACGAGGGTAGATCCCTTGTTATTAGGACTCATGCCCTTCTGACAGATCCTTCCGCCCTGTGAGGATGCTGCAAGAAGCTGCAACCTCTTTGAAGAAGAGAGGCAGCCCTGAGTAGACACCACCTCTAGTAGTATGCTTCACAGCCTTCAAGAATATGAGGAATATGTATTTTTGTTGTTGTTGTTGCCAGTAAATTGCCTAGTGTGTTTGTTGTAACAGCTGGGATGGACCAAGATATTTCCCCCAATGGAAAGAAACTCCGTGCCACAGCAGCATTCCAGACCCACCATGTGGTGTTGGCTTTGCTACATGTTGGAGACATAACTGTGATCCAGGCTAGCCATAGTCCCGCCCTTGATGCGGACCCTGGAATCTTTTAAGGATACAACCAGAGAACACCAGCTCTAACCAAAGCAGGGTGATGTACTGTGGAATCTAGATCAGCACAGGTCTTGGGGAGAGTCAGGGACAGCTGCCTAGAAAAAGCAGCACTGGAACTTTGAACAGCGGGACTTTTGTGAACACATAAGATCTGGAGGTGGGGGAGGGAGCACCCCAAGAGGAAGGAACTGGGAGATGCTCACTGTGGCCTGACACATCATGCGTGTGGGGAGTTTGGATAAGTTTAGGGCAGTATCAGTTGTGGGGTTCCTTGGAGCCACGAACATTTTTAAGCAGTAGAAAGCATCAAAGGGGGTTTTAAGGAGATGATGGTGTAATTATCTTTGTTTTAAAACTCTCCGAGAATGAACTGGTTGGAGATAGTTTTGTGAATTTTCTGTTTTCTTGGGTATCACTCAGCTGTTTACTCTCCTTAATTTTGTCGAGCTGCTTCTTTATATCTTCTTTGAACTCCTTGGATTCTTTGTTGAAGTTTGTGGTTGTTCTGTTTAATTCTGTGTCCTGGGGTTCATCTATGTAATTTTCATTGGCAAACATTTCTATGTGATTGGTGAGTTTTGGATATGGGATAGTGGCTTGATCTTTCATGTTGTTTGTTTTTTAGTGATGAGATCTGGGCAAATGGACTTCTTTTGTTAGTTCTTTGTCTGATATGGACAGAAATGGTTGGGGCAGAAGAGAGAATGTGTAGGCAGGTGGGGCCTAGAGGTTGGAAATGACTTAGGTCAGCGACTCTCAACATGTAGGTTGTAACCCTTTGGAGGTCCAGTGACCCTTTCATAGGGGTCGCCTAGGGCCGTTGGAAAACACAGATATTTACATTACAATCCATAACAGTAGCAAAATTATAGTTATGAAGTATCAATGAAATAACTTTATGGTTGGGGGAGACAGTGTTAGGAAGGGTGACTTAGGTGGAAAAGGAGGTTGGGCTGTTGTGTAGGATACTCGTCCTGGTCCTGGTCATCTGCAGTGTAGGTGTAGATCTGGCTTGTTGGAGAAGCTGGGCATGGTGTGGGAGGGGCTGATGGGTTGTGGGGTAGGCAGGTGGGTCCTGGCAGAATCCTAGAGGATTCCTGCATAGGCAGGGGTGGCCAGACTAGGCTTCGACCCTCAAAGTGGGACCTGGGCAGGTTGGGAAGGGTGAATGGTGGGGACGTTCAGGCAGACTTATCAGGCTAAGCATTGCAGGAGGATGTGCAGTTTGTCTGTGTGGAGACGTTGGATATGGTGAACTTTCTGTTGAGTAATAGGCAAGATACCAGAGCAGAACAACTGGGTAAATATTATCCCCAGATAAATAATACAGTGTGATTGTTTGCTGTCATTGTGTGTGGCTAACAGGTTCACCAAAGCACTGTCATCATGTCGTCCTTCAAAGGGACCAGGAAAGGAGGAAGAGAACAATACAGAGGAAAAAGAGTCATAATTGATCAAAAGTATGAATTCTGGCTCCTGGCTGTGACTCAGATCTTGGTTTAAACAGTTTCAGCATAAGGCCATAGTAGTTTGAATATGTATATGACCACTACTTAATTATGTTAATAAAGTTTAGTCAAACCAACTAATTAAAATGTCAAGGCAAGCTATCTCCAATTGAGAGCTTTCCTACAAAGGCTCTGCATCTTCTAATCCTCACATCTGTCCCCAAGCCACTGTTTTTGAAAGGTGGCATATAGGGATGGTGAGGGCAGGGTGAGGGCTTTGGCCATTAGTAGAGGCTGGTGGTGGTGATGGCCACACCCAATGTGGTATCAAGTTCCTAAGAAGGGAAAAGGGCAGAAATTGATTCTTGATGAGCTAAAAGTGGGAGTTAAAATTCCATCATAGCTTTGTAGTTATGTGGAACTGTATACAGGGTTTCAGCCCTGCCTTGCTTGGCCTCTCCTAGGTGTTTTTCCTGTCCTCCCATTTGGGACGAGAATGTGTGATCTGTTTCCTCATTGTTTGTTAGAAGTATGTGCATTCATTTTTAATTTTATCGGGACTCACAACTAAGTGATTGCTTTCTATCTCAGAGAAGTCTTTGAACTTGGACTTGGGAGAAATTCTAGGCCCTGCTAAGACCATTAGGGATGGACTAAAGACATTTCCCCCTCTCCTCACTGTGAAGTACACATGAGCTTTCGAGGGTCAGGGCTGAATACAGTGCGGTGAATCTGGAATATTATCCCCTGAAGGTTTATGAATTAAAGGCTTGGATGTGCGTAGATGAGCTCTTGGAAATGACTGAATCACGAGGAATCTAAACTCAGCTATTGATTTGATGGCTTTATTGGGGAAGTAGTGGGAGCTAGGAAATGGGGAGAAGCTGAAGAAGGGGATCAGTGGGGCATGCTCTTAAAAAAGCGTATCATGTCTCTGGTCTTTTCTCTCCGCCTTTCTTTCTGGCTGCCATGAAGCCAGCAGCTTTTCTCCCCTGACACTTTCTACCATGATGTTTCTGCATTGCCCCAGGCCTAAAGCAACAGAGCCCCCCCTTCAAAAAAAAATGGACTAAATCCCCGGAAACTATGAACCCAAATAATCTATTCCTCCTTTAAGCTGTTTATGCATCTTTTGTCCCAGAAATGAAAACTTGACCCACAATTGTACTTTGTTTCATTGTGCCTCAAAGGCACCATGAGTTTCAAAAATTGAAGGTGTGTGGCAACTCTGCATTGAACAGGATTTTGGCATCATTTTTTTCCCCCTAAAAGCTAAGATGATTGTTTTTCAGAAATTAAGTATTTAAAAATTAAGATATATCTATTGGGTTTTAGACCTAATTATTGAAACTATATATAGTATAAATACAACTTTTGTGTATGTTGGAAAAATTTTTTGATTTATTTCAATATTACTTTACCTTAAAGTTTTGGAACACAATACTTTTGAGGTATGCCTGTGTTTTTAAGTCCGTCTTTGCTCATTGCATATTTAGTGTTCCAGTCATACTTTGATAGATAGGATTATTCAAATTTCCCTGGCAAAGGAAAACAAGATTCATAATGTGTAAGGCACCTGTTGCAGTCACGGTTGTGCATGGTGGTATGTAGCTAGAGATGTGTATGCTTGAGTGTGTGTGTGTGTGTGTGTGTGTGTGTGTGTGTGTGTGTGTGTGTGTGCGCGCGCGTGTGAAGGCCAGCCATGTCATCCACCTTAGTTTCTCTATGGGACCCGTGGCTCACTGATTTGTCTAGACTGGCTGGCACCAGGGAGCTTCCTTTCTCTGACTCCCAAGTCATTGGATTTCAAGGTCATACCACCATGCCTCTTGGTTTAAAAATGTAGATGTTGTGGGGTCCACCTCAGGACCTCATACTTCCAGGCAAGCTCTTAGCTGTCTGCGCCATCTCTCTCTCCAGCCACCAGGTCCTACCTTCTTTATTTTAATCTTGGGGGAATATAGTCTCTATGTCTATCGGCACCAGTGAGGTCTACTCAGATCAACCACTTTTTATGAAATGGTCTTGGAAAAGAAACAGAGAAAAATCACTTTGTGGAGTATTTCTGCAGGAGGACGAGGCATTCCACTGAGGTGATCATCCAAATAAGAGCATTAAAAAAAAATCAATTTTAATGGAAAATTTCCAAACACGTATTTTGTCATTTTCTGCTTAATTTATTCTTTTGTCCATGGAGACGCAGTGCCCAGTAGATAGAAGGCTTTTGATGACTGCATATTGCATTATTGCCATGAACAACTATTACACAGGATGGGCTTCCTGATGCTTGTCTGTCAGCTCTTGCCTCCACCCGGATGATGGGGAGCTACTGTGACTTTATTTGCTGGGTTCTGAATTTGTCCTTGTCAGGCTGTCATCTGCCTTGTTTTGTTTTAGCCTTTAGAATATTATCCCCCCACTCCCTCCTGATCATTTGCTACTTCTAATCTGTGGTCCAGGAAGTCAAATATTTCAGTTATTTGAATTCAAGAATTTAATTTATTTCTTCTATTTTTTAAAATTGTGATTGCTTTTCTAGTAGTGAAAGGGAGAATTTAAATCGTGTGCATGAATGCTAGGACGGCTGGTGCAGAAACAGACGTTCAAATTGGTTCCTGGCACACAGACTCTCTATGCTTACTTAGTATTCTGGGCCTGGTTCCTCCTCAAGGCCAGAAGTCATTGGACTACACTGTGAGATACACTTAACCCTGTATTATCTCTGTATTAGGAACTGTCGTGGTATTTTGATCAGAGACTTACATTCCTCGAAGCCTCTGCTTTTCCAAGTGGCCTGTTTTCAACTCTACTGCTCTGTCTGATTGCTCATGTAATATTAAACTGCAGTTGAACCTTAATTTCTAGAAATAGGAATGAATTCTTTAAATGAGGATTTCAAGAACTGATGAACTATGGAACGTTGTTTCTTTATAACTACTGGAAAATAGAAATAATGAATAATTATGCCTTTAAAACAGACACAAACAATTGGTAGTTAATGTATTTGTGCATTCTATTTTATTTTATGATGTCCTCACTTGTGGCCTAATATACACCACAAACACAATGCTAAAATTTCCCTCTTAATTTTTAAACTCTTTTATTTTTGAAACGGTAATATGTCTCCATCATCTTCTTTTCTTTCCTCCTTTCAAGCCCCTCCCACACACCTCTCCTTGCTGTCTTTCAAACTCATGGCCTCTCTATTTATTGATAGTTGTCACATATATGCATATACATATATGTTTCTAAATATTACCTGCTCAGTCTTGTATAATTTTACTTGCATGTAGGCGAGCAAACAACAGTCCTATGTGCAGCTATGAAGCCTATGAGGGTGCCACAAGAGCCAACATGGAATAATAACCTTAAGGGTGCATTAGTGACACACATACTTTGGTGGTAACCAACAGCTTTCTAATTGGACTTAAGGCCTGCTCATCAAGAGGGAGGGAAATCATGCCTGGTGCTGGACACTGAGCCAACTGCCCAGGGCTAGTGAAGTCATGGGTCTTGAAAGAGAACCCACAACCATCACATTACCAAGCTAGCATAATTCCTAACTACATTCTAAATATTTGTCCTTATACCCACAGATAATTGTAGTCCTCAACCCTCATCAAGGAAACTTCTCTTTGCAACAGATGGAGATTATTACAGAAAACCCACAACCAATCAAAATGCAGAGTTGTGGAGCCCGTCCCAGTGTGTACATCTACAAAACACCATTGTACCTAAAGCCCAGGGAACATTGCGGAAAAGAGGGAAGAAATACTGTAAGAGACAGAGGATCAGGGAGTCTGCCGTGAGACTGTGTCTTTTAGTAATGTCAGAGGCCACACCCATCAAGTCTCACCGACATGGCTGCCTAAAGATGAGCTCATCAAAGACAACAAAGTAGACAAGCTGGGGTGGACTGGGGAAAAAGACCAGGAGGCCTCAACCCTAGATAAAATACTACAGATAACTAAGGGATTCTGAGAGTGGGGGAAATAGTCTTCTTCAGAGATGAACAGTACAACTGGTTGTCTAATGCCCCCTGAGTTTAACCTGTTTCCCCAGCCTGTCCTCACAAGGTCTTATGTCTCAATAACATCATTACTAGTCACTGGTTTTTCAAACCCCAACTTAAAAGTGATTTTCAATTTCCTCCATGCCCTTTCCTTTTATAAGAAACAGACCAACAAGGTTCTATAGCTTTGATCCCAACAAAACAAAACAAACCACCAATACCCTCACCGATGCTGTTTCCTTTCTGTCTTGGCCCTCTGTCTTCCCACTTGTGTTGCTCCCAGAAATCTGATGCATGTCCCTTGTGTGTCCCTGTGCCCTTAACTACTGCATGTCATTGCCTCTTGTCTGCTCACTGTGCTTCAGGGAAATCTGAACTCCTTACCATGGCCGCTGGTTGTGGCAACATGGAGCTGATTCGGAACCCCTGTGAGCTGTTTTAGAAAAAGGCATCATTTAGAGAAGGGCACAAAGCTGAGGTCACAGGAACAAGCTGCAGGTGGAAACAGTGGCCAGTGAATCATTGTTTTCAAGAAGTTTGGTGTGAAGTGGAGAGGAAATCTGCAACAGAAGGGACTGTGAGGCTTAAGGGAATGCCCCGAGAGTCCCCGCCAAACTGCTGGGGGACCAGACAGCTCATCGATTCTGCCTATGTTGGCTAGTCTTTATGTCCACTTGACACAAGTGAGAGTCATCTGAGAGGGTGGGAACCTCAATTCAAAAAATAACTCTATAAGATCAGGCTGTAGGCAAGCCTGGAGGGCTTTTCTTAATTAGTGATTGACATGGGAGGGCCCAGCCCATTGTGGGTGGTGCCATCGCTGGGCTGGTGGTCCTGGGTTCTACAAGAAAGCAGGCTGAGCAAGCCAGGGGAAGCAAACCAGTAAGCAGCACCCCTCCATGGCCTCTACATTAGCTCTTGCCTCCAGGATCCTGCCCTGTTTGAATTCCTGCCCTGACTTCCTTGGATAATGGACCACTATGTGGAAGTGCAAGCCAAATAAACCTTTTCCTCCTCAGGTTTCTTTTAGTCCTGGTGTTTCATCATAGCACTAGAAACTCTAAGACATTGCCCCAGTGGAAAGTGAAAGGGACTGGGGATATAGGAGTTTGAGTTTCCCTCTTCATGTGTATTTTTCTCTGTGTGTAGCCACAGGTTGGGACCATTTGGCTGTGGAGTTCTCTTTCTAATGCCAAGGCAGGTGTTATTTTGGTTTTTTGACAAAAAGTAGAAGTGAGTCACCTCACTTGTGGAGGGAGACAGAACAGGCAGTCTGGGAAGATCATTGATGGGGCAAGAAGAGGCAAATGACCCACGCATAGTCACACAGCTGAAATCCCAGACGCTGGAAGGTTGAGGCTACAAAGCAGTGAAGTTGTCTTGAAACAGACTATCACCACCAACAGCAAAATAACAATAAAAGCAGCAAAAGAGGAGTGAGTGGTTTGATTTGTTTGGTCTTAAACTCTGTATTATTTACTTTTCGGCATCTGTGATAAACACTGTGACCCAAAGCAACTCAGGGAGGCAAAAGATTTTATGAGGTGTCCAGGTTACAGTCCATCATTGAGGGAAATCAAGGCAGGAACTTTGAGGTGGAAACTGAAGCAGAGACCAGAGAGGAACAGCGGCTGCTGGCTTATTTTCTTTGGCTTGCCTAGGTCAGGCCCACATGCTCAGTAAACAGCACTGCCCACAGTGGGTTGGGTTCTCCCACAGCAATCCTTCAAGAAAATCCCACAGACAACCCCATAGGCCATCTCTCAACTCAAGCTTCCTCTCCCTAGGTTTGTGCCAAGTTGACAAAAATCAACCACGATGCCCAAAAATAAATGTGCATTGCTCAGAGCACAGCTTCCCTGACTAATACTTACTTCAGTTTCTTAAAGCTGGTCTGGGGCTATTTAGGTTTAGTAGCTTGGGTAGCAGATCTTTTGCAAGGCTAAACTGTTGGCCGCATGCTAGCCTTTGAGGACTTGCTGGAACTGTAGCACCAGCTCCCGAGCCCTCTGTGAGAAGCTTCGGTCCCTCACTGCACAGGGTCCCACAGGGTTGCTTGTCACCAAGTTTCAACTACAGAAGTGACCCAAGACAGAATAAGAGAAAAGCCCGGGCAGATGTGGGCCTGGTTACAGAGCGATATACCATCACTCTGACAGCTGTTGTCCACATAGATTAAAATATGGGCGGCTATAGAGAATGAACACTGGAAGACGAGGTCTGTCCGGGTCTGTCCGGGTCTGTCTTCAGGTTGGCTGACAGAGAACTAAAGAAGAGTCCTGCTTTGTCTATGAGTATGAGAGGAAGGGGAGGAAACTAATAGGGAAGCCTTCCTTTTCACAGTCAAGTGACAGCAAAGGCACTTCCTGAGGTGGGGATGTTCAACAGGAAGCATGGGGAGGGAGATGAGGCCTGTCAATTTATCTGCTGCTCTGTTAGGCTGGAGAACTGGTGTGACAACATGGGAATGGCAAACAAAACAAAACAAATGGGGCCTCTTGCTTGGTGCTCTGGACCTTTGTTTTCTTCAGCTTTAGCATTGCCTGACAGGACAGGCTCAGAGATAGCTCAGAGAACACTTTTACTGTTTTAAAGCTGGCATTACTTATGGGTGTATTCCCAAACCTTTGTAGTCAGCTTCTCATAACCGGTTTACAGACTCCTTTAGTTTCATGGTGGAAAGTTCACCCAAGAAAGTAAAAGTCCTATTCAGCAAGAAACAATTTCTCTTTTTGAAAGCACATTTGAAATGGCTGAAATTAAGATTCAGGGCCTTTCTTCTAGATAATGGATCTCGTCGTTCTATTGCCCGTAAACAATTTACTTACCCAGGCTTATCCCATAAAGCACAGTTCAAAGAAGATATAGTCCAAATACCCTGTTGCCACCCATTCATCGTTTGGTAGGGGCGACCATCTGAGTGCATTATTCTGTATGTTACTGCTAGATATGCAATTTTTTCCCCAAAGCCCTGTATAAATTTTTAAAAATGAGTTCTTCCATTTTTTTTGTTTTCTAAAATACAGGAACATTTTATTTATTTAGTAATATTGAAGAAGGAAGACCAGCATACAAATGCATGTTCTAAGAACTCAGACTATATTGATGTGTTTTGAGTTGTTTCTCTCTAGTTTTTTAGCAATCAAATCAAGAAGATGGATTGATTAGGTGACTAGAGTTTAATTTTTCTATATTGTAACTTTTTCTAATTCATTTTTTGTTTGTTTTTTAAGATAGGGTTTTTTTTTTTTTGTGTGTGTGTGTGTAGACCAGGCTGGCCTTGAACTCAGTGAAGAGGCAGCTCCAGGCATGCTCTCCTAACACGGCAGCCTCCATGTGATCAAACATTTCCCATCTCCATTAAGGCATCACAGCACCATAGTTCTCAGTGCTTTCTCTCTCCTCCCTCCCTCCCTTCTTCCCTCTCTCCCTTCCTCCCTTCTTCCCTCCCTCCCTCCCTTCCTCCCTTCTTCCCTCTCTGTCTCTCTCTCTCCCTCCCTTCCTCTCTGTCTCTCTCTCCCCCCTCCCCCTCAAACATTTCCCATCTCCATTAAGACACCACAGTCCCCTGTGCTTTACGTTCCCCAGCCTTGCCCAAGGCAATAAAATATTGAAAACCTGGATAAAAGCACTTTAAGAGAGCATTCAGTTATCATATTTCTAAATAGCTCTGAGTTTAATGGTGTTTGAGGAAGCCAAGCATACACGAGGTTAGTTTTTTACCCAGTTGAATAAATAAAATGTAAAAGCCCTCAGCAGATTCCAAGGCTTAGGGTGGATGGATCTGCAGTGTTGCACCTCCCCCCCCTTCACTGCTTTGCGATCCTCGCTATCCATTTAAGAAAATAGTTCTTTCTTTTTTGAGATTATAATTACGTCATTTCCCCATTCACTTCCCTCCTTCCAAGCCCTCTCACACAGACCCTGCTTGCTCTCTTTCAAATCCATGGCCTCTTTTTTCATTAATTGTTGTCACACACACACACACACACACACACACACACACTCTCACAAACACAAGTACAACCTGCTCAGTCTGTATAATGTTACTTATGTGTTTTGTTTGCCCAGCTGACCATTTGGTCCTGGTCTTGGTATTGATATATATCCCACATGATATATATATATATATATATATAATATCAATACAGTGTGTGTGTGTGTGTGTGTGCCAGGAGAAAGAAACTATGCCACAAAGTTCACTGGAGGGCTTTTTCCTCTTTTTTTTTTTTTTTTTTTTTTTGGTTTTTAGACAGGGTTTCTCTGTGTAGCTTTGGTGCCTATCCTGGCACTCGCTCTGGAGACCAGGCTGGCCTCAAACTCACAGAGATCTGCCTGCCTCTGCCTCCCGAGTGCTGGGATTAAAGGTATGTGCCACCAACTCCCAGCTTGGGTTTTTGTCTTATTAGGGAACAAGGAAGCAAAAAGGGGGAAGGGGAGTGGGGAGACTGGAGCAGCAGAAGAGAGGGGGAGAGGGAGAGAGAAAGGAAGAGAGAGAGAGGAAGGGGGTAGGGGAAGATGGGAGGTGGGCAGGGCTCTTTAAAAGGAAGGTAGTGAATGGTGGTGGTGATCTTAGTGGCTGCAGCTGGGGGCGTATCCTGTCAGAATCCTGTTGGAACCTGAGGGCAGGCCAGTACCTGGGTAACAAGCTGGTGTGTTCTTTCCATTTTAATGGAAGGAATCTTAGATGGAAGGACACATTTCTTGGTTTTTTTTTTATCTTTTTCCTCTTTAAGGACCTTCGTTGAGCACAAGGCCTCCCTTGCATTGTAACATAAAATGTGTAATTAGGGCTGCATGACAACCGCATTGGCTTTGTGCTGTTGAACTTGAAGGGTTATATTTAGGCTTTTCACATTCTGTAGATGAGACTTCACATGACCCTGTTTCTCAGCTGTCTTCAATGCTCTCTCCACTTCCTCCTATTAATATTAGCTTGAAATAACCGAATTTTCTTGGAATTACCCCCAAACAATTTGCACAGTACTTTTTAAATTCATTTTTATACAAATTTGCATGATTAGTAAGATCTACTAGACTGCAAATGCAAATAGTGAAGACAGTGCTTGAAGGAAGCTGGGAAAAGCCACATGTTAATCCGTTTATCACGACAGAAAATGAGCCTTAGTCCAGGGAAGGGCTGAGCAGATACTGTCAGTGGTAAGGTGAGGGAGGAATGGACTATGGGATTAGCATTTAAAATTCACAGCATGAATCTGAATATTTGAAAAAAACTTATACATGGACCCTTCTGATGTTTAACAGGGAGAAGCATTCAATTTGCATTTTATTAACTACTAAAACTCAGATGGGGGACCGGTCCTACTCATAATTAAAAACAAAACCTTACTAAATCATCTTCGGTGAGAGTTTCATATATTCTCCAGATTTATAATTTGACACAGGTTCTTATTTACATGAACTATAAGACTTGGTGATTGGAAGGGATCAATAAATGCTTCTGCTAGTTGGGTGGTCAGATTATTCAATTTTCCTTAATGGCAGAGAAACAGGCCTTTTAGCTCATGAACCTGATGGATTAATGAGCCTTTTTTAAAATCAAAGATACCTCCTAAAAAGCTGTGTTGCCTATGGCATGCATGGAGAATGTTAATCAACACAGATTATGACTTCTTACGTTTTCCTTGTTCTTCATACAATTAAAAAAAAAAGAGAGATGATTTGGTATTGTAGAAATTGTTCCAAACAATGGGTGATAATGGGGCTGGAGGGATGGTTCAGCCATTAAGAGCATTAGTTGCTCTTGCAGAGGACTCAGGTTCAATTCCTAGCACCCACATGATAGCTCACAACCATCCATGACTTCAGTTGACCTCCAGAGGCATCAGACTTTTACATGGTTCACACACATACATGCAGGTAACACACAAACACATACCCATAAAATAAAAATTAATACATCTAAATAATTTGATGATAAAATATTATAATTCTTATAATTGCAATTGTTTTGTGTGTATGTTCATAATTTGATGTCACAAACACAGAGACATTTGGACAACCATTATAATTTTGAATTCAGTTAGGTTAGCTATCAGAACCTAGGTAAATTTAGATTTTAATGTCTCTATTATTGTTATTATTATTGCTTTAAAAAAACTTCTTTTGCTGATTCCTTTCCTTGGAACTTACCTAGTCTGTGCATTTTATCATGGTTCTTTGCTAATTGACAGTTTGCTAATTGTGTTTGTTAATTGCAGTATAACAAACAAACACATTGATGCCTGCCACTCTACTGAAGGCTAAGAATTACTTCTTCATGTCAGGTGCCAGGTGGCACATGGACATTTTAAAAACACCCTTTAAGAGAAAAACGGCTTGCTTTTGTTGAATAGCTGAAATGAAATCTACAGTAGCAGTTTTAATTCCTCATATTCCATTCTTTTTTAAAAATTATTTTATGTATGTATTTGCTACACACACACACACTTTTGTGCACCATTCAAGTGCTTGGTGCCCACAGAGGCCAGAAAATGTTATCAGGCCCTCTGGATTTGGTTTTGTTTTGTTTTGTTTTTTTTTTAGACAGGGTTTCTCTGTGTGTATCCCTTGGCTGTCCTGGAATTTGCTCTGTAGACCAGGCTGGCTTCAAACTCAGAGATCTGCCTGCCTCTCCCTCCCAAGTGCTGGGATTAAAGGCGTGCACCACCACTGCTGGGCTTTGTTTTGTTTTGGCTTTCCCCTGGACTTGGAATATCAAGAGGTTCTGAGCCAGTATGTGGTTCCTGGGAATCAAACCCAGGTCTTCTGGAAGAACAGCCAGGGTTCTTAACCATTGAGCCATCTTTTCAGTGGAAGTTTTAAAAATCTAGTTGATTGATGTGGAAGCTGTCTTTGTGCAGTGGGGAAGATGGTAAGTGTTACGTTCCATACATTGCACCATAGTAAAATGAATCAAAGGCAGAGGGCTATTATTGAGAATGATAGCTGGGCTTTAGATGTAGACCTAATAAATTCTTAGAAATTATAGTATCCACTGCTTGGGCTTTGTAAATGATAAAACAAGGAAGTTGAATTGCCATGTTTAAAGTTGTTTAGATCACTGGCATATGGTCAATCAGCAAAAAACAAAACAAAAACAAAACAAAAAACAAAAACAAAACCAAAAAAACCCCAAACAAACAAACAAAAAAACCTCAGAACTTTTTTTTAATCTTTGTTTTTGAAAGAACTCTTAAACCTATGAATTGATACCTTTCTTCATTTTTGAAAACATGCCATTATAGGTTACATATTGCTTGTGTCTTTCTTTCTCTCTGAAACTACAACTAAATATATTTTTGATACACATGCCTCCTAGGTCTCCAACACAGCTTTCCATTTTTTCTATTCTTTTGTCAATTTGTGCTTCCCCCAGTTAAATTCTTACTTTTTTGTTTTTTAAATTCTATGTTATATTCTTATTGTTATTTGTTTATTAATTAAAATTTTTTTCTTCCTTCTCTCTCTCCCTCTCCGACTCTCCCGCCCTCCATGGAGGATCCCCAAAGTCTGTCATATCATCCTAGGCAGGGTCTAGGCCCTCCCCCATGTGTCCAGGCTGACAGAGCACCCCTCCACGTGGGATGGGCTCCCAAAGTCCCTTCTTATGCCAGGGATAAATACTGATCTACTACCAGAGGCTCCATAGAGTGCCGAGGCCCCGTGTTCAGGGGTCTGGATCAGTCCCATTGCTGGCCTCCCAGCCATCAGTCTGGGTCCATGTGCCTCCCCTTGTTCAGGTCAGCTGTTTCTGTGGGTTTCACCATCCTGGTCTTGACCTCTTTGCTCATCACTCCTCCCTTTCTGCAACTGGGTTCCAGAGTTCAGTTCACAGTGTTTGGCTGTGGGTGTCTGCCTCTGCTTCCATCAGCCACTGATGAAGGCTCTAGGATGGCATATAAGGTAGTCATCAGTCTCTTTATAGGGGAAAGGGCATTTAGGGTAGCCTCTCCATTATTGCTTAGATTGTCAGTTGGTGTCATCCTTGTAGATCTCTGGAAATCTCCCTAGTGCCAGATCTCTCCTTGAATCTATAATGGCTCCCTCTATTATGGTTATGTCTCATCCTCCTCTCCTCTATTCTTCCCCTGACTCAACCTTCCTGCTCCCCCATTTCCTCCTTCCTCTCCTCTTCTTCCCTTCTCTTTCTCCAAGCTTCCTCCGCCCCCCATGTGCTCCCAATTAACTCAGGAGATCCTGTCCCCTTCCACTTCTCCAGGGGACCATGCATTCTTCTCTTGGGGTCCTCCTTGTTTCCTAGTTCCTCTGGTGATGTGGATTGTAGGCTGGTAATCCTTTGCTTTATATCTAAAATCCATACACTAATGAGTAACATACCATGTTTGTCTTTTTGTGACTGGGTTACCTCACTCAGGAATGGTTTCTTCTGGTTCCATCCATTTGCCTGCAAATTTCAAGATTCCAGTGTTTTTTTCCACTGAGTAGTACTCCATTGTGTAAATGTACCACATTTTCTCTGGCCATTCTAGTTGAGGGGCATCTAGGTTGCTCCCAGGTTCTGGCTATATTTGTTGTATGAATGTGCATTCTTTGGGTATATGCCCAAGAGAGGAATTGCTGGATCTTGAGGTAGACTGATTCTCATTTTCCTGAGAAACCTCCATACTGATTTCCAAAGTGATGTACAAATTTGCACTCCCACCAGCAATGGAGCACTGTTCCTTTTTCTCCACATCCTCTATAGCATAGACTGTCATTGGTGTTTTTTATTTTAGCCGTTCTGGCTGGTGTAAGATGTTATCTCACAGTTGTTTTGAGTTGCATTTCCCTGATGGCTAAGGATATTGAGCACTTTCTTAAGTGTCTTTCAGCCATTTTAGATTCCTCTGTTGAGAATTCTCTATTTAGTTCTGCACCTCACTTTTTAATTTCATAGTTTGGTGTTTTGGTGGCTAGCTTCTTGAGTTCATTGTATGTTTTGGAAATCAGCCCTCTGTCAGATGTGGGTTGGTGACGATCTTTTCCCATTCTGCAGACTGTTGTTTTGTCTTGCTGACTGTGTCCTTTGCCTTACAGAAGCTTCTCGGTTTCAGGAGGTTCCATTTAGTAATTGTTGATCTCATGTCTGTGCTACTGGTGTTATGATCAAGAAGCATTCTCTTGTACCAATTTGTTCAAGGGTAACTCCTACTTTCTCTTCTAAGAGGTTCAGTGTGGATGGATTTATGTTGAGGTCTTTGATCTATTTGGACTTAAATTTTGTGCATGGCGACAGATATGGATCTATCTGCAATCTTCTACATGTCCAAATTCAATTATGCCAGTACCATTTGTTGAAGATGCTTTCTTTATTCTGGACCTTTAACCCCTAATGAAATAGAAGCAGTCATCAAAAGTCTCCCAACCAAAAAATCCCGGGGCAAGTGCAGAATTCTACCAGAAATTCAAACAAGAGCTAATACCAGGACTCCTCAAATTGTTCCACACAATAGAAGCAGAAGGGACATTGCCAAACTCTTTTATGAGGCTACAATTTCCTTGATACCCAAGTCACACAAAGGCACAACTAAAAAAGAGAACTACAGACCAATATCCCTCATGAACATTGATGCAAAAATACTCATCAAAATACTGGCAAATTGAATCCAAGAACACATCAGAAAAATCATCCACCATGATCAAATAGGCTTCATCCCAGGGATGCAGGGATGTTTCAATATATGAAAATCCATCAATGTAATCTACCATATAAACAAACTGAAAAAGAAAAACCACATGATCATTTCACTAGATGCTGAAAAAGCCTTTGACAAAATTCAACATCCCTTCATGATAAAGATCTTGGAGAGAACAGGCATAACAGGAACATACCTAAACACGATCAAAGCAATATACAGCAAACCAACAACCAACATCAAACTAAATGGAGAGAAACTCAACTGGATTCCTATAAAATCAGGAACAAGACAAGGCTGCCCACTCTCTCTATATGTCTTCAATATTGTACTTGAAGTCCTAGCTAGAGCAATAAGACAACAAAAGGAGATCAAGGGGATACAAATTGAAAGGAAGAAGTCAAACTTTCACTATTTGCAGATGATATGATAGCCTACATAAGTGAACAGAAAAACTCTACCAGGGAACTCCTACAGCTGATAAACACCTTTAGCAAAGTGGCAGGACACAGAATTATCTCAAAAAAAATCAGTAGCACTACTATATACAGATGATAAATGCAATGAGAAAGAAATCAGAGAAACATCACCCTTTAGAATAGCAACTAAAAACATAAAATATCTTGGGGTAATACTAACCAAACAAGTGAAAGACCCATACAGTAAGAACTTTGAGTCTTTAAAGAAAGAAATTAAAGAAGATACCAGAAAATGGAAAGATCTCCCATGTTCTTGGATAGGTAGGATCAATATAGTAAAAATGGCAATCTTGCTAAAAGCAATCTGCCGATTAAATGAGATCCCCATCAAAATCCCAACACAGTTCTTCATAGACCTTGAAAGAACAATACTCAACTTTATATGGAAGAACAAAAACCCAGGATAGCCAAAACAACCCTGTACAATAAAGGAACTTCTGGAGGCATCACCATCCCTGACTTGAAGCTCTATTATAGATCCGTAGTCCTGAAAACAGCTTGATATTGGCACAAAAGTAGACAGATAGACCAATGGAATCCAATTGAAAACCCTGATATTAACCCACACACCTATGAACACCTGATTTTTGACAAAGAAGCTAAATTTATACAATGGAAATTCTTATAATTTATAGTCTCATTTATTAATTTTATTTGGTCATGTCTATGAAATACATTTATAACCTCAGATACTTTTTAAAAAATCTGCTAATTTATTCTTTAGTTTCTAACTTTCTGCTAGAAATGAAATACTGCCTTTTTACCTGTTTGGATGTAGTAACCAGGGTTATTTAAAGACCCATGTCTAATTAAGTATGATGCTATATACCTATCCCAGTGCTGTGAGCTGAGGCAAAGAGCTCATGATTCTGAGGCAAATACAACCTATACTGTGAGTTCAAGGTCATTCTGTACTGTATGACACCCTGTTGCAGATAGCAAAACAACCCCCATTCCCCAAAACCCATGCCTGAAAAACTTATATCTAGAAACTATAACTAGAAACCTCCCACAGTTTTTGCTGCTTTTTACTCATGTGGACTTATTTCTCTGCATACCCTTTTGATTGTATCTGAACTTTGAGTTTAAAAAATTGCTTGCAAAAGTAATTCTGAGTCTATGATGAAGGCTTTTCTCTCTGGAGAGGATCTGCTTTTTGCAGGAATATTGGGGGTATCAGAAATTCTAGATGCACTTTAATTTTAAGAATGGACATTTTCTTCTGAGCTATCTAGATTTAAAGCTGAGTTTTACTTCCTGTAATGGCTGGCTTAGTTCTAATTTTCCATTCTTTAAAGATCTATTTTATTTAAAATTATGAGTGTGTGTCTGTGCACATGAATGCATGTCCCGCGCCCGCTCTGTATTCCTCGCCAGCAAGAAACACACGCAGGACACTCGGATCCTTCTGCAGACAAGCTTTAATGCATTAGACTGAACAGAGACTGAGCAGAGACTGAGCAGAGACTTAGCAGAGACATTGAACTAAGAAAACCATTCCTATATAAAGGCTGACCAGCCGCCTGGGACGTATTACCCTATGAATGGCTCCAGCTCCTCAGGCCAAAATGAGCCACGGGATAGGCAGAGATCAAAGGAATGGAGATTACCCAGCGCCTGTGAAGTAATTTACACCTTGGTGTCTTCAGGCAGCATTATAATGCAGGAACCGGCTTCCTACAAATGCAGGTGCCCTGGAGGCCAGAAGAGGGCATCAGATCTCTTGACACTGGAGTTGCAGTGGTTATAAATTGCCTGACTTGGGTGCTGGAATGAAACTCAGGTCCTCTGCAATGGCAGGAGATGTTCTTAATTGTTGAGCCATCTCACCAGTCCCCAGTGTCCCCTTATTTAAAGATATGGGTTTTGGGATCTCAACCCCAAACACTAGGGATTTACCTAAGTTTCTGCATTTAGCATGCTGGGCCCCAAATGACATCTGCTAGGTGCCAAGACTGAGTGCTCTGTGGCTTTCAGTGTCCTCTGGAATTTGTCATCTAAGTTAAAAGCACATATAAGCAGAAACTCACTGCTCTGCCTCTTTTTTTTTTTTTTTTTTTGATTTTTGAGATCAGACTTTAGCTGTTACCATTATTTGGTGAAGGCTCCGACATCCTCAAGCAGATGTTTCTAAAACGTTTCATCTGTGTTTTCTGCCTCCTTCAGCACAGAAGTAGGTTCAGACGACCTAGTACGTGACTAGATTGGAAAGTGGTTAGGCTTGTTTTATTATTTAAAAAAATGATTTCAAAAATAATAACGATCACTTCAAAAAAAAAGTGACTACCCAATGGTAGGAAGAGTAGGAAATTTCTCACAAACTCTGTTTTTGTGTATTTCTTTTTGTTTCTTCTCCATACCTTTAAGTTGCACCATTTATGTGTTCATCTCTGTATACATATACATACACACACATATGTATATATATATATACATGCATACACATACTAATATACCCATATATAGTATCCATCATACACATATACATATATATAACATTCATATGCATATATATCATACATATATACATCATATACATATATACCCATATATGTCTGCTCATAATGCAGCAGGTACTCACACATTTCCATGTGGTCATGTAGTCTGCTGACCGACCATTTTGCTAAGTGTATGATGTGATGGGTGGATATCAATTAATCAACGATTATCTTATGTTTTATCACATGGGTTGAATTCAACTGTTCAGTCTTGTGGATAAAATGTCAGCAAACCTATCTGTGCTTAAAATATTTCACTTTAGAGTTAAGATTGTTAATTGAGGATAGACATTTGGAGGTCATACTGCTAAACTGAGGAGATGCAGATTTTGAAGGCTCCTAGAATGTTTTACTAAATTACTTGCCTTAAGACAAGTTGGATAGTTTTACTCTGTCAGAACACGGTCCATGGATGAAGCTGCGCCAGGAGATTTCTGGGTGTTTTGTGAGAAAACTCCAAGTAAACAAGACAAGAGTCTTGCAACCTCTACTCCTCTATACCATAGATTTGTTCTTGGGATGTATTTTTGTGCCTCTTGCGGCTGTAGTGAATAGAAGTGAGTTCACATGACCTTTTCTAACCCTCCGAGTATAAATTGTCTGATGCTCTGAGTAAAGCTGGTTAGTGCATGAGACTTTAGTCCACCTCATTTTTAGGCCCCAAAGTTCCAGGTTCACATTGTCAACTAGAGTGGTAACATCACTCAATTGTGTCCAAAGTTTCTTCTTTCACTCCCTCGCCAAATCATATTATACATACACTTGTTAACACTTGTATAAGGTAAATATTGCTTTCAGGGAAGCCTAAAGTAAGTAAGAATGATGATGAAAACTATTTATTTTTAATCACTTTGTGAATGTGACTGAAGTTGAATAGTTTTTCTCAGTAAGAAAGGAATAGTTAAACCCTACAAGCTTTTACTAATGACCCTCGTGATATTATTTTATATAATACTTTTTATTTCTGTCTGGTATAAACTTGACTTTGGCTTTGATGACGTTCAGAATTCCCAGGTTTATTTAAAATAATTATCATGCTGTGTGCCTTTATTTTTGACTATTTTTGCCTGACTAAATTGAGGAAGGGATTTAAATGGTGAAAAGAAAAAGCACTGGTCAAAACAAAACTGTGGACAAACAACAACATCTTGGGGTTTCATTGCTGTGCATTGATGGTACAACCACCAAACCTCTTACAAAGGACAAACATTTCATTTGGGCTAGCTTACAGTTCAGTTTAGCCCATTATCGTCATGGCGGGAAGCACGGGAACATGTTGTCAGACATGGTGCAGGAGAAGGAGCCGGAAGTTCTACATCTGGATCCTCATTGAGCAGGAAGAGAGACACTGGGCCTGGCTTGAGCTTCTGAGACCTCAAAGCCCGCCCCTAGTGACACACTTCCTCCAACAAGGCCACACCTCCTAATAGCGCTGCTCCCTGTGGACCTATGGGGACCGTTTTCATTCAAAACACCACAAACAACCACAGTCAAAAAGAAGGAACAACCCTGTAACAAGAGGGAGCACACCTTAGCCTTTCTAGCCACATTATTGTAGAAACATTGCCTTCTCCCTGGTTTCTAGTGCCTCTCTGTACAACAATGAAGAATTGACTCTCATCCTGCTTATTCTTGTTAGCTGCTGTGTAGCCATGGGGCAAGTCCACAAATTAAATTCTGGCTAAGTTTTGTTGGAGGTGTAGGGACAACTTAAATATTTCAACAACAAAGCACACCAATATCCCTATTTTCCTATAGCAATGTGGTGAAATTAATGTATCTTTTATTTTTTCTTTATGTGTATGGGTGCTTTGCCTGTCTGTATGTTTGTATTTATTGCCTTCAGAGGCCAGGGATCCTCTGGGACTGGAATTAAAAACAGTTGTGAGCCCTGTGTGGGTGAAGGGTAACTACCCCAAATCCTGTGGAAGAGCTGTCAGTGTCCTTAATTGCTGAGCCATCTCTCCAGTCCCAAATTAAAGTGTCTTAGAGTTGTAAAACTACCTTAAGTTCTTGCAATGATAGGCTGTATAAAGTATAGATAAGTAAAACTATTTTTTCAAATGCCTTATTGGAATATGCAGATTCAGACTTAGTAATTGTCAAAGTGAAGATATTAAGTCATTGTGTGGAATTTAATGGCAGCATCTAAAAGTCATGACATTTTTTGTTTGATGTGCTGGGCCTAATTTATATGTAAATATAAGCTCTGTAGTATTACCTAGACATTTAAATGCTGTCTGAATGGCTTATTCAGGAAGCTGATATAGATCTCTCAACATTGTGCTAGAAAGGAATTATATAAAACATAACTTATTATGTATATTTTCCAAAATACTAAGACCATGTACTGTGATTTTGTTTGAAATAGGTTCTATCTATATTGGGGTATGCAATTATAATTAATTTTCAGTAAAATTACTTTTGTGCCATTTCTGAAGTTTTGTAGAATTGGTAGCTAGAATAGGAGCAATAACAAATTCCCATGGTGACCTTGAGCGAGTTATGAAGACCCCATGAATGCTAGGGCATAGGATATGTGACCTCAAATATTACATCTTGGCATGTTCAGTATTTTGAGCTGGAAGATATTGAGAAACGATAGTAGGAGAAAAATCTCTCCCACTACTCTCTTGAATACCATCATGTGACAGGTATTGAGCCCAGTACCCAGTGATGTTAGAAAATTTTCCTTAGGCTGGGAAAATATGGACAAATGGGCCTTGACAACTTCTCTCTAGAGAAAACACTATGATTACATCATATTCTTTATGAAGACTTCTATATAACTGTCAATTCTTTATCAAGTGTGAAACACAGACAATGTAAGTAAAGACCTAGATGTAAGACCTGAAACTTAGGTTAATTCTAGAAGGAATCTAGGGGACAACTTCTTTGATATTTTTTCTCTGCAACAGTTCTTTAGATATCATACCAAAAGCTCAGACTACAAAAGTAAAATAAAATAAAATAAAATAAACAAACAAAAAGCCAAAGTACATCAAACTGCCCTACAATCAACAGGATGAAAAGACAATAGTCTGAGAGCCATCAAAACATATATGCAAGCTATGTATCTGTTAAGGGGGTCATATTAAGACTTATGAGGAACTCTCATAATTTAAGAGCAGAAAAGTAAATAATGCAGTTAAAAATAGGTAGTGACCTCTACGGACATTTCTCAAAGGAGACACAGAGATGGCCGCCACGTTTATGAAAAGATGCTCAATGTCAGAAATCACCAGGGATGTGTAAATCTTCCCTCACACCTGTTCAGGATCATTAATCTAAGAAAGATGAGCCATAACAAACATTGGTGAAGAGTGTTGAGAAAAGCAAACCCTACACATGTAGTTTGGGGCCAGCTGTTATGGAAACAGTATGGTAGTTCTCAAAGACCTTAAAGATAGAATCATATGTGAGCCAGCAACCCCTCTTCTGAGGATGTACTCAAAGGAATCCATTTCTTTTCTGAAGATATTGACACTTCCAGGTTAATTGCAGCATTCTTTACAATAGCCAACATGGCATACCCTGGATGCTCATCCATAGATAGACGAATGGGATGGTATGACACACACAGAAGAATTCATCCCAAAAAAGGGAGATGCCACTACTGGCCACAACATGACTGGTGTAGAGGATACTATGCTATATGAAATGAGCCAAACATGGGAAGAAAAATATTCCATGATCTCACTTATGAGTGGAATTTTTAGTAAGTCAAAGGCACAGAAATTGAGAATAATATAGTAACTACCAGAGATCTGGGTAGTGGAAAGTTTATGGAGGTGTACAAAAGAGACAAGAGAATCAAGCTTAGGGATTTAATGTGCAACACGAGGAGCAATTTTTTTTTTTTTTTTGGTTTTTCGAGACAGGGTTTCTCTGTGGCTTTGGAGGCTGTCCTGGAACTAGCTCTTGTAGACCAGGCTGGTCTCGAACTCACAGAAATCCGATCCGTCTGCCTCTGCCTCCCCAGTGCTGGGATTAAAGGCATGTGCCACCAACGCCCAGCAACGAGGAGCAATGTTAATAAAGTTATATTATAATTGAAGAGTTTTTTTTTTAATTAGATTTTGGCTGTTTTTGTTGCTCCTTCCCTAATGATCTGAGATGACAAAGGGGGATCTGCTTTGCTGTAGTAACATATTGCTATTTCTGTGCCTCTCATAACTCACAAACCTTATAACTTACACACAATTAAATAAACTGATTGTGTGTGCTGTGTGTGTACATGCGTGTTTTTGGACTTCTGAAGGCTCTCACATCATCAAAACTGGTCGCTCCTCTCTCTCATTAGTCTAATTATTATTATAAAGGGGTTAGCTATGACTCTTAGGATGAATGAGGAAAAAATGTAATTTTCTTGTCTGACCCTACATAGTGTGTGCAATTTAAAACTTAACTCCCATGCTTCTTGGGGACAGCTGCCTAAAGACATCAGCTGAGCTCTGACTAGCTTGTAGCAGATGGACAGTCAGGCAGTACAACTTAATTAGCCTTGAGCACTTGAGCAGACTCGTGTATGCCGGGCTTAGCTGCGTCTTCTGCTTTGTTGTATGATAAACATGGGGGCTTGCTGATGCTCAGAGGCTTTCGTGGTCCTCACAGTTGTTCATCAGTCCACTCCTCCCCCTCAGCTACAGGGCTATCTCCTTTTCATGGTATGCCTATAGAAGGGACTGTTTGGTAATTGATGTTCGTCTTTGTGCTCAGGCTGTTTCTTCACAGGCTTTGAAGATGAGCAGTTCAAGACAGCCTTTGCTTGGTTCCACATATCTGAAACCCTAATTATAAAAAATGTAACTCTATGATAATACTTTGTGATTTTTAGAAACGGAGCATATACTTATCCCTCATCAGAGAAGCCTCTTTTGTCGGTGGATGGTGGTTCAAATAGAGACTTACTGTCTTAGGGTTCCTGTTGCTGTGAAGAGACACCATGACCATACAACTCTTATAAAGGCAAATATTTAATTGAGGGGCAGCTTACAGTTCAGAGGTTCAGTCCATCATCATCACGGTGGGGAGCACGGCATCATGCAGGCACACATGGTGCTGGCTACATCTTGGTCAGAAGGCAACAGGAAATGGTCTGTGACACTGGGTGCTATCTTGAGAGCAGGAAACATCAAAGCCCACCTCCACAATGACACACTTCTTCCAAGAAGGCCACACCTACTCCAACAAAGCCACACCTCCTAAGAGTGCCACTGCCTATGAGCTTATGGAGGCCAATTACATTCAAATGATCACACTTATATTTGGCCAAAGTGCAGAGGATAAGGGATGGTAGGACACTCAGCTCCAAATGTGTCATCTGCATCCCACTCCTTTCCCCCTAGGCTCAGGGAATATCTCAGGAGAGGGACAGAAAGACTGTGTGAGCTGGGGAGGACTGGAGTGAAGCAATCTCCTGGACATGATGGAGCTGTTGCCCCTGTGATGTCACAACCTGTGAGGTTACAGCAGCTGTAGTTGCCTGCACAGGATTTCCACAGGATCAAGCCAGTCAACATTCCAGCATGGATGGAGAAGGGGTCCACAAGGCTGCTAGGGGAGAGTCAGTTTTCTTAAGGGATGTGGCCCCTAGTAGGCTGTCTATACCTCACCCATGTGCATACAGCTAGCACTAACCGGGCTTGTGGGTTAGGGGGAGAAGCTGGGAGGGAGCAAGTTAGAAGGAAGGTCTTAGATGAAACAGTAGGGAGTGGATTTAATCAAAATACATTATATACCTGTAGGGAATTCTCAAAGAATAAGGAAAAATATATTTTAAACTTTCATAAGAGAACAAATGAAATGGAACACACAATTGAGTAAATATCTATCTTCATTCAGGGGGCTGCATCATATTAAAAGAGGCTATACATAAAGTTGAAATTGATATTCTTAGAGTCAAGAGGTCTAAAGGTGGCTTTACTTATTAACAGCTGCAACCTGGGTCACAGTATCCTTCTGGCCTTCTTGTCTCCCGTCACTTTTAAAATTCTTATCTTTATGCTCCTGACGTCTGAAGCTTGCTTGTTTCTACTGGAGCGATTTGTTGAATGGATAAAGCCTTGATGGTGACTTCTAAGGACTGATCTTTTGTCTGAAGTCTGCTCCTTGAAGGCTGACACCCCAGGAATTTGGATCCGAACTTACTTCTTTCTAATACTGGAAATTGCTGAGGTACAAACATCTCTAGGATTTTGACTACCAAATAAATGTAGGATCCAGTTTTGTGGCACTGGAAGGGTTCTCTGGGCTCTTATATGATGTAATAATGTCCATGGTTTTGCATCTTCCACAAGGAATTAAACAAAACAGAAAATCAGTGGTACACTGTTGTTAAAAGTGAGAGTAACGATACAGAGTAGATTTCAGAGAATGGAACTGGGCTCATGACAGTACGTGGCTGGAGAAAGCCCTGAGTTATTTTCTGTATTCGGTTTTTTTTGGTTTTTCGAGACAGGGTTTCTCTGTGTAGCTTTGGAGCCTATCCTGGCACTCTCTCTGGCGACCAGGCTGTCTGTAGTTCATTTTTAACGAATGTAGGTAGAAGGAAGAACCAATCCTTAGAGATGGGACTGGAATGGATCTTTAATCTGACTGACGCATGGGCTGGTATATAACTTAGGACAACCTGTCCTTGCACTGGGAGATCCCATAATTTTAAGCAAATGTTCATCCCATCATGTATTCACATGAGATAAATGTTTTGTTTGCTTGCTTTCTGACAGTCACTTTAAGAACAGATTGATCTTAAATATGCTTGTGTTCAACATTGGTCTAAGCTGGCTTCAAAAGAGTTTTGTTTTTTAATTTTTATTTATGTGTGTGCATGCTCATTTGTCTGTATATACCAGGTGAGTGCAGGTGCCTAAGGAGGGCAGAAGAGGGCACCAGATGCTCTGGAATGTAGCTAAAGGTCTTTGTGTTATGGGTGCTGGAAACTTTGAGGTATTCTAGAAAAGCAGTTAAGTGTTCTTAGCTGCTGAGCCATCTCTCCAGCCCCCCTCTCTCTCTACACATCCTCTGCCTACTCCTCCTTCCATTTTTATTTGTTTTACTTGAGAAAGGGTCTCACTATGTAGCCTTGGCTAGCCTGGAACGCTATATGTAGACATGCTGGCCTTCATAGGGATCTGTCTGTCTTGGCCTCCCGAGTGCTGGGGTTAAAGGTCTGTACCATCACACCTGGCCCACAGTCTCTTCTTTTACCAGGGTGTGCCTGACTACAAATCACCCATAGGACAGGAGCTGCCCTGGTTGCTGGACTGTCTTGCCTGCTTCACTCCATTTCCCAAGTGGCAAATCTTACTCTTTTTAGTAGAATAAGGATGTTCTTGGGAAACTGGAGGTTGGAAATTTACCAGTGAAATTCTAGTGTCTGCTAAATGTACCTAAGAAGCAAATAAACTGATTGAATTTTCCAATAATTTTCCAGACAGACAGGTAGAGTTAGGGTCAGGATAGAGGACTTGAAACTGAAGTGTCAGGGCGATCTTCTGGAGATAAAAGCAAAGAATTATGAGGAAGGATCGTGCTTGATGTGGGCCCATTTCCAGATGAGCATTTGGGGAGCCAGTACCTGCAGGGAAGGCTTGTGGGACTGGGCACAGGGTGGCCCTTCCTGATTGGCCAGGGCCAACATTGCCAGACCCATCATCAGATTTTGTTGCAGTTATTTTGGGTGTAATGGTTAACACTTTTAGATGATCCTGACGTGATTGATGGCAAATGTGGCTCTGTTTATTTGTTTGCCTACATATCCTTTGGTTCAAATAAAATCTAAGAAATTAAGTCACTTTTCTTGAAGGTCCCAAATTGGTGAAGACATATTTTTGATAAATATCTAACAGGAATCAGAAGTATGAGTCTTTTAAAAAAATGCCATTTAATTTTTTTCTTTCTTTTTTTTTATTTGTTTTTTTTTCAAGACAGGGTTTCTCTGTGGCTTTGGAGGCTGTCCTGGAACTAGCTCTTGTAGACCAGGCTGGTCTCAAACTCACAGAGATCCACCTGCCTCTGCCTCCTGAGTGCTGGGATTAAAGGTGTGCGCCACCACTGCCTGGCTTAAATTTTTTCTTATATCTTGGTCCTATCATCCCCCAATTCCTCCCATACCCTCCCACCTCTCTACCTACCCAACTTCATGGGGTCTTTCTCTCTGTCCTCTCAAAAAACAAAACAATATAATCCAACAAAAAATAAAAGATAAGAAAATGAAAGCTAAAACAGATAAACTAAAAGGAAGAAGGAAGGAAGGAAGAAGGAGAGAGAAGAAGAAAAAAGAAAATGAAAGAAAGAAGAAAATAGAGGAAGAAAAAACAAAACACAAAACAAAACAAAAAAGCACAAAGAAAGATGGGGTTTATTTTCTGTTGGCCAACTACTTTTGGGCATGGGGCTTGTCCTGGAGTGTGGTTGTTATACCCAATGACACTCCATTAGAAAATCTGGTTTCCCCCTTTTCCAATCACAAATAGCTTTTTGGTTAAGGCTGGGACCTTTAGTCCACTCCTTTTCGTCACTGAGACTTTGTTTGGTTTGAACCTCTTCAGGTCTTGTGCAAGAGGCACAAATCTTTCAACCAGACAAATACTTTCTTTTTAACCTGGTGGTTCCCCCAGCCTTCATATCTGAAGATGAGCTTATCTGAAGATGACTGTTTTTTAATATGTTTATTTATTTATGGAGGATGTTGGACTGGAATGGCTGGTAAAGAAATTTTTGGCTTTTTTGTGAGACTAGCAGAAGTTAGAAAAATTTAAAATCAATATCTCATTCCCTTTGTAGAGCAAACAAAAACAGTTTTAAAACAATACAAAATACAATACAATACAATAAATATTTCTGTGCTCCATTCCCTCACAAATACTCCAGCACAAGAGTGTGAGATGTAACTCATGATTGGGCAGCCTGTATGAGGTCCTGGGTGCAGGCCCAGCATCTCGGTAGGACCGATGCAAGGAGTGTTCGAATTGCTTTTCTAACTTGACATTCTCCTCTCACCACAAACTGGCCTGGAATTCACTCTGTAGTTTAAGCAGGCCTCAAACTCTTAATCCTCCCACCTCAGTCTCTCAAGCATTGAGATTATAGGTGCAAGCCTGCAAGCTGGTATGATCCAATTCTCTTTGCTGGTTCCCAAGAATATTTCCTTTTCCTCTTCCCTGTGGGTCTGTGAGTGGTAGAGTAGGTTTCACAAAGTACAGAAAAGCAATACAAAAATACAATGCAGACCTCCTTCTTTGTAAGATGGTACAGGTTAGAAAAGAAAGCCCCGTAGCCAACAAGTCCTTAAACGATGGCACCCCATAAGAGCATGGGGAGCCTAGACTGTTTCCAAAATCAAAATAGCATCCTCAGACTCTTGAAGGAGCATGGTCTGTCTGGGTGTTTCCAGGGTGGACCTGGTGCTCACCAGTGTAATGTTGCCTGATGAACCTGAGTTAAATGCCGACTCACAGTGTGACTGGTGCCTGGGCAGGACCGAACATTAAATATCACTTCAGGAAAAAAAAGTGTATTTGCACACATGCTGACAGTTCATTTCCAGGTGGGGCCTCACGCCTGCTCCACACTCAGTAACTTCAATCTTCCCACTGTGAAATTGTAGACAGCTTGTCTGCAGAGGCTCAGCCAGGCCTATTAATATTTATACGTTCTATTCACACTCCCGTTGGAGCATATAAGGTGGAGATCTTTCTGATTTGGAAGCTATTAAGATTCATGACCCCTTTAGCTATTTACTTCGTGCGGTGTGAGAGCCTCGGCAATCAGCTTACACTTAAGAAGAAGGTACAAATCATTACTGCTCAGATATTGTCCTGTATTGTGACCATTTGTAGTCCATCAAAAGTGTTAAGAATGCTAATGCATTCTTTTATCTCAAGATTCAAGTTATTAGCTGAGACGTTCTCCCCACCACCTCCTCGGGATAGGAGTGCTACACCAAAAATTGCTTCTCAAACCCAAATTAGTGACTCAGATCGAAGCTTCATATGTTACTAAGAAGCAATATCTAATCAATTTTCCTTCTTGAGAGCAGAAGCTGATGGAACAGATGGGAGAATGAGGTCTTGAATGGGACAGAACAAAAGAGAGTCAAATGTCTAGGTGGGCACATGGTCTGTCTCCAAAGAAACCAATTCTCTCAACATATTAAGAGGATCATACCTCTGGTTTACAAAAGTATTGTAGAGCTGGAGATAGGCCTTGTATTTAATTAATTTGTGGAATTATTTGACATGTTTTATTGAAATCTCTAAGATAGCTAATCCTATTCTATTGAAATAGTCTTATTCAACCGAAAGAAAAAAAAATGAGAACATTAAAAGAAAAGGACTAGAAGAGAAGGAAAGAGAATGAATATTTGTTCAGAACTTACTGCAGACTAAATATTTTACGGTGGTTCATTACTTGGAATTCCACAACAATCCATGAAGAAGATACTATCTTTCTTGGCTGAAATCTTAAACTGAAATCCTAAACAGGTCAAGACCACATACTTAGTAAGTAGAGCACTAAACCTGAGTCTGTCATTATTCCAGAATGGTTTAAAGGTACTGTCTGATTTACCTTTCCCAAGGGACACCATGCAATGGTTTGCTGTAGTTGCTCCCTGTTGTTGTGACAAAATGTTCTGACCAAAACCAACTTGGGGGATGGTGGCAGCATAGGGTTGATATTCAGTTCCCATGTTACAGCCTATCAAAGACAGGGGCATTAATCCCAAAGATGGGAGAAGAAAGACCACCGACCCAAATCATCCTGGCCAAACTAATTAAAGCAAGCTTTTTTATTCCTGTACACAGGCTGCCTCCCCATTAGGTGGGGTTGAAGAGATCAGCATTGGTTGTGAGGAAGACAGGGATTTTATAGCTCAGTGGTACAGTGTTTCCAAATGGGGGAAAATAGGTAGGGTTACAGGAGCAGAATGTAACTGTTGTCAAAACAAGGATATCACAAGGTAGTCATAACAAGGTAATTATAGGGGGTCACATAACCTTTAGAAACAAAGATAGGGTTGCAAGATGGTTATAAATAACTCTCTGAAACAAAGACATGATTGCCATTCCTGGAGCAGGCAGTACAGAACCATTTGTAGTCACCATTACAGGTTGGGCATAGCCCAGTCCTTGAGAAACAGGTTTAATTATAAACAAGAATGATTCCAATTTGTCTTTACTATAATAAGTTTGTAAGCCCAAGATGGAGGAAGGCTGTTTCTTTAGAGCCAAGACAGGAACTCAAGGCAGGAGCTGAAGCAGAGACCAGGGAGGAACACTGCATCCTGGCTTGCTTCTCCTGCCTTGCCCAGTTTGCATTCTTATACAAGACAGGACTACCGGCCTATGAGTGGTACCACCCACAGTGAACTCTATCCTCCCACATCAATCATGAATCAAGAAACTTCCTGTAGACCTGCCTGAGGTCAGTGTAATAGAGGCATTCATTCCTCAATTCAGGTTCCTTCTCAAATGACCCTAGTTTGTGTCAAGTTGACAAAAAAAAAAAAAAAAAAAAAAAAAACAAAACCAAAACAACAACAAAAAACCCAACAACAACAACAACAAAAACAAAACAAAACAAAACAAAAACCAAAAACAAAACAAAACTAGCTAACACATACCTCCAAAAGGCTACATTGTGGGCAGGTTTTCACCTATATGAGAACGTTTCTACTGTAAAATGTAAGGCTTCGAATCCTCCAAATAACTCATTGGTTTGCTGTGTTTGACCTTTTGTTTCCTAATCTTCAATCCGAAGCAAAGTAAATCTCAAAGAACCCCTTCCTTAAAAATTACCATTGCTGTCTTTTAAAAAAAATGATTTATTTATTCTTATGTTTATGTGCATTGGTGTTTTGCATGCATGTATGTCTTCGTGAGGGTGTCAGGTCCCCTGGAACTGGAATTACAGACAGGTGTGAGCTGCCATGTGGGTGCTGGGAGTTGAACCCAGGTTGTCTGGAAGAGCAGTCAGTGCTCTTAACCCACTGAGCCACTGCTGTCTTTAACTTTATTCCTCCCACCATGCTTTCTCCACTCACCCACCATGTATAGGGTAAATTATTAAAATTACATGGACCAATGCACTTTTTATTTTCTGTCCTTGAATTGTCACATAAAACATATCATATATTTGGAGTCAAAGACCAAAATATTTTTTGCAGCCATCCTATAAAACAAAATTCTAGAGAATTTTTAACCCAACATTTCTAAATTGAAAAATATTGTTTTTACAAATTGTTTGCTCTGAAGATGAGTATGAAATTTCTTTATATCACATAATGTTTCTGTTGCTGAAAACTGTGGTTATTCTAATGTTCTGTCTTCCTGATGCTGTCTAACACGAGGGCTTGGGTGTGGTGGGGAATAGTAGCTCCATAAAGGCCATGCTGATTTCTCTTTAGAACTGGAGTGGGGTGGGAATCAATGATTTCACAGTGAGTGTAAGGTTAGCATCAGTCATTTTGTCTATCTCACAGAAGAGACTATGGTGACTTCACTGTGAGTATAAGGTTAGCATTAGTCATCTTGTCTACCTCACACAAGAGACTATGGTGACTCATGTATGAGTTTATTCAGTATGTAGTTAATTTCACCCTACACTGAAATGGGTGAAATAAACTTGAGGGGGGAAAAGCCTGAGAAAATAAAATAATTCCATTTATATTAAAGAATTAAGTAAGATTAATGAAAAAACATGAAAATTGTTTCATGCCCAAATCAAAACAAACTTTAAAGTACCTTTGAAGTTTTCTTCCTGTTGTTCTAGTTCCTGCCTTTTTGCCTGGCTGGTTTTCTGAAGGGTGGGCCGTGGATGAGAACTGACAGGCCGAGTAACTGCTTGGAGCCTGGAAGTCGTTTTCCACGAATGCCCATTCTCTCTCTGCCTGATGTGGATGAGGTTTCTGCTTGAGAACGGTTTCTCCCCTTGAGAATTAACCTGAAAGACAAGGTAGTTCTGTTTCATTCAGACTGCATCATACTGCTTCAGACTCTTACTAAGGACTTATCTGAACTCCTCTGCAGGCTAGCTGGTTGCCCCTGCTCACAGCCATTTCCCCTCATGTTGAATCTCTGCTGGAGAGGTAGCTCTCTCTACATGTGATGGTCTCATCCCAGGGCTATCACCTTGTCGAGCAACCTGAGGGTTGTACACATTGTTTTTTAGCCACCGCTCTTGTCTCCATTAACTTGGTGTATGGTTGACTCTTTATTTCCCTCTTGTTTAGTGAATGACTACTGTCCTGGACTTACTGGTCTACCACTTTATACTTGAACACACACAGCTTTGAAAGAAATTTTAGAAATAAAATCCACAGCGCCAGTACCTTTCAGATGTCTTGTAGGGAGAGGAGACACGTTAAAGAAATCCAACTTTGAAAACTTCTTTGGAGGTCTTTTCTCAAGCCCCAAGAAAACCAGCATCATGGTAAGGGTAAACTGGTTTTGTGAGATTCTTGCTGCTCGATCCAAAGACTATAGAGTGTTGTGTGCAAACACTTTTAAAGCCAGATTGGTGGTGTGTCTGTTATGTCAGGATCAGATCCATAGGTTTTTAATTGAATTTGTTTTTAAGAAGATGCACATGTCCCTCTCAGTTTAGATACTTGTGTTCCCTGGAGTATCTGTAATAGCAACATCTTCCAGTGTGTAGAATCTGTACTTTCCATAGTCAATCAAATAGATAGCGATTGCAGAGTGACTACCTGATGTCTTGGCCTGTTTTCTGCTGCTGTGACAGAATGTCCAATACTGGATAACCATAAAAGATAATATTTGGTATAGTTTAAAGGTTGGGGAGTCCAAGAGCTTGCCACAGGCATTTGCTGAGGCCTTCCTGAAGCATCATAATGTAGGCAGGGAGCATCAGGGCACTACATGGTAGGTATGCAAGGACATGAAGGCTCAGGTCTCTCTCCCTCTTTTTAGAAAGCCACTAATCCTATTGTAGGGCCCCATCCTTTCCCAAAGACCTCATTGCTCATACCACCAATATGAATTTGGGGTTTTAAATTTCTAACGTATGCTGCTTTTGGAGGACATGGTCAAAGTAAAGCAACTGATTAGCCCGGGTCATTGCCACTGGGGGACAGCAGGTTCAAGGCCAAGTTGTCCCTAATGAAATGGGCTTTTCCTTCTATCCATTGTTTGGTTTCAGACACTGGGGTCATGCTGTCTGGTCCACTTCCTTTGGAGCTGGTCATATTTAATAAGGTTAAGTACCCCAGAGCTGTAGGTAAAGAAGTCATAACATATGGCATAAATATTAAAATCTATATAATAAAAATATTTCTTCTAGGAAAACTCAAAAAGTCTTCTTTACATTTTCTGAACAACCCTATTCTAGGAAAATTTGCATTTAAAAATCTAAAATGTCTAAATCATGGATGTAAAAACCAGAAGAACCTGTGCCCTACTGGTATTTCAAAGTAGACAAACTTAGAAAATTCAGTGTTATGAGGGGAGAGGTTGAAGACAGACTTATAAAGCTCAAATATTATTCTTTTCTTTCATTTGATCAGTCTGCCTCCATCCAGAGACAATTGTTTATTGTATTTTCTCCTAGGCTTGATTCCCTTGTCACAGCTCTAGAAATCATTTTTTTTTTGTTTTGCAGGATGATTTTATTATTAGATTTCTTTTTAAAAATAAATATACTTGTACTGAGGATTGTAATACACTTCGTTTCTTTTTCCTCTGTGACAGCTTGATGGCTGGCTCTTCAGCTGTACCTGGCCTCCTAGGACACAGTTTGTCGGGATCTTTCCAGATCTCCCTTTCAGCCAGTCCTGGTCATGTGACTGAGCCCTGGCCTAGGCAGGTGAGGAGCTGTGAGTATAGCTTTGGAACTCACTTTTAAGGGGGCCCTGTGTAGCTTATCCCTTTCCATTTTTTTTCATCTGCTGCTTTGAATATAGAATGAAGGGTGTTACTGGGAAACCTCGCGGCTGAGGGTGGAATTCTAGGTCTGGTGGAGCAATGAGAAAGAAAGAGCCCTATCTCAGGATGACTTCGCAAAGCTGTGTTGCCCTGTTGGCTTTCCATGGCTATGACTGGAGAGAAATGCTGTTCTGTGCTATTTCAGATACTGCCATTTGTGGCCTATGAAGCATGTAGCTAAAACTATATATTTCTTAATATATACACAGAGAATGCAGAACTTTTTTTCTTTAGTTTGGTTAATATTGAAAACAAAATAGAATCAGAAAATTCTCTTATGCATATATGTGAAATGGCCTGTGGTGTTGAACTTACAATAACGCTTTGGCTGTTAATGGGAAGAAGCAAGGAGAAACCACAGCACCCTATGAGTCCACATCAGCACAGAAACTACGAGGCCTTCAAGCCTCTTACAATCAGTTAATACAGAGCAGGTATTTACTTTAAGCAATAGGCAAGACTGCAAGACTGTCTCATATAGACAGCAGCAATCAGCTACCTAATTTAGCATGCCTCTGAGAGGAGAAGGTTTGCTGATCTCGGCCGGGGGGTGGGAGGGGGAGCGCTATGTACTTTGAAGGCTTTTAAAGTGAGCACATACCCTGTGAATCATGTGAGGACATTATAAGGCAACTTCAACTGGAAGTAAATCTTAAGCCTTGTGATTTAAACACATGTTCACATGTCGTTAAAACCTGGGTTGTTCTGAAAGGTCCAGGGGAAGAGAACTGTGTGAGGAGGCCCGGTGAGTAGGTAGGGGAGGCAGATTCCCACTGAGAGCTAATGGAGAATCACAGTCATGAGACAGATGCTCTGAAAGGGCAGAGAAGCAAAGCCAACCTAGAGACTAGGTGGTCCCAGGTTTGGAGCTGCCTAGGGCACTTTGCTGTGTTTTCCAGGTTAGTGGATACTATCTGTAATAGTTGATATTGATTAGTAACTTTACAAGACCTAGGAGACAAATTCCTGGCCATGTCTGTAATGCTTTCTTCTTTATTGGCCTAATTGAGGTGAGGGGACTGACCCTGAATGTGGGTGGCACCATTCCACGGGCAGGTTCTTCAGTGAATGAAAGAGGAGGAAACGAGTTGAACGCATCCCTCATTTCTTTCTGCTTCCTGACTCACATACAGTGAGATCAGCTGACCCAAAGTCCTGCCACCCAATATATCCTACTATGATGGACTGTGCTTCTGAGCTGTGAAGCAATACTAACTCACCTTCCTTAAGTTGTTTGCGGATATTTTTGTCATGGCAAAGTGAAGAATAACTGAGAGGTTTTGGGTATATGTCAGCCATATTGTCTGTAGGACATGTGGCAAACCCAGATTTTTTATTTTGTGCCTTTCCCACAGTAAGAGCTTAGTTCTTTTTCAGCCAGGAAATAAAATAAGCATTTGTATTTGTGTGTGCAAACACTCACGGACACTTGATAGTTACTGAACACCAAATACTGGGCTTATGTATTTCCTTACACAACAAAATGTCCATAACAATCAGTGAAGTGAATTTCTATTTATCTGTTTATTGTGGATGTATGTATGGGTGTGTGCCTACCACAGTGTATGTATGGAGGCCAGACGACAGCTTACTGGAGTCAGTTCTCTCCTGCCATGAAGGCTGCAGGGATCGAACTCAGGTTACCAGTTGAGCCATCTCATTTACGTGTGTGTGTGTGTGTGTGTGTGTGTGTGTGTGTGTGTGTGTGTGTGTGTAAGTATATATATGTATGTATATGGATGACTATTAGAAGCCACAAGGGGAAAAGGCCAAATAACACATAAAGGCAGACCCATTAGAATAACACCTGTTTTCGATGGAGACTCCAAATGCCTGAAGAGCATGGACAGATGTTCTACAAATTCTAAGACACTACAGATGCCGGCCTAGATTACTATACTCAGTAAAACCTTCAATCACAATAGATAGAGAAAAGAAGACTATCCATGATAAAACCAAATTCAAACAGTATCTATCTACAAATCCAGCCCTACAGAAGTCACTAGAAGGAAAACTTTCAACTTGAAGAGGTTAACCATATCCTCCCTCAAGGAAAAAAAAGTCCACAAGGAATAAATAATCGCAGGCCAGCAAATCAAAAGAAAGGGAAAAAAAATCCCCCAATACCACCACCACCACAACAAAATAGGAATGAACAAATACTCCTCATGGATAACTCTAAACATCAAATCATCTCAATTCTCCAATAAAAAGACATAATCAGAAAAATGCAAATCAAAACTGTAGTATGAATAATAAACCCAGAGACATATATTGGGGTTCAAACTGAAGATCAGAGAAGCAAAGCAGCTAGCCAGTAGCTCTTACCTCTACCAAGGCTGAAATGGAGATTCAATGACTGGAAACTGAATCTCACATGAGACCCTTTGCTTCTTCCTTCTATACCTCTCCGGTGCTGGGATTAAAGGCCTTTCCCACAGTAAGAGCTTAGTTCTTTTTCAGCCAGGAAATAAAATAAGCATTTGTATTTGTGTGTGCAAACACTCACGGACACTTGATAGATGAGCTCTGTTTCTGTTTTAGACTGATTCTCTCCAATGTAGTGCTGGGTGGCCTTGAACTCACAGAGCTCCATCTGCCTCTGTCTCCTGAGTTCTGGGATTAAAGGTGTGTGCCACCACTGCCCAGCTTCTATAGCTAACTAGTGTGGCTGGCTTTGCATTCTAATCCTTCAGGCAATCTTTGCTAAATAATAAATAATATACCACCACAGTAATAGGAAAGATTATCTTTAAATGTAGTTTTTAAAACTATTGTTCATGAGTATAGTTAATATGTTTGGGATTTTTGCAAATCAACTTATAAAATAGAGTGATGGGGAATGTACTTCTGTGTATGTTTATCTTATTGATTGTTGAATAAAATACTGTTTGGCCAATGGCAGCAAGTTAGGCAGGACTAGGAGTTAAAGAGGATTCTGGGAAATGTAGTAGAGAAGTGGTGTTCCAGGTAGGAAGTGACATAGCAAGGAGAAACAGGAAATGTCCCCCTTTCAGCTCAGCTCTTGCTCTAGCAGCGCAATGTGATTCACCGGCAAGGAGGGACGCCAATAAGGTGTCCGATAAGATAAGTCTTATAAAATATATAGATTTATGATAATTAAGACTGAGCTAGCAGATGAGATACCTAGTCATTGGCCAAGCAGCTTTGAACCTAATACAAGCCTCTCTGTGTATTCATTTGGGCCCTAAATCAGGTGGGCAGCTATCATAAAGCTCACACGTGGTGATGGGGCTCGGCGGCTTTTGTCGTAAAGATTTATCCTAACAATAGGGCTTTATGAAACCCCCAAAACTATATGAATGAAATAATAAATTAAAAGAATAAAATGTGCATTTAACCCTTTTCACCCTTTCTCATGAACACCCACAATGCATGTATAAACACCTATGCACATAGTAGAATATTTGAATAAGGTTACCCTATTTACTTTTCTTTCCTCTGTTCATTTTTGTTGTACATGTATGTGTTTGTAGTATGGTTGTTTGTGAAAATGCATATTCACGTGTGTGTAGGTACACATGTATATATGTGTGTGTGAACATGTGTACATTCATGTGCAGAGGCCCAAAGTTGATGTCAACTGTCTTCCTGAATTGCTCTCCACTTTATTTGTCAAGGCAGATCTGTGTGTAGCTCATCTTGGTGCTCACAGGTTCTGGCTAGCCAGCTGACCTTGGGGTCCCCAGTCCTTGACTCCTGAGTGTTGGCCTAACAATTGGCTGCCACACCTGCCTATTTTTACATGTGTTCTGGGGATCTGAACTCTGGTCCTCATGCTTGAGTGACAAGCTCCTTCCTCACTGACTCACATCCTTAGTTACCTTCCCACCCTCCCCACCCCTCCCCTGCCTTTGTCTCTTTCCCGAACTGTGAGTGTCATACATCTTAGATATTCTATCATTGAACCTCATCTCTAGTCCTTGTTCACCTCCCATTTAATTTAATTTACATTATGCCTTATGTATATTATATATGAATTAAATGCTTATTTCAAAACTCATATCACACACACACACACACACACGAGGCCAGAAACCCCATGTAACATACTACTGTAGTCACTAAAGCAAGGAGCTTACTTTACAGGCTTATTGAATGTTGACTGAGAGGAAGAAGGCTGTATGTTCAACCTTCAAAATCCTGACTGACTTTTCTTCTTTAATTATATACGTGGAGTGATGACAATGTTTGACATAATGACCTAGAAACGTATACTAATGTTTATCCTCCCATTCTTCATAATATCAACAGTATATAAGCAAAAATTGTTTAGGCCCCCAAGTTTTTGGAAATGAGAACATTACTTCAGGAATGAGTGACTTGTCTTTCTTTAGTGCGACAGTTGCCTCAAGTCTTGTCTTCTGGAGACATCTCAGATAATTCTGGGTATTTAGTCATCTAGGAGAGTGGTTCTTAGCCATGACCTATTCCATGAAGGTCACAGCATTAGGAAGGTTGAGAACCATTGATCTAGGTCACAGAGATGGTCATATTGCTGGGCCTGGTGAGGAGAAGTGACAAGTATGAAAGAATACGGAGTTGACTGTGTGTGACTGGTCTTAAAGATTACTTGTTTGAGTCTGCTCTAGAGACTGCAGTCCATGACCCATAGTGCTGTCTTGCTCTCAATCAGCTCTTGGCAAAGCCCCAAACCTGGAGGGGCTCTATTGATGGCTCTGAGTTCTGATCAGAAAAGTTGTTGAACATTCCGGTCATGGTACATCCCGGAGGAGAGACTTTCAAGCATGCAGTTGCCAACATGCTAAATGCTCCGGAAAATGCACACGTTTCTTATGCTGGGAACTTATGTGAAGAACAAATTTGTTTCCCCCGCCCTGTAGTAGACTACAGTTGAATTTTACTAAGAGGATCTTGTCATGGTTTTCTGGATAAAGAACTTTACTTCCCACCCCCATATCCAGCCCCAGCCCCTTTGAGAATGTCCCTGTGTAGGTTTATGCAGAACACAGGGGTATGCTAATGAGGTAGAAAGGCAAGACACACTCACCAGTACCAGCTAGTTATGGAGCTAATTGCTACCAGTCTGCCTTAAGTAAGATACGGGGTGCCAAGGTAGCTGCTCTTTTACCCTTAAAATCCTGTTTGCTCATCTGAAAAAAAAATTCCAAAATGAGGAGACTACTATTTTTTCTAAAGCCTCACCTGCGTGTCTCAAAACACAGAGGGAAGCATACTAATTGGAATGGCTTTTTTCTTTGAGATGATTTTATTTCAGGTGCTGAGGTAATAACTTTGCCATAGTAAGTCTCAAGATAGCGAATAAAGTTGTAGTAGGACCGGGCGTTGGTGGTGTACACCTTTTATTCCAGCACTTGGGAAGTAGAGGCAGGCGGATCTCTGTGAGTTTGAGACCAACCTGGTCTACAGAGTAAGTTCCAGGACAGGCTCCAAAGCAATACAGAGAAACCCTGTATGAAAAACCAAAACCAAACCAAACCAAACCAAACAACCCCCCCAAAACAAAACAAAACAAAACAACAAAAAGTTGCAGTAGGATTTCTTGAACTTTATCCCATTGAATGAGAAGGCCGGATGCAGTTCATCAGAGTATTAGAGAGTAATAAAGACCCTAAGTGCTGCTGAGGTGAGCCCTGCAGCACACCTCTCTTAGGGACTGTGCCTTTTGAGTGTGGGTAGAATCTATGGCTTTCTTCTCACCTGTAGAATCTCTTAAAGGTGATGAAGAATCACTCCTGAGATTTTCTTTAGTTATACAACACAGTTATTTTTCCCTCCCTCCCCCTCCTTCTATTCTCTTTCAATTACACTGGTCTGGAACTCACTCTATCCACCAGACTTTGTGGTGAGTGTCACACCTCTGCCTCTGGAGTTCTGGGATTACAGATGTGCACCATGCCCTGCTAACATACAGTATCAGCCTCGGAGACTAGAGAGCCCCCCCTCCCCTCATCTCTAAGGAGCATGTGCTAAGTTGTGAACTGAGGCTGTGAACACAGTTGTGAGGGGGAGCTGTGGTTGAACTCTTGGCCCCATCAGCCAGTGAGAAATCAAGGCTTCACTCATAGCAAGCTAAGTGAGCTTAGAAGTAAATTCTTCCCCAGAGGAGCTCTCAGATGGACACACAGCTGGACCAGTGACTTGATTACAGCCATGTTAGATCTTGAGTAGAGGTCCCAATTCCTGAGCCATGGGAAACATGAAATAATAACTCTGTGTGTGTTTTTTTTAAACTGTATCTTTTTGTGTACTTTTGTTTGCTTGTATGTCTGTGTACCGTGTACCTGCCTGGTGCCCACAGAGGGCAGAAGAAAGTCCCTGGAATACAGGAGTTATATACAATTGTGAGCCACCATGTGGATACTGGGAACTGAACCCAGGTCCTCTGGATGAGTAGCCAGTGCTCTTAACCACTGAGCCATCTCATAAGCTCCATAAATGTGTACTTTAAAATGCCAAGTTTGCGGTTCTTTATTATTCGGCAAGAAAAACTAGCATAACCTATTGCTGGTCAAAAATTTGTATTTATTTATTTATTTATTTATTTATTTATTTATTTATTTATTTTGTTTTTTTGAGACAGGGTTTCTCTGTGTAGCTTTGGAGCCTATCCTGGCACTCGCTCTGGAGACCAGGCTGACCTCGAACTCACAGAGATCTGCCTGCCTCTGCCTCCGGAGTGCTGGGATTAAAGGCGTGCACCACCAATGCCCAGCAATTTGTTTTCTTATTAAAGAAAAATGATTTAGGGATTGGGAGATAACTCAGTTGACGAATGCTTGCTTAGCAACCATGAGGACCTGAGTTCCATCCCCAGTTCTCCCATGAACAATAAATGAATAATTAAAAGACATAAAATTATTCTGTGATTGTAATAATTTCCTAAAAGATGCTTGATAAGGAAGACTTGGTTCAGAGAGCCAGAACCATAAGCAGAGGAACCACCACCATGAAGTTCTGTTGGGTGGGGAAACTGGACTGTTTGGAGAACATCATGGACAAGAGGGAACTCATGGCCAGGGCACAGGGCAAGGGCTGATGGATGGAAGATTACTAAGAGATACCAGCAGTAGTGTGAGAGCTTAAAGCAGCCTAACAGGATATTTGCCAGAGGAACCAGTCCAGATATAAATGGCTGGCTGGTGGGGGCAGGCCCCTGCTATTTAGCAACACTCCTCTTAAGACTGGAGTTTATAAGAGCTACACAGATGAACCTAGGAGAAGGTTCAGGATCCTGACTAAAGTGGGATCAAGCAATGGACCTTTGTCAATCCACAGCATATTAATGCTGTGAAGTTAAGAAACTGTTTAATGCATTCATCACTTGATTTGGGAGTATGAACAGTCCCAAGAGACCATCTAAATATTTTACACCTCAGATAAATATTTTGCATTCATGTAACCAGAGTCCAAGACTACTCATTTGAATATCAAAGAGGTACTTCAGAGTAATTAAAATAATTATTTGCAGGCAGAGTGTGTGACAGATACGGGGAGGCATGGAATCGCAAGCAGAAAGTCTTGAGACTGGCAGCATCCTTTTGAGAAAGGACATTGTTCGGTGATGGATAGTGATTGGAAAATGGAGATCAGAAACACTCCCGGGAAAGGGGATTTAAATACCATCTCATGGGCTAGTGAGATGGCTGAATGGGTAAAGGTGGTTGTCACTAAACCTAGTGACTTGAATCCAATTCCTAGGAATCACACAGTAAAAGGTGCACAAATGTACACACACACACACACACACACACACACACACACAAATGTTGTCCCTTGGTCTGGCAGCAATGTTTTTTCTAGCTCGTACCCATCACCTCTAAGGTGTCCAGTGTTTACAGGCACAGGGAATATTCTTGAACAATGGGGTCTTCTTGGACAATAGAAAGACCTGTTTAAGATTAAATGTGGACAGATGTGGTTGGCTGTGATCCAGGCAAGAAACCATTAGATGCTTTGTATGAAAATGGAGGGTTGGGCCAATGACCTGACACAGCAGAGTGGTCAAGTTCGATTTTTGGGAATAAACCATGAAAGAATCTTCAAAAGGTACATTATAACATAATTTTAGGACAGTTAAAATATCAGCTAACATTTTAAGACTTTGGGAAAGATTCATACTAATATAATTCATAACACTAATGGGAGTTTTATTATCCATTATGAAATTATTTGACACCATTACTGATCTAAAGGTAAGAAAAGGTTACTTCTGAAATATAATTAACCTGTTTTCACTTGGGAAGAATAGGCAGTTAAAAATAGAATTATGATCCTCATCTGTATCTTTGGGCAGATTCATCTCATGAATGGGTGGAAATTCCATAGAACAATGGAGGCTGTCTCATTATTAATTTTGTGAGGAGCTGTTCAAATGTGGAAGGTTCAATGCTTCCTTTGACTATAGCACATATAATGGAACACAGAACTCATGTCCAATTTTAGCATTATTGTTTCGACTCAAGTTTGTTGAGGGCTAAGGTGGACAACCAGAGGAGAGGGCACAGGACAGACACCTGACAGCTAAGGAGTGGGCTGACAGCAGACAATGACGAGGAAGAGCTGTATGGTTTTCCATCCATTCCTGTGATGTTGAACTTCTGATCCTCCTGACATGTCTTTACTTTCTACCTTGAGGCAATGAAGAGCCTTTGAACTTTGATTTCTCAACAGCCCCTCTGACTTTATGGCAGAGTTGACATTCCAAGGGCAGTCATCCAGATGAGGCCTTGTCAGTGTTTGCCCCACAGCCCCTCTCACCCGAGCTCCTCCAGCGGCTGTCATCCTCCCAATTGGTCATTGATCTCCTCTCTTCCCAGCTACAGCCTCCAGTCTTCTCAGAGCACCTGGCCCTGATGCAGCGTTTGCTCTGTTTTGTTTTCCCTCTGATGAGCGCCTGGGTCAAATACTGACTCCCGAAGGAAGCCTACATAGAGATTCAAACATCTCGCTCGCGCTTGCGTTTGGAGTTTGGAATCCTGATGCCACCGATAATGCACGGACCGGACCGAATGACTGCTTCCCTTTTACTATAATTTCCACGACAGCAGGATTAGTCTCAATTTTGTATCCTTAAAATAGTGTGCCAGATGCGACCCTAAAAGGCTTTTTAGCACACATTTTCAGTTCTTAATGTCTATTGCATCAGTGATGGAATGGAAACACAGAGGCGTTAGTGATTTATTCAGGGCCACGCGGCCAGTGCAGGCAGAACTGTGTGATCTGAACCCTAAGGCAGTCTGGATCCAGAGCTTTTTCGCTTACACACCTTCCAGAAGCCTCACAGCGCTCTGTGAGAATCTGCCATGCTTGGTGACTGGATGAATGACTCGGGTTTTCAAATACTGTAACAATGAGGCAGCTATGACTGTGGGCCAGCCTGCAGGCTTAGAGAGCAGTTGTTGAAGCTTCGGTTATAATAGAAACAGTTGGGTCCATCTGGAGACTTTCTGGACAACCACTTTGGTATCTCTACCATGATGGTAGCTGATTTAATAGTCTACATTTCATCACGGGCTATCTTTGAGGCCAGGGAATGCCCTGTATATAAAAGACAGGGATGAGAGCTGGGTGTTGGTGGTGCACACCTTTAATCCCAGCACTTGGGAGGCAGAGGCAGGTGGATCTTTGCCAGTTGGAGCTCAGCTTGGTCTACAGAACTAGTTCCAGGACAGGTTCCAAAGCTACAGAGAAACCCTGTCTCGAAAAACCAAAAAACAAACAAAAAAGAGAGAAGGATTAAACAGAAAAGAAAGCAAGGCAAGGAAGCTGTTCTTTTAAATTTTTCACTTATTTTTATTTATAGTACCTTTTATTTTTTGAAATTATATAGTAATGACATCATTTCCCCTTTCCTTTTCTTCCTCCAGCCCTTCCCATGCACTCCTAGCTCTTTGTCAAATTTATCTGTCTGTCTATCCATAAATACATAAACATAATATGTTTTTTCTGTATAATGCTACCTGAGCATATAAGAATCATTTTCTAAGATACAAAACATTTTATTTTCACTGATATACACACTTGGAAGCATTTCACAAGCAACTCAAAGTCATTAGACACCTTTGTTCCCAGTACTGTATCAAATTCTGTGTGAGCTATCCCCTCAAAGTAGAAGCAGTGGCTAGGTGTGATTTTGGGGCATCCTGGACTATAAGCTAACTCACACTCACATAGAGAAAGCCTGCTGCAATGGTATATGTGCCTCATATTTGGTTCCAGGCACCCCAGTCTTATAAACATCATTAGTCATATGACAAAGATACAGCGACTGTAAACATTTATGACCATTTAAAATAGCAAAATTGTGATCCAAATGCTATAAAATGAGCATAAACGTACTATATAGCTGGCTGTAGTTGAAGTTCTAATGTTGTATCATGCACTCATAACACTTAAAAATGTAATTCCATCCTATCGTAACTTTGATTAAAAACCAATATGCCGGCTTTGATTAACATTAAACACTTAATTGACAATAATTTTCTATGCCTTCTGGAGTTGTGAAGGGCTTTGCTGCAATTATTTTGAAGGGCCAGTCTCTCATAATCCCTGAGTTCAGAGAACCTCTGCTAATACCTTCTCTCTCTCTCTCTCTCTCTCTCTCTCTCTCTCTCTCTCTCTTAGTTTCTGAATTTCACTGTAGCAAGCAGAGACGTTGGAAATAATTCCACTTCCTTAAGTTGACCTCATGAAACTGTGGTAGTTGCTGAAAATGTTGATGGTTTTTTTGGTCATTCAGCTACAGCTTATCCAAGCAAAGCATTCAGAGGGTTAGAGTCAACCCTCACGTTCTTCTCCTCAAGCTCTTCTTGAAAGGTTCAGGTATTATGCTGGCCCGCCCCTGTTACCTGGTGGAATAGGCAGTACCCTGGTCAGCCCAAGGTTCCATGGGAACTAAGTCTGCACGCAGGTGCAGAGGACCCCTTTAAAAAGACAGGTCCCTGCCCATTTACTCTCTCTGCTTCCTCTCTGTTTCCTCTCTACTCTCTCTCTCACCTACGCGCTTTCTCTGCAGTGACCGGCATGGTGGTCAGCCATTATCCCTGTTCCTTTCCTCTTCTTAGTCTCCCTACTCTGCTGGGCCTTATAATAAACTTATAGTCAACATGTCACATGTCTCAGCATTTTTCTTTTCTTCTTTTTAAACAAAAGAATAACACTTCCCACTGCTCAAGAGGTTTTTTACTTTAGTTCAGGCACAGTTAAAGCAATTGGCAAACTACAGGAGTGCCATCCCTTCCCCTGGCATTTGGCTAACACCAGCCACACTCTGGTGGACGCCTTGGACACCAGATCTCCACTGTCATCCCACTGTGATTTCTACCCAGAAATCCTTCAGCATATTGCACAAAATGAAATCAATTTCCTTCTTTAAAATTTTTTTTTGTGTAAGATGTATATATATGTATCCTTATATGATGTGTGTGTATGTGTGTGTGCACATGTGTCATAGTGTGTGTAAACAGATATCAGAGGGCAACCTCAAGTTGTGTTTTGTTTATTTTCAGAGATGGGTTTTACCGTGTAGCCGTGGCTGTTTTGGAACTTGCTCTGTAGACCAGGCCCTGCCTCTCAAGCACTGTAATTAGAGGCTTTTACCACCACTCCTGGCCTTAATCTCAAGTATCAAGCCATGACCTCCACCTTACATTGAGACAAGGTCTTCATATTTGTTATTGTGCAGTTTCTCAGGGCTCTTCTGTTCTCCCTCCCATGTCACCATGGGGATGCTGGGATTACGGATATGTGCTACCATGCCTGGCCTTCAGTGTGTTCTGGGGATTTGAACTCAAGTCCTCACGCTTGTGCAACAAATGCTTTACCTAGAACTGTTTCCTTAGCCTGGGTTTCTTCCTTTGGATAGCCTGTCTATCAATTTACCTAGAAACACCCATCACATTTTGAGTGGATGAGTAAATGTAATAAAAAATTAAGTCATTGGCATAGGCTTTAAAAACAAACAGCAACAACAACAAAAAACAACAAAACAACCTATGGTATGTATGTTATTTAGAACTCAATTCAGGCAACAGAAGTTGATGGGGAATTTATTTGAAAGGAATTTACTACAGGAGGTGGATTTTTACAGAAGCATTAGAAGGAATGGGTATGGAGGATAGGTATTACTATTTAGGCATCTGTACTGGCCTGCCCTTGAGGTTCTGACAGGATACATTCTCAGCTGAAGCCACTAAGAGCAACACCTGTGCACATTCACTATGTTCCCTTCTAAAAGGGCCCTGCCCACCTCCCATCTTTCATTTTCTCTGCTTCTCTCTCTCTCTTTCTCTCTTTCTCTCCCTCCCTCTTCTCTTCTGCTGATCCTGTTCCCAGAGGCCATTCTCCCCCTTCCTCCTTCCTTTTCCCATTCACTTTCCCCCAATTAAAAAAACAAAACAAAACCAAAAAGAAACCTCCATGTGAGCTCTGTCACATGGTGTCTGTCTCTCTCGAGCTGCTTTTTAAATTACAATTGGGGCTTACACTTAAATTTTTTTTAATTAAAAGTTACATAAGTAAACTGTGACCTAAGATTAGAAACTGCAGCTGCTATCATTACTGTGCCTTGTAGCTGTTAGGCCTTTGTAGATTCACCGAGGAGCTCATTTATCCTCAATCACAACTGAAAACTCAGTGACTTCATTTCTTTTCCACCTTCCAGGCTCACAAAGATGTACCTACATTAGCAGAATGTACATGGAAGTTTCTGTCCCACCTGGTCCTGCAGCCGTTTAATCCCAAACAAACACACAGAGGCTTATATGAACTGTAAACTGTTTGGCCTATTGCTCAGGCTTCTTATTGGCTAGCTCTCTCTTAATTATTAACCCATTTCTACTAATCTGTGTATCTCTATGTGGTCTTGGCTTACCGGTGATGCCCTGGTCTTTTCTTCCTCTGCAGCTACATGATGTCTCCTTGACTTTGCCTTCTACCTTTCTCTATCCCTGTCTGGATTTCCCACCTGGCTAAATCCTGCCTGTCCATCAGCTGAAACAGCTTTATTTATCAACCAATCAGAGAAACATATGTTCACAACCTGCAGAAGGACATCCTCCATTAGCAGAACTCAAGTTGTGTCATAGCTTCAAGACAGGTGGGAAGATACCATTTCCAGTTTCTGATTTAGAACCCAGAGGAAGCATTAGAAGAGGCTGAAAATTGTTGATGAATGGCATATGCATTCTCCAGAATAGATCATACCATGAAATTTCCCAAAGGATCATGAGGCTGGGTCCTAATACTAGTGAAAGAATACTATCACGTGGTAAGGTTAAGAGGGCGGTGAAAGCTAGGAAGCTCAAATGTAATAACTTTTCAAGAATCAGAGAGTAACCTGGTGAACAATACAAAGCCCATGGTAAAGCATTAACTGCAACAGATACCAAGGAAGGAAAGAGACACAATGGTGGTGCTTGGACATCTGGAAAGTCTTGGGAAAAAAACTGAACGCTGATCTTGGTTGTGATCCATGGGTAAATTTACATGTTAGCATGGGTAGAAGGCAGGAAGATGGAATTTCAGGGCCAAGACATGGAGCATGCAGGAAGACCTGCCTCAAATTTGCATGACTTGGACCTGTGTTCATAGATGACTGGAGCTCTTTCCTGTGAGGCTAATTCAGGTTCTAGCTGAAGAGATTTTATTGTCTGTTTTTATCCATTACCAGTTTTTTTTTGTAGGATGATTGCAAATGGATTACAATCTGTTTTTATGTCAACCTATTTGCATATTACATTTGTTAATCTCTAATTACCCATAGCTATATTACTAATTACTACACTACTTAACAAATTATTATCTCTCATGTTTTAAGGGTCAGGAATGCAGGAGCAGCTGGGTGGTTCTGGCTCTGGTCTCTCATGAGTTCTCAGTCAACCTGTTCACCAGGCAGGGATTTCTAGTGGGTCAAAGGATCCATGTCCAATTTCATTCGTGTGGATGTTGGCAGGGAGCCTCAACACCTCACCATGTGGGCCCCTTCTGGTAGAGGTCATGGCTTGGAACTTGGCCATGTTAAGTAAATGATCCAGTGAGTGAGAGAAGGATAAAGAAACAGAGAAGAGAGCTGTCTGGTTTATTCCCAACCCCCCTAAAGGCTTTATTTAATTGTTACCTTTTCAGCAAGTCTTCCTCCCTTGGATATATTTATATAGATTTCATAATTGCATTGTGGAAAATATGGCATCACTTATGATTTATTTTATTGGTTGCTCAGACATACTCTGGCATATTGTGGGAAGGAGGTCCATTAGAAGTCAACTTGGATATTGACCTCTACCTTATATTACTCCCCAATAGGTTAGCATTATGATGGCAGGGGAGAGTTAACTCTTTTGAGAGTTGCAAACTGACAGATAATCTTTGGGACAGGTTCTGGCCCCATGACTCTATTGTCCCAGGAAGATCAGAACGGTTTTGAAGTACTTGGTGAGACTTTAGTTCATTACCAGAGTCTCACTGTTTCTCTGCTGGGACCTTGAATTTTAAGCTGAGAGGTTGAGACTTGAATTTGAGAAACACTTTAAGCTTTAAAAGCAAGAAAGAGAAGCTTGCTAATGGCTAGAACAAGATAGCAAATGCCTTTGTGATGCAGATAGCAAATGCCTTTGTGATGCAGAAGGCATAACTCAGAATGTGGAAATTTTATGTAAGTCGATGGATGCATGTGTGTTGGTCTGTTTACTCTATACCTTGCTCACAGAAGGGAGGAAACACACTCTGTTACCCACTTCTTCTCTCCTGGAACACTCAAAGCTTTTTCTCCTGAGCTTCATGAGTTTTCATCTCTCTTAATCAATATGTACTGATTGGTAATGGAAGTCACACATCAGTGGCTTCCAGATCTTCTGGGTGGGTGTTGCTGTGCATACAGAGCCTGACTCCACCAGCAAATCTGTAACTACAGTGATAAACGGTTGGGAATAGCTCAGGAAGCCTAAGGTATTTGAAAGTGTGGCTTGGTGGCAGGTAAGAAAGCTTGGGTTAGAATATGAAATACCATCTTTCAGGACACAACAGTCAGAGGGCAGCCTGTGTCCAGTTGTGGAATCCTGGGCAAACAACTTCCCTCCCCTTACCTCTCAGTTTCATCCTTGTTGAAATGGGTGGGCTGGATTGGCTTTCTCTGTTGTCCTCTGGTGCTGTAAAGCACTGGGCTGTCAGTAAGTGGCTAAAAGATTATGACAACTCACCTTTCTTATTCACCATCTTTCATTTTTAAACACCCACATAACCCATTGCTGATCTCATTAGCTAAGGACCATTCATTGCCTGAACCAGTCCCTTTCCAGGGAGTGGTGATTAGGAAACCCTGGGAGAGAAACTGAAACCAGAGCATATAAGGTGGTTGTAAAGAGAGAGGATGAGAAAGGCAAGAGGGAAAAGGCGATGTTTTACTTCCATGGATAATGAAAATCTGGCTGTTTACACGCTTCTCCACATTCCTCACACTTAAAAGAAAGCTTTGTTGCTTAAACTATAATTTCACAGTCAATTAATTTACTACACATTGTATGTTGGTTTTTTTTTCTTCCTGGAAGCTGTCCTTTTAGGCACCCACATCTCATAAACCGTGAGTGTTTTCTACTTGTTTAGGATGATTTAAATGTAGCCTCCAGAGAGTAGGAGCCTGGTTTACAGGGAAGAAAACTGCATTCAAGCCAAAGGTGATGAAACAGGTCTCTCTAACCACAGGATACTGAGGCAGGAAGATCCCAAGTTCAAGGCCAGCCTGGGACACATAGTGAAACCCTGTTTTAAAAGTACAAGAGTCAGATACGGAAGGATGCATGTTAAATACGGCCGGTCTTGGACTCTGGGCTGTCAGAGCACAGCATCTGGTTCTTAGAATCAAAGCCACGCCCTGCACTGACTATCTTTCATACAGTGCAGCCTCATGCTGAGGCACTTCCAAGAAATTGGCATGAAAGAGTCATGTGATTTTCATGGATGCCTGTTAACAATGAACAAACGGAACTTGTAGGAGCTTGTTGGTTTCTGAAACAGACAAAGGGATATAGGACTAGGATGCATGTCTCAGAATTGTCACAATTGACTTCCATTGTCATGAGTGGGAGCAGTGACCTTGGATAAACCAAGTCAGCTGGTTTGACTGTCAGCTGTACTTGAAAAATGATGGGGGTGACTGTTGCCGTGCCCTCCAAGATCCCAACATATTTGATTTGAGTCTTTTTATTTCTTAAAGGTTTATTTTTGTTCATGTGACACACCTGGTGTGTGTGTGTGTGTGTGTGTGTGTGTGTGTGTGTGTGTGCATGCATTTGTGCTCGTGCGTGCGTGTATACTTTCATAGGCCAGAAGAGGGCGCCAAAACTCTTGGGACTGGAGTGTACAGTTACTGAGAGCTGGAATAGCAGAGAGCCCCTTGATTCTTCTCTGTTAACAACTAGGATTTGTTTTGTTTTAATCTCAAGTTAAGGGCCAGGGAGCCATGAAAACACACAATTTTTCTCTTGCAATTTTTTTAGAAATATGTGCAACACAGATTTAAAAGCTTGGTAAGTTGGCCTGGTGTCTCATCATGCGACACCAGGGTTTTCTATCAGGGGTGAGACTGGGTAAACACTAGCCCACACTAATGGTTTCTCCAATATCTTTGGGTGGAAAAAATATTTTAGGGGTCATCATTCAGTGTTTCAGTTCATGTCTGGACGAGGCTGTAAACTTCACAGGATGAGTTTGTCTTGTATGCTTTATGTCCTACATACATTCACTCAACTCTATAAATTTTAAGAATAAAAATAAGTGCTGATCCAACACATTCATCCATTTAATATTTAGCAGATTGTAGTGGTGCCTTCGGTATTTTACCCACAGGTATTTTATGGTGTTTGGACTTTTTATGTCGTTTTCTCAGAGACAGACTTTGAGTTGAAATTTCGTGTTTTCAAGAGCATCAATTCTGAGTGACCCTTCTGGGGCTCGTTCTTCAGCCACTGAGTGACTCACATCTGATTTACCCCAGGGGCCTCTTTACAGCCATTTTTCTGTTGCATTAGTATGTTCCCTTTGGGTGGCATCCAGTACTTTCCACTGCTGTGTGTACTTTTCCAATTTCCCACAATTTATGGGGAGCTCTTTTCAGGTGGGTCTTTGTGAAACTCTGACAACACCATGTCTTTTTCTTGCATTTAAAACTTAAAGTGTTTCTCAAATTTAACTCTCAACCTCTCAGCTTGAAATTCAAGGTCTTCTCCCAGCAGAGAAACACATTCTAGTGTCTTCCACTTGCAGAACAAGCAACAAACTAGCAAACATGCAAACAAGGGCTTCTTTGGAGGTCACATATTCTCCATCATTGTTCTGTTTCATTTATAGTAGGGTTTCTGAGGAAGATACTTTGTAGTCTGTCTTCAGACTTCATCTTCCTGATTGTTCTTGACAACACTGCAGCCTGACTCTTGCCACACTAAGGAAACTACTCTATCCATGGCTACCAACCCAGTGACCACTCTGCTGACTTCTCAACGTGACCCTTTATGTTTAGCGCATTCCAGTCTTTATTCTTCCTCTAGCCACCACACATTCTTTGCTACCTCTTCTGTTGGAACTTAAAATGTTGAAGTGTTTCAAGCTGAGTTTGTAGTCCTTTTCTCTTTCTTAAAACAACAACAACAACAACAACAACAACAACAACAACCTTAATTCATTTTATTCAATCTATGGCTTTAGATGTCCTTTCCACAGATGATCCATTAATTTTTCTATCTATAATAATTCTCCCAGACTCCAGATTTTTTTTAAAAGCAACTAAGTTCTTTCAATATCTCTTCAGATAGTGTATCTTACTCAGCAGGCTGCCTTCTCAATGGCCATTTCCCCCTATAACCTAATATCAGGGTAACATTTGAGGTAACAGTGCATATAGTTAAGAACTGTATTTGTCGGGGTTAGGGTCCCTTTGCAGCTATAGGGAACATGATGTCAACTGAAATCGTCTAGGATTCCTTAAGGTGGACATGTATCTTTCCTCATGTTGCTTCCATTTGTTTCTTCCTGTAACCCACACAGGAAGTTGGAGGTGGCACCCATGTCAATGCAGGATGATAATAAAGATAGAAACTGTTTCTTTTAGGTGTTTGTGTGAGAAAGGGAGCCCCCTCAAATAGCTCTTTCAACACTGGGCTGTTTGGCCTTGTAATTATTCCTTGTCAGTTAGGTCCTTCTTACTACATTTCTTCAGGTAGTTACTATCCACGACAGAAACAGATATAATACAAATAAACCAACAAAACCAAGAATATCTGATAAGGAACTCTCACTATTCCCTTTCCCAAATAAGTCCTTTTTGTTTCAAGTCTTCTCCATTTTAGAAAGACCAACTTGACGTCAAAAGACTTCTTGACACCCTTTCTTCCTTCTCTTTCCTCCTCCCTCCTCCTGCTTCAGCATCAAGCAGCAGGTCCATCCCTGGGTTGCTGCCTGTGTCATCTTGCTCCTGCCTCCCTAATCCTCACCTCTATTTTTCTTTTCTTTTTTTTTTTTTAACTCATGGAGTACTTTTAAATTGTCTTCCTGTTTCTGTCTTTGCTTCTTTCTCCAGAACAGCACTATCTTTTTCTTTTATTCTTATTTTTTCCTATTTTAGAAACAATCTCATCTTACATATCAATCCCAGTTCCCTCTCCCTCCCACCGACCCTCCAACCCCCCACCTACTCCCCAAGGATAGTGAGACCTTGGGGGGGGATTATCAAAGTCTGTCACATCCTTTGAGGGTTAGCTAGGCCCTTTTTTCGTGTATCCAACAGGATGATCTTAAAAATACATATATAAAAGACATCACTTAGCTATCTTACTAGAACTCTCATGGATGCTAAAAAGAATCCAGTGACTTTCTGTAGTAATTTGAAGACTGTCTCTGTGATCTCTTCGAATTCACTGTCTCCACCCTCCCCCATCTCCCTGGGTGCCTCCTTCATTGGCCACCTTCCCACTTTAGAATGAGAAGTGTTTTACAGCTGCGCCCTCAGGACATAGGCTTCTGCAGCTCTCTCTGCCTGATGCCTTCAGGTTGACTCCTCCTGGTTATGCAGGTCCCAGCCTAGACACCATCTCCTCAGAGAAGCCCTCCTTCAGCATCTTAATAAAAAGCAGCAGCATCCTGGGCCAAAGTCCATCCTTCTGGTCAACTCTGAGGCACATCAATTTTGCTCAAGGCTTCCCCTTTCCAGGAAGTCTTTTTGATTACTCCATGCCCAAAGCTCTGTGTTGTTTGAAACTCACAGGGTTCATCTGTGCCTTTCTTTCCCAAAACACACTGAACACGGCCTCCTGCTGCTTTCGGGTCATTTGGGTATTCATGTTTAATTTTCCTTCACCGAGTAGGAGTTTTTGATCATGACAGATTTTGGATATTTCCTTTAATAACCCCAGTGCTTGCTCATGGGAGAGCTTAAAACTATGTATTAGCCTATTCATGCTCAGATTTCGGTAAACGATGCCTTCATAGGAATCATCTGCTCTTGTCTTTATCCCCTATGCTTTTTAGGTAGACTTTTTATCCCCTTGATTATGAAGAGACTCTCCTAATGTTTTAATTGTATTTTTTGGTCTCTGTGGCTTGAAGCATAGTAGCGTGAGGGGATAATGCAAAGCATATAAAAATTTCCTTTCAGTTGAATTCGGAACTGAAAAATGAAGCTAGTTATGATATTGATTGGCATTATCCTCATTTACAAATATGAATACATGATGGTAAACGAGGCAGAGCCTTGAATGTGACTTTGAACTCTAGCTTTTATAATTTTTGTGTCAAGGTAGGAGGAAGCTGAATTTGTTCCTATTCAAAATGATGCCTGTCATGGAGCGTTTTCAGGAGGGCCTGAAGTTCTTGTTGATTTTTCCACAAGTGATTAGTGATTATGGATTTGTGAAGATCCACCCATGCTTCTTTCCTAGTATCCATGGTAACCAAAATGGCATATCTTTGAAAGGTTTAATGGGGCAACTAAGGGAAGCTTCTCTTGGTGTCAAGTCAGCTGGTCCATTTGATGTTCTAGTGTCCACCGCCAGACTCCTCAGGATGCTGACACAGTAGTGCAGGAAGTTCTGAGAAGGTGCCAGATCCCCAGTTTTTGTTGTTGAAAATTTGTTGTTGAAGAATAGCTTGGCTTAGTTAAGATTCAACCAACCTGGAAGTGATCAGCTCTTCTCAAATTGTTCTTTTTTGGATTGGTCAACTCACTAATCCCACAAAGGCAACCTGCTCAATCCTACTTAGATCAGTTTTTGCTTTGAATTCAGAAAAGTTCAGCTGAAATTTAAATTGAATCTGTAACGAGAAGGATGAATTTTTAATAATACAGAAGATCAAAACCTGGAGAAATTTAAATTTAAATTGGGGTTATCACAGAGCTCTCTCTGATTTAGTTACCATATTTTAAGGGGATTATAAAATTCTCCATATGTTTACAAGGAGGCTATAATGAGCAATAACCCTCCAAACAGGCATTTAAGAGACACGAAGTAAATTCAATCCCCCTCCTTAGTGGTAAAAGCAAAGAAAGGCTCCAAAGTAGCAGTTTGAAGATGATGAAGAGGGTATGTCTGTGTTAACTACTTTAAGTCAATAGAGGTTGTTCCAAAAGACTGCCATGGCCATATTTCTTATAGAGAAGATGTCTCCTTACTTTTTAGCTTTCCCGAGTGTATTTTAATTTTAACTGGTGCACGAGAAGATGTTCGTTCTGTGTACTGTGTCCATTAATGCTGTATCTCTTTGACCCAGTGTGCTCCAAGTGTGGGGGCAGCCTTCCGTGCCTCTCAGTGGAAAGGTCACCTGGACTTAAAGACCTTTGCCAAACTTTGCTTTACTTCTTAGGCGTGGATGCCAGCAGACAATGCATATGCATGTACCGGTGTTGCTAGTTTTCCTTGAACAGATGGCAAAAATGATAAACTAAAAACATATGCGCCGCATCCCAAACATTTCCCCCTGAGTGATTTGGCAGACCAACAGTTATGAGACAAGGAACGCAAAGGTGTTTAAAGCCTTGGGAAAAATTTAACCCTTGAAAGCACAGGGACTGGGCTGGCGAGGTGTTTGTAGATTTAACAATTGAAAGCAAAAATGGAGTTTTCACTCCTTGAAGAGTTGAGATTTTTTTCCTCTGTGAGAAATTGATGACTTATACCAACTTGGGAAGAGTATCCTTTGTTATGATTGCCTGAGTGTATCTGCATGGACATCTTTGAGGGGGCTGTTGAATGTTTTGTTTAAGTGTTTGGAAAATCCCTACCATCTGAACATGGTCTGTTTGGGGGATTCTGAAAGTAGACGTCTCCTAAAAGGCCTTTCTGAGGCAGGCTTGAGACAGTTTCCTCCGTGTCTTCTTGGAACTCCACAGAGAAGCTTTTCATCATCGAGTAACATTCATTTTGTTTTGATGTGACTCGCTTTCTTTATCCGGTAGTTTATGGAAAATGAACCAGGTTGCTTTTCCTTCTTCTTTTTTTCCCTGGCAACTACGAATAAAGCTGCTACAAATAGCTGTAGTTAGGGTGTGTATTTTCTGGACAGGGGTTTTCAACTTATCAGCGTAAGTTTTCAACTCATCAGCTTCCAACTACCAAGGGATGCGATGGGTGGATTGTATCAGTGTTTGTTCGGGATTGGAGGAGAATGCTAAAGCATCTTGCGGAGGAGATGCCATACCATGTTTTACATTCTCACCAAGAAGGAATGAGGGTTCCCACTGCTTCACATCATCACCAGCACTTAGTGTTATCCTTCTTTTGTTTTGGGCTACTATAGCAATCTCATGGATGTTTTAATTTGCAGCTCCCTAGTAGAGTATGATATTTTTGCATCTTTTTGCACGTAACCTCTTTGGCAAGTTGTCTTTTGCCCCTCCACCACACATTAGTCAAATGCTCTACCACTGAGTCGCATTTCTTCTCATTAAAAAAAAAAAAGCCTAATTATTGTCTCTTCATTGTAGATTTTTAGTAGCTCCATGTATATTGAAGACACAAGTCCTCTGTTAGACTAGTGTTTCTCAAACATTTTCTTTTAGCAGATACACTTTACTTGGTCTATGGCTTGTCTTCATTTAATAAACAACACCATTGGAAATCTTGAGTTTGAAGAAAAATGGATTTTGTTCCTGTGAAAAAAATTTGAAATAGGAGAGGTGCTTGCATAGTTGTTTTTGGCAATGGGAGCAGAGGGTGAAGAAGGGCTTCAAGGGGAGCAAGGCTACAACCTACATATTTCCTCTAGAATGTGTGGGAAGAGCTATGGAGAACTAGAGCCATTTTCAGCCAGCTTTGTGGTGGTTAGATTGATCTTGAGTGGGAGACCTCTGAGTCCATGATTGTGAAGGAGAAGCTTTTAAGTCCTCAGTGGCTCTTGACATTAAATGGGTAATGTTTGTGGAGGGAACATGGCAGCTGGCAGGGTTAGTTTATGTATGACATCATGGGCATGGCTAGGGCAACACAGCACAACCGAGTGCCACACCCAGCATGCTTTGTTCTAGTTTACCTCCCATCTTAATGGAAGGGGAGGGACTACCCTCCACATCATGTTACAGAAGCTGGAAATTGGTTTGGTGGCCTTACACATTCCACACTGGGGAGGAAATGGGTTTGCATCTGAAAGTGTTTAGAGCTATCACAGTTGCAATTTTGTTTGTTTCAGTGACTTTTCTATTGTTGTGATAAAAGATGACCAAGGCAACTCAGAGAAGAAAGAGGTTTTTATTAGGAGTTACAGTTCCAGAGGGTTAAGAGTCCCTGATGGCAGAGTGGGGCAAGCAGGCTGCAGGGGCCTGTATGGGCAATTGAGAACTCATGTCTGGAACCACAAGCAGGAAGTAGAGAGAGAAAACTCAAAATGACATGAGCCCTTTGAAACCTCAAAGCCTGTACCCAGTGATACACTTCCTCCATCAAGGCCACGCCTCCTAGTCCTCCTGGTGCCCTAACGGGGCACCAAGTATTCAAATGTCTGGGACTTAGGGGGACAACTCATTGAAACTTCTATAGCAGTGGTTCTCAATCTTCTTAATGCTGTGACCCTTTAATACAGTTTCTCATGTTGTCGTGACTCCCTCAACAATAAAATTATTCTTGTTGCTACTTTATATATAACTTTTGCTATGTTATGAATTGTAATATAAATATCTGGTATGCAGGAGATCCGATATATGATCCCGGTGAAAGGATCGTTTGACACCCAAAGGGGTCGCGACCCACAGGTTGAGAACTGCTTTTCTGCAGCGTTGAATTCAGAGCATTTTTGTGATGACCGAGACAAAACTGATAGGAGTTCATTAGTGCGTATCGAATGATAAAAGGTTTGATTTCCTAAGCAGGTGAATAGTTTCAACACGATTCCTAGGGGATGATTTCTGACTTTAGACAGAATGGTCAACACCAGACAGCTGGTGAGGTGAAATCTTGTGTTTTTAACGTGGCTAAGTTTTATCTATCCCATTTGAGCCTCCCAGCATCCTCATCTGAAAATGGGGTCTCTGTCATGTCTGTGATTGCACATTCACAGCGACACAACCTCCTGGCAGAGTGGGTGGGGCAAAGCTGACTTCCTGAGAGGACCCCTCTGCCTTCTGTGTTTCTAACACGTGATCTCTCCTAAACCCGCTTCTGGAACCACCCGCTCACCATCCAACCAAGATACCTAGTAGCCCCAGGCTCTGAGATTTGGTTTCTGTTATTCATTCTGTCTTCTCAGCTGAACAGTGACGGCTGGCTGCTCTCCCCTTTGGTCTGCCAGGAAGGTCCTTAGCGTTTAGTGCATCGCTGGAGCACACGCATCTCATCTCACCTACTTTGGTCAAGTCCCTCTGGTATCTTCCTTCTCTGGCTCCGTCACAGTGTTTATTTAACATTAGCATTTTAAACACAGGCGGTGTCCACTTAGCGACTGGCACTTTAATTACAGAGAGCCTCTGTGAGCCTGTTGATACCGCTGCCCAAGGATCTTCCTTACCTAGCCAATCCTATTCAGGTCTCTTTACAAAAATTTCCTTTCAAAATATTAAAAACAAAAAACCTCTTCTAGAGTTCCACAGTGAAAGGTAATGGTTGAATGGATTGTACTACATCAAAACGGACACTTATGAAAATTTAATACCATGGGGAAACGACTGTTGCCGTTTATTGATGCGTACAAAATTCATACGGCATGATTACAAGTACGTAAACTATAGCCGGAAAAGTATCTATGAACTATCTAGGGGATAAGAAAGTCAGACACAGGCATGAATATGAATTGTTTTTGGTTGTTTTTTTGAGTTAACATTTTTTTTTTCTTTTTTTTTGTGGAGAGAAATGTTTTTGTTGGCAAAAGCTCTGCGTTAAGATCAAGTCCAGTTCCACTTATTTCCAGTAGGGGTCACTGTGGCTCTTCAGCATCTTAAAAATTTTTATTTATTTATTTTTAAATTTGGCATCCCTATTAGAAGGGGGAAAAAGCATTCTGTCATGGTTATTATTTTTAGCAAAGTTAAGGGAAATATTCAAATGATAACCTCCTTTCTTAAATACAAAGAACATTTTCCAGAGCAATTGTGCTTTTTTTCCCCCCCAGCTTCTGCATCCAGGCTGTAACTATCAGAAACATTTCTATCTTACACTGATGACCCAAATTTAATTTATTAGTGTGAAGCATTATCACTATTCCATTTATTCTGCCATTAAGGCAGAATTGCACCCGTGCCTTCCACAGTGCAATAAGAAAAGACTAACCCTTTCCACTTGCAGATCAGTGCCCTTCTTCTTCTCCTTTTTTTTTTCTTTCCCTACAGAAAGTGGCTTCCCAGCAGTACATAAATACAGCTTCTGGAAGAGTTCATTAATAACGAAGTATTAAAATTAATTAATGACATATGAGATATGGAGACACAAGTGCCATTTCTAAGGTCGAGGTAGGAGATCCAACAAATTCTGACATTGTTGCATCTTTAAAAGAATTCCTCCTCCCCACTCCTTGGTAAATTCAGCAGGGATATAGACTGTAATTTTTTGGGAAAGAAATGATAACATATTAAGAAAGTGGAAATATAACCCCCAAGTATTAAGAAGATGCATGCTGAGTGCAACATCCAAGCGTCCAGGCAATATGGTATCAATTTCTTTACTTTCTCTCCCGGAGCGTTAGCTCCATTTCACTAGGAACCAAGAAGCCTTAAATATCATATTGCTTCAAAAAAATCTCATCTTTTTCTCTCATCCTCTTTTTTTTTTTTTTTTAACTACTACTCGAAGCCTTGAAAAAACGGTGTCCCGGTCACCTCACAAGATGGTATTTACATCTCACAGCCCAGGGCCATTTAGTTGCCCGTATATTCTTATTCCTAGAGCATTATGACTACATTGGCAGACATTTCTCCCACTCCAGCTATCTCTCAGTGAACTTCAGAAATCAATTCTCTGTTATTTGCTGCAGGCCTCACCGTTAGCAGGATTAGAGGGAAGGGGTGTGTGGGCACCGCTGCCATGTAGACCTCCACTAGCATCCCCTACAGTCTGCAAAATGCTAAGACAATCTGCTTGAATTTTGCCAAGGCCTGAGTTTTATTTACTCTCCTCACTGCACTTCCAGCAAAACAAATCTCCTTTCTTACCTGGGGGTAGAGCACACTTTCACTACCAGAGTTCCCTAAAATGAGATGAGTGATGGTTGTCTTGACACAATTAACGATGCATAACTAAGACTTTTCTTTCTTTTGAAAAGCTCTTTATTTTTTATTTAATTTTTCCTTTCAAAGGGTGTATTCACTACCCACTCTGGAATTCCAAATCATGAGAAGTGATTTAAAAATATTGCCCTGGGACTGTCCCTTGTGGCTTATCTCTCATTAAGTCCAGTGTTTCTGTAGTTTTAATACTCAAAGATGGCAACTTTTGGCAAGAGGATGGTATGTTGAGGAATCTTTTGAGTTGGTAAAACTGGGATTCTAGTCCTTGTTCTACCACTAACTAGCAATTGACTTCCATGGTCCCAATTAAGTTAATTTTGAGATTATTAAAATGAGGATGTTAATGAGCTAACACATGGATAATAAACATGCTGCACATGGCAGATGATGAGCACTTAGCTTGTGGTTAGAAAGATTAACAATAATAACAGCATCATTGGTCATGTGGTTGCAACTGCCGTGGCAGCTGTAATAAAGGGGCATTTTGATTGAGAAGTGACCTGTGGTTAAAGCAGTGTCTCCTGAACTTAGCCATCTTGTGAAGACAGTATGTGATGCACAGGGACATTCATTCAGTGGCTACAGTTAGCAAACATTCTAGGTTGTAGGTATGCTCTGACCTGCGGGAAGGCAGCCATGTTATTATGGCACTCACCTTCTAGTGAAGAGCAAAAGGGAGAATTCATCCCTTTCCCTCAGAGAGTGAGAAGTACCATAGAGGAAGCAGAGAGTAGCCCATGGTTTTCATGTGGTCAGGGAAAATCTCTTTGAGAAAATGGCATTTAAGAAAGTCTGATGATGGATTGAAATTATCCAGGCAAAGACTGGGGATGGAGGAATGACATGGAGGAAGAACAAAGGCCCCGCTGAGAGGAATGGGTTTGTGATGTTGAAGGAGCAGGCTTCGGGCAAGGCTTCCGCCAACAGATCCTTGTCAGCCTTAGTGAGTCTGTGTGGAGATTTACCTTTAAGAATAAACAATAGCTGTTTTCTTGAAATAGTCAAGAAGAGAAAGCAAGGAGGAGTATTATAGGGGCTTCACGTGAGGCTCCCTGTATTCTGAGGAAGCTCAATGCCTTCTGTTCCTGTGAGGGTTGTGTTGGGTCACTTTGGGTCATGTTGGGTGCTGATGTTCTTCCAGTGAGGGGTAACCTTGAAATTCTTTCTCCTCTCTCCAATCCCTTCCTCACTCTTCCATCCCCCAGCCTCCATCTTCTTCCTTTCCCCAGCCTACCTTTCCTTCCTTCCCCTACCCAGCTCGCCTGGTTTGACATTCCTCAAGCTCTATCAAGCCTACCTCAAACATCCCCGCCAGGTTACCCTTGAGTCTCCACTTCTCTGCCTCTTGTCTCTAGGCTCTCATTGCCTCAGCTTGGCGGGAGCTGTAGGCTCATCTCCTGGGTTTTCACTTCTGTTCCAATCCATTCCACACACTGTTGGACGTTAGCATGATGCTCTGTTATGAAGGCTGAAGCCCATGTAAGTTGACTCCTAACAGCTTCCCTTAACCAGATGAATAGATTCTAAAGCCCTTCTCCTGGAAGTCTCTCTACTTCACTGGACTTCCCAACCATAACTCTTACTTCAGTTTAACCGAACCACATCTCGTTTTGTAATGAGAGTGTGGTGAGGTTTACTCCGTTCTCAAACATTTGCTGGCGTTGTTCTCTGTGACAGAAAATCCTATCCTTCAAACCCACTGGTTGTTCCAGGCCCAGTTCATGCGGAATTGTATTAGATATTTTCTGTCACCACGACCACAACTCCTTTACACATTCAGCTTAAGGTGGGAAAGAAAGATTGGCTTTGCCTCATGGGTGCTGTAGCTTGTCTTGAGGCTACAAGTCAGTTCATGGCAGGGAGAGTCTGTGCTGGAGGCTGTTCCCATCATGACAGACAGGAGCACATGGAATGCAACAGGACCTGGGACCAGGTGTGACCTTCAGGAACCATCTCCATTGCCTGTCAGCTAAGTCCTATCTCCTTAGATTCTACAACCTCCCCATGTAGTACCACCAGCCTGGGTGTAAGCATGCAGGACCTTGTAAGGAAGGGGACATTTCAGACTCAAATCCTGACACACACACCCTTATGAGGCTTTTCCTCACCCCTCCAACTTGAGAGGACACTCAGCTTTGGATCCTGGAGGCACTTTGCTTGAGCCTCTCCTGTCCTCAGTGAACTCACTGTGTCCTTCTAACTACAATTTCTCCAGATCCAGGTACTGATCTTCCTTTGAGGGTCTGTCCTCAACCTGACGCATTCCTTTGTAGCAGGTTAACTATATACACAGAGCAGGTGGAAGGATAAATAACAAATGTCTGGTAAAATATAGCCAGGAGAATGAGGGATAAAATAGAGGGATGGCCTCTCATAGCCAGTAGAGACAGTTTCAGGCAATGGATGAAGCAGAAGTGATCCTTGGGAAAATGTGTCATTGGCCAACCAGAGCCCAGTTAGAATCAGTAAGGAAATAAACCCAAGATTTCCTTTGTGAAGTGGATAAAATTCAAGTCGTTATTTTCTACTTTGGTCTTATTAATTTAATAACAGGGAGATTATTAACAGGATTGAGTAATAGTATATGTAAATCAGCTAATATTGGCTAGCTTTAAATTAAAGATTATGATCAACTATTCTAACCCTCATAATGACTAGTGAAACAATGGCCTCTCTCCCGCATTGGTGTGACCTCAGACAATGCAGGCATGGCCTTTGGCATTGTTCTTCCCCTGTGAGAGGTGGTCAACAAATGCGGACAGTATTTCCTTGCTGATTTTTATTAAAAGCCAATCAGTAATTAACATGCTAATCTTATTTAGGGGAGGCTAACAAGCATTTGTCCCTACTGGAACAATGAAGCTATGGAGTAACCGTGGCATGTCAATTGTATGTGTGCCAGTAGGAATAGATGGGACACTGGTGAAATGTGAAGTTCTGATAAATTAAGTCTTTTAGTGACAGAATGTACAAGACAATCCGGTAAATCTACATTCTTTTTATAGGCCAGTCTCATCTTTTCTTGAGAACTCAAAGAGCGCATAACTGGGAGAGCTACTTCTTTTGTGTAATCAAGAAACTTGGGCTGTTAGAGGTTAAGTCACAGTGAAGTAGACATTCTCTTTGGGGAGGGCAGATGTTAGTTTCAAGAGTGCCAAAGGCTACTGAAAACTTTCCGGGGCTGGGGCTCTAACTGCCTCAGCTAATCTTGGAAAAATAAGTTTGTCACCTTATGAACAGGTACTTTTTAACTTCTAATTAGTCCACATAAAATGAAAACCCACTGGCTTTCAGTGTGGCACCTTGTCTGGGTTGCACTGGATCAAATATTTTGTTTATGCCTGGAGGAAAATGAAAAGCTAGACAACTTACTTTGTTCCAGAGAGAAGCAATTTGATGTATTAAAGTTTCTTAAAGATATGAAAATGGAAACAACTGTATTATGGGATAGAAAGCAGGACTCATATACATGTTCAAAGTTTTAAAATAAAACAAAATCTTAAATTAAACTGGACTCTGTTCCACTTTGCACACTTCTCCCAGGCCCCGAGGGATTTTTTTTCCTCTCAAGTTAACTGGTTTAAAAATAATAGGTTTAGGTGTCAAGCTATTATTATTAACCCTTTAACACCTTAGCTTGGCGGAGTATCAGTTTCCACAGTAGAGCAGGAAAGATGGGCACAGAGTGGGCTCCAGTGGAGGGTGCACGGGGCTGAGTTGACATGGAGCACAAATATATTTCCTCTGAGAGATGCCAGCTACTGGAGACAGGGCGTCACATTGGACTATGGAGAAAGAGGCATCAACAAGGAGAACACCGGGACCTCAGTTTTTCTTAGCCATTTGTCCATTCACCGGTCACAGGCCACAGCGTGTCTTTACCCAGGAGGTCCCTCACACAGCTGTAGAATGATGGCGGCTCATTTTAATCCTACCCTACTCCTGCATCACAGTTTGCCCCTCTCACCATGAACCTGGTTGCTACCTGGTTAGGCACCCATCTAAGTGCTCAACTGGGTAGATTTTTTTCTTTTAAGGTTTATTTATTTTTATTATTGTTTTGTTGTTGTCAGTGGTGGCTTGTGTGTGTGCAATTGTATATCACAGCTGGACATATGGCAATCAGAAGCAAGTTTTTTAGGAGTTAGTTCTCTTCTTCCACAATAGATTCTGGGCAGCAAACTTTGGGCATAGATCTGTTTGACAAGCAGTTTTACCCATGGATCTGTTCCACCAGCTGGAGATATATCTGTATCTATATCTATATCTATATCTATATCTATATCTATATATGATCTTAAAGGTTAGCTCGAATTTCCACATGTGGTCCAGCTAAGTGAACAAAGCCATCAGCTCTGTGGATGTTTGATTTTCGAGGCTGTCTAGAGTTATGTATTGAGAAGGGCCTTTGATGCCGATGGTCTGTCATCTTGAAATCTTTGTCCAAGGTGCTTTGCACACACATTTCTGGGGTCTTCAAATTATGTAGTAGACCTAATCAATATGCTTGCAAATCCAATAGGGAGAGAGAGCAGGAGCTGACTTCTAGGATTCTTGCTTCTTCTTTGTTATTCTTGTTCTGGGGATACAACCCATGGAGCTCTGCCTCCAACAGTCTCCCTTTGCCTTCTTCATGTACCAGGGATTTGTCCCCCTTATAAGCTACTCCAGCTCGGTCTTTAGACTTCATTTTCTTCCTTATCTCCATTCTGAATCTCCATGTTTCCACTTTAAAGCCATTCTCTTTTGTTCTATTCTCTATGCACTGCTGACAGCCAGGCATTATCTCCTATGTACTTAGAGGCCATTATCGTAACCCCTCCGCATGCTTCCAGGCTAAGAGAGCCTCATTCTTTAATCCATCATCTTGAATGCCTTCTCCTCTCCCTTCCCCACCCTATTTTAATTGATACTTTCTCAAAGAGCCACTAGCCTGTTCAGGTAGCATGACTAAAATCAGGGTGCAATTAACTTCACATCTAGCTACAATCTTGCCAAGGAAAGGAACAGGCAGGAACTGGCACCCACAGAAGCCACTTTCTGGAATTAATCTAAAATTAGCTAAATTTTGTAATTACAAAGTAATTTGAAAATCAAGCCGTTGAACTAAAGCATTGATCAGGAACAGGAAGAGTGGGAAGAAGAGAATAGAAAGAGCCTTGGAAAACAACCTTCCCTGCAGACCAGTGCGAGTTTCTGCCAGGAAGTAGATGACTGTTAGGAGAAACGCCATGGCTCCTTACTTGGGCCAAGTCAGACTGTGTGTGTGTGTGTGTGTGTGTGTGTGTGTGTGTGTGTGTGTGTGTGTCCTTGAGAAGTGAGAAGGCAGCTTTATCAAGTGAAGGCGACAGTGGCTCACATGAGCTATTGCCATGCATACATCCACAAAGGAGACATAAAGAGATCTGTGAGATTTTATGTTCGGATTATAATGCTCAGGAACAGAATACAAACAGGGAACATGATCCACAGAAGAGCGGAAACAGGAAGGAGGGCTTGATTTAGTGCAGTGTCAGGCGCTGCTCTGGTAATCCACGTCGGAGAGACAGTGATTTAATTTCCACAAAACGCTGGCTTGAGTAATTTCAAGGTAGAGGCCGCAGGAAGGCATTTTGTTTTCTTCTCTTTTTCTTTCCTTGACAAAATAGGTTTGAATGCATCTCTGAGGTTGATAGTCTGGTGTGGGCTGGAGAGAAAGAGAAGCCTCACTCAGCATGGGCATCCAGTCTTTTCCAAGGATGTCCCCAGGAGGACAGGGTGTCAGGTTGGGGGCCAGCGCACTTGTGGCAGTGAGGTGAGAGGCAGATCACTAGACGCTCATTGCTTCTCACTTTTTTTATGTGCAAAAAGCACTGACAAATTAGCCTACCTGAGCACTGCCGTGAAAACAACGATTTAACAGATGGGGCAATGCCTTGAAAAGTTGTAATATATTGCTTTTATGCATTTAAAATGGCTCATTAATAGGAAATGAATCACTTTGTGTTGGCAGGATGGACATTTACTGTGGCTCTATGCCCTATGGTGGGGGAGAGACAAAGGGATTGAGACTGGTGTTTGCCCTCAGGAAGTTTGCAGACCAGCTGGGGAACAAGAATAATACTGCCAGTGGCAAACTCCTACATGTTATACATCGAGAATTTGAGTGACAGGGCACATTCAAAGGGTATGTACCACAAGCTCTGAAGTTGGTGTCCATATTTGAATCCTAGTTTATGGTGAAGATCAAATACCTCACTTCTGTTTTCTGATCTATTGACTAGGATAGGGCTCATGGCTCTGAGGGTTGTTGTGTGGACCTGCAGATTAACTAGAAGTCAATGGCTAGCATATACCCTCAGTGTGTTTGACAACATCAGATGCATCACCCACATTTATCTGATTTCACAAGTTCATCTCTCCCTCCCTCCTTCCCTCCTTTCCCTATTCCTCCCCTTCCTCAGCCATCTTAGCCTCACATTAATAAGTCTGTGATTCCAGGCAAGGGCATTAAACTTGAAAGGATGCAGTAAGCACCTGGGAGTAGAGCATTAGGAAAGTCTTCAGAGAGGTGAGAGAAGACTTGAACTTGTGGATAAAATATGAATAGGGTCCAGTCAAGGTCAGAATAACAGAATTTGGGGGGGGTTGTTGTTTGGCATATAGGGAGTAGGCTAAGCAGTGTGAGATGTGACAAGAGGAAAGACAGGATTAGAAGATCACTGAGTTCCTTGGACAACACAGCTGGATTGCAGCCTATGGGAGTAGGGAAGTCATTAGTAGGAGCTTTAGAAAGAATACTCTGCGTTTTATATCCACAGTGAATGGTTATGAAAAGTTAAAAGCACCCAGATGTAGGAAAAGTGGTGTGGAGAGTTAATGAATGGGATCCAAGGACTAGACTGGATTGATGGAAGGTATGAAACCAAGAGAGTCTTCAAAATGAAGAAGGGAAACTAACTGGTGGTTGAATATTGGATATGAGTGAAGGAGCAATAAGGTTTCACACTGTGGAAATTTGAAGAATCATGTCCTTATCATTGCTTTATTTCCGTGATTTATTTAACAAGTGCTTTCTCAGTGTCTCTATCTGTGGGTACTGGGACTACATTAAAAAAAAAAAAAAAGGAAATAGTCTTCTTCAAAGAGTACACACACTTCTTTCTGTCTGTGGTGCTGATAATTGTGTGTGCTGGGTAGTGATGTAGGCAGCCGCATATGTGGATGGAGATGGATTAGGAAGGTCAGAGAGAGAAGCAGCTTTTGAACAAGGTCTTGCCCATGGTTAGGGATTGAACAGGGAGGGGATTGGAGAGTATCACTTCAGACACAAAGAGGTGAGAAAATAGATTGGAATTGGGAGGGCATGGATTCTATTTCAGACTGGGGAAGTATCAGTGATGTGGAGATAGCTTGAGAGAAGGATCTGGCAGGTGGGTGGAAAGAAAGAACTTAGTTATGGGCAGTCAGTGCTGGAGGTTAAGATCTGAATGCCCTGGGCATTCTTTGTGGGAATTTGGAGACTGTTGGAGTAAGTGGACTTTTAATGGAGGTGACTGAGTCTTAGACCTGGAAGGAACCCTCAAACACCTCTAATGGGAATCTTGTTTACATCAGGTCTACCAGAAGGCTAACTGGACATAGTTTAAATGCTTGCTTGAATGGAGTTCTGCTCCTCTTAGAAGGCTGTAAACCATGCCATGTAAGCTGAATTTTGTCCTTAAGTTATGAACAAGATATGGAGGTGTGGGAACAGGGGTAACTTAGGGAATGTGAAGGATGAAGCATCGTCTTACAACAGGTTCCCTTTATTTGGGGAGATCAAAGAGACAGCCCAGCAATGCCTGTGAGGTATGCTGGGGAGAGAGGCACAATCTGGCTGCAAAATTTATCAATCCTTGTATTTCTGACGTCAAGTCCACCGTGAAGCCAGTAGACCTTCCTTCCATTAGAAGCTGCATTTTAGACAAATCTTCCTTGTTTTACGGATACATGCGTTTGAGTATTTTTAAGCCACTGCTCTCTCTCTTGGGAATCCTAGCTTTCCCATATGCATCACAATTCACCCTTCCTCACTTGCACAAAGAGACCTCGACTGTAAAAGGTTAAACTGAAGATGAAGTAGAGCATTTTTCCTTTTCTTTCCCTTGGCAGGGACACTGCAGAGCCTTCGTAAACAAAAGCCAAAATGTAGACAGCCCAGAAGTGGTTTCAGCTAAAAAGAAAAAAAATACTGTTTGCTTTTAAACATGGTGAATTGAAGAATACTTCAGAAAAATAAGGAGCAGGTGGTGGCTGCAGCCTGCAGGGCAGAAGGCCTGGCAGAAAGACAGACAGCAACTCCTCATCTGGGTGCTTTGGGATGGTCACGCGGTTCCATGCATCACTTTAGCCCTTGGACACAGGCAGCTCTAGACCTCTGTGCCCCAGGAGGCCCAGGCCTCCTGACTAACATATGGGAGGGATTTAGAGACGAGGGAGAAGCCTAGAAATGAAATGCAGGGAGAAATTACGTAGGTAACAGCTGGAATTCATGAGGTCCATATTAAAGAGGGATTGATAGCAAGAAACGTGAAACGCCTTTTCCCAAAGAAAGACAAATTAATAGCTGGAGGACTGAAATGCCTTCTGAAAGAGTCTTGGCTTCTCCTTAAGCAGAATGCTTATGTTTGCTTTTTTATAAAGAATCCTTATGGCTGTATTTGGTATGAATTTAGAATTATTGAATTCAAGGATGAATTTGGCGAGACTAATTAACCAGAGAAAACAAATCTACAGTCGGGCCACATCCTCATCTGACTTTCAAGTCACTCCTACTGAGGCGTGTTAATACTGAATGAAGATTATTATTAATTAGTATTTTTCACCTAACTTATCTCTTCTTACTGAGTTACATCAGACCATCTTCTTTTGTTGAAGGGAACAGGGCTGCCCAGATCTCTTGTTCAGATCACACTGTGACAGACAAAAACGTACTCAGGGCCTCACACCAACACACATGATCCCGTGCTGGGCACTGGGGTTCCTTCCTAAACCTAGGTAAGTGTTCAAATTATCCCTCGAGCTTTTGAGACTTGCCAATTCCCGTAGATTCTGTGAGGTATACGAATACCAAATTATCGGATCCATCCAATTAGGAGAGCCGTTGTGGGAAGCTGTCTTTTCCGGGCTGCAGTCAGAGCCAGCTAGGCAGCCCATGGTTAGTACCTGAAAGGGACTGGAGAGCTGTCTCAAGTGTGGCCAATAGGGTAGCAAGGTAGGCAGATGAGGAGGATTCTGGGAGGTTTAGGCAGAGCGCAGTCGCCATGTGATCCCAGGATGAGAGGATGCGAGTGAGGCATTCTCTGGTAAGAGAAGATCATGTAGAAATACTTAGATTAATAGAAATGGGTTAATAATTAAGACGGAGCTGGTCAATAAGAAACCCTAGTCAATGGCCAACAGTCTCTGAGTGTTCATTTGGGGCAGGCTGGCAGGAAAGAGTTATTTTTACAGGCTGCATTCAGAAAAAATGAGATGTCAATTCTCACCCACTAGTACCAATTCATCTTTGCCTTGGAGAGAGGGTAAGTGAATATTTTGAAGGTAAATGGGACCAAAGGTGGGAAGTTCTAGAACCCACCCAGCCAGGCAGACTGCAAACACTGGAGATCAGTTGCATCATTTTGATTTGTGATGGAAGCAGATAGGGAAAGACAATCCCAATAGTGTAAACTGGGCAGTTGTTCACCTGTGAAAGGGCTGGGGCGTACCAAGCAGTTGCCAGTGCCTGATATATTGATAGCTGCATGTTAGGGATGGTCACACATTGCTTAATGGTGGGGTTGATTTCCGAGAAATGCGTACTTAGGCTATATCACTGAGCCAAAGCCACCGGATGCACTTACATAAACTGCGATGGCCATGACGTCTCTAGATGATACGCGTGGTCTTATGTCATCTGTCCTTGACTAAAACATTATGTGGCTTATGGCTGTGCTTTTCTGCCAGAGAATGGATCCAAACCCAAACTGAGGAACGACATAGACTACTATCAAATACAATGCACTTAACTTTTGGTTTCTGGATGAGTTAAGCGGAAAAGTGAACGTGGAAAATACCAGATGCACTTCAGGGAAGTGGTTTATATGTTGTAATATTTGGGAGAACAAGCTTTGGGTTCTGCAATCTTAGTGACCTTGGATCAGGCACTTCTCTGAGCTCCCATTTCCTCACACAAGCAAAGAATAACACTGCTTTCATTATGGAGAACTTAGAGGCTTTAAAAGATGTTTGTAAAATGATTAGTCCAACCCCTGTCAGTCGGGAGCACCCTACAAGTTGCAGGGTGAATTTGGTCTCTTGCATCCAAGTGATTTTAAAATTTAATCAGCAAAGGATATAAAGGCCTTAATGATATCTTTTTTCCTCTTATTTATATTTTACATTCTAATCCCAGTTCCTCCTCCCTTCTCTCCTCCCACTTCCCTCACTCCCCCTCTTCCCATCTGCTCCACGGAGAGGGTGAGGCGTCCCCTAGGAAGTCTACTAAGTCTGTCCCATCATCTTGTTGAGACAAGACAAAGTCACCTCTCCACCCCCACACCCTTGTATCTAGGCTGAGCAAGGTCTCTCCATATAGAATGGGCTCTTCTAAGTCAGTTTGTGCATTAGTGTTAGATCTTGGACCCATGGCCAGTGGCCTCATATATTGTTCCAGTCACACCATTGTCACCTATATTAAGGGAGTCTAGTTTTGTCTTATGCAGGTTCCCCATTTGTCAGACCTGAGTCAGGGATCTCTCACTAGCTTGAGTCAGCTGATTCTGTGGGTTTCCCCATCATGGTCTTGACTCCTTTGTTCATATTATCACTCCTCCCTCTCTTTGATTGTACTCCAGGAGATTGGCCCATTGGTTAGTTGTGGATTTCTGCATCTGCTTCCATCTGTTTCTGGAAGAGGGTTCAAGCTTCTCTGGGATTATGGATTGTAGGCTGGGTATCTTTTGCTTTATGTTTGGTATCCACTTATGAGTGAGTACATACTATTTATCTTTCTGGTTTTGGGTTACCTCACTCAAGATGGGTTTTCCTAGTTCTGTCCATTTGCCTTCGAATTTTAGGATGTCATTGTTTCTTACTGTTGAGTAGTACTCCATAGTGTAAATATACTACATTTTCTTTATCCATTCTTCAGTTGAGGGACATCTAGGCTGTTTCCAAGATCTGGCTATTACAAATAATGTTGCTATGAACATAGTTGAGCAAATGTCCTTGTGGTGTGAATGTGCCTCCTTTGGCTATATGCCCAACAATGGTACTTCAGGGTCTTGAGGTAGGTTGATCCCTAATTTTCTGAGAAATCACCATACTGATTTCCACAGAGGCTATACAAGTTTTCACTCCCACCAGCAATGGAGGAATGTTCCCCTTTCTCCATGTACTCTCTAGCATAAGCTGTCATTGGGGTTTTTGATCTTAGCCATTCTGATCCGTGTAAGATGGAATCTCAGAGTGGTTTTGATTTGCATTGCCCTGATGACTAAGGATGTTGAGCATTTCCTTAAGTGTTTTTCTGCCATTTGAGATTGTTCTGTTGAGAATTCTCTATTTAGATCTGTACCCCATTCTTTAATTGGATTATTTGGTAGTTTGATTTCTAGTTTCTTGAGTTCTTCGTATATTTTGGAGATAAGCCCTCTGTCAGATGTGGGGTTGGTGACGATCTTTTCCTATTCTGTAGTGAGCCTTTTTGTCTTGTTGACCGTGTTCTTTGCTTTACAGAAGCTTCTCAGTTTCAGGAGGTCCCATTTATTAATTGTTGAGCTCAATATTTGAGCTACTGGTGTTATGTGGTTTGGGCATCAGGGTAATTGTAGCCGCATAAAGAGTTTGACAATGTTCCTTTTGTTTCTATTGTGTGGAATAATTTGAAGAGTATTGGTATTACTTCATCTTTGAACATCTGGTAGAATTCTGTGCTGAAACTGTCTGGGCCTGGACTTTTTTTTTGGGGGGGGGGAGACTATTGATAACTGTTTCTATTTCCTTAGGGGTTATGGGTATATTAAAGTTGTTTATTTGTTCTTGATTTAATTTTGGTATGTGATACTTATCTGGAAAATTGCCCATCTCCTTAAAGTTTTCCAATTTTTTGGAGTACAGGTTTTTGAAGTATGACCTGATGATTCTCCGGATTTCCTAAGTGTATCTTGTTATATCCCCCTTTTCTTTTTTAAAATTTTTTTATTATTTTTAATTACTCATATTTACATATCCATCCCCCATTCCCTCACCCTCCCCTTCTCCCATGCTCTCCACCCAATCCACCCCCCCCACTCCTCTCCAGGGATAGTGAGGCCCTTTTCCAAGGACCTTCAAAGTCTGTCATATTGTTTGGGGGAGGGTCTAGACCCTCCTTGCTGTATCTGGGCTGCAATAGTATCCATCCATAGGGAATGGGCTCCCAAAGTCCATTTGTGCTCTAGGGATAAAGACTGGTTCTGCTGTCAGAGTAGCCATAGACTGTCTTGGGCTCCTACCTGTTAGCCACATTCAGCGAGTTTGGTTTGGTCCAATGCTGTTTCCCCAGCCTTGTGACTAGGATCTCCATTCTATCAATAGGTCAGGTCCACTGTTTCTGCAGGTCTCTCTAGCCCCGTCTTGGCTCATTTGCTTAACCCTCCTCCCTCTCCACAACTGAATTCCAGTAGTATGGTTCAGTGCTTAGCTATGGGCATCTGTTTCTGATTCGAACAGCAACTGGATGAAGGCTCTCCTTCCTCTCCCTGCCCCTGGGCTCCAATTTGGTCAGGGGTTCTTGTCCCCATCCCCTTTTCGAGGGACTCTGCAATCTTCTCTTGGGTTCTTCCTTGTTTCCTAGCTCCTCTGGCAGTGTGGAATTTAGACATAGGGTGATCCTTTGCTCTATGTCTAAAAATCAAAAATGAGTGAGTACATACCATGTTTATCTTTTTGTGATTGGGTTACCTCACTGAAGATGGTTTCTTCTAGTTCCATCCATTTGCTTTCGAATTTCAAGATTCCATCATTTTTTTAACGCTGAGTAGTACTCCATTGTGTAAATATACCACATTTTCTCTATTCATTCTTCAGTTGAGGGGCATCTAGGTTGTTTCCAGGTTCTGGCTATTACAAATAATGCTGCTATGGACATAGTTGAACATATGTCCTTATTGTATGAGTGTGCATTCTTTGGGTATATGCCCAAGAGAGGGATTGCTGGATCTTGAGGTAGACTGATTCCCATTTTCCTGAGAAATTGCTATACTGCTTTCCAAAGTGGCTGTACAAGTTTGCACTCCCACCAGCAATGGAGAAGTGTTCCTCTTTCTCCACATTCTCTCCAGCATAGATTGTCATTGGTGTTATTGATTTTAGCCAATCTGACAGGAGAAAGATGGTATCTCAGAGTGGTTTTGAGTTGCATTTCCCTGATGGCTAAGCATGTTGAGCACTTTCTCAAGTGTCTTTCAGCCATTTTGGATTCCTCATTGAGAATTCTCTATTAAGTTATGCACTCCATCTTTTAATTGCATTGTTTGGTGTTTTGGTGGCTAGCTTCTTGAGCTCATTGTATATTTTGGTGATCAGCCCTCTGTCAGATGTGGGGTTGGTGAATATCTTTTCATTTTGTGGGCTGGCATTTTGTCTTGCTGACTGTATCCCTTGCTTCACAGAAGCTTCTCAGCTTCAGGAGGTCCCATTTATTAATTGTTGATCTCAATGTTTGAGCTACTGGTGTTATGTTCAGAAAGCAGTCTCCTGTACCAATTTGTTCAAGGGTGCCACCTACCTTCTCTTCTAGGAGGTTCAGTGTGGCTGAATTTATGTTGAGGTCTTTGATCCATTTGGATTTAAGTTTAGTGCATGGTGATAGATATGGATCTATCTGCAAAATTCTACATGTCCAAATCCAGTTATGCCAGAACCATTTGTTGAAGATGCTTTCTTTCTTCCATTGTATAAATTTAGCTTCATTGTCAAAAATCAGGTATTCATAGGTGTATGGGTTAATATCAGGGTTTTTAATTCCATTCCATTGGTCAACCTGTCTATTTTTGTGCCATTACCAAGCTATTTTCAGGACTATAGCTCTATAATACAGTTTAAGTCAGGGATGGTGATGCTTCCAGAAGTTTCTCTATTGTACAGGGTTGTTTTGGCTATCCTGGGTTTTTGTTTTTCCATGTGAAGTTGAGTGCTGTTCTTTCAATGTCTGTGAAGAATTGTGTTGGGATTTTGATGCGAATCACATTGAATCTGTAGATTGCTTTTGACAAGATTGCCATTTTTACAATGTTGATTCTAGCTATCCAAGAGCATGGGAGATCTTTCCATTTTCTTATATCCCCCTTTTCGTTTCCAATTTTGTTAATTTGGATATTCTCTCTCTGTCTTTTGTTTAGTTTGGATAAAGGTTTGTCTATTTTGTTGAATTTCTCAAAGAACCAGCTCTTTGTCTCATTGATTCTTTGCATTGTTTTCTTTGTTTCTATTTTGTTGATTTCAGCCCTCAATTTGACTATTTCTTGCCATTTACACCTTCTGGGTGAGTTTGCTTCTTTTTGTTCTAGCGCTTTAAGTTGTTCTTTTAATTCACTAGTGTGCGATTTTACAGCTTCTTTATGTAGGCATTTAGTGCTATGAGCTTTCCTTTCAGCACTGCTTTCATTCTGTCCTATAAATTTGGGTATGGTGTGAGGTCATTTTCATTAAATTTTAGGAAGGCTTATTTCTTTATTTCCTCATTGCTGTCTCTGGGTCAGGTGTCTCTCCATCAGCAGTCTCTGGATGCTGAGGAAGGATTGGAGGCTTGGGTCAGGGAGGAAGTGCCTGCCAAGCATGCCCATGCTCATGCAGGCTGGCCTGGGCACCGGGGGCAGGGCAACTGGGGCTTGGGTAGGCTGGCTGCAGTTTCTCCTACAATGATAGCCAGTCTGAATAGGTTGACCTGGAATTTCAAAGGGCTAAGAACGTTGAACGGTGTTTCAACCATTTACTGAGGTGTGCTTTGTCAATCAAACTCTGGTGTTTACTTGTGCATCATGAGCTCTTTATGCACTGAGCTCTCTCTCTGGTCCCAGACTCACCTACACTACACCTACTAGTACAATTTTACAAATAGTTCCCCACACATGATGAGGCAAAGTGGATCCAAATGAAATGAGCCTGCAGGGATGCTGAGGGATATTCCTTTCTCTCTTTAAGTGGGCAGAAGGGACTACTCTCAGCCAGGAGATAAGAAGGCAGGAGGGGGTATTTGAGGATCTAATATGGGAAGAAGCAGGCTACTCTGCCACAGCCTCAAGCAGACTCAAGGACAATGGGGATATTCAAGCAAACAATAGAGTCCAGATTTAAAGGAATCAGGAAAGTATCAATGTTGAAAGATGAACTTGGAGAATGAAGGATGGCATCAGTGACATACATCCTATGCAAGTACCTTGAGTGTTGACTCCAAAGGAATGAGGAGTCCTTGAAGATCTTCATTAAAGAAATAACTCAAAAAGCTTGTGAGAGCTGATTAAGAGGCAAGTAGACCACAGGTGAAGAAAGCTACAGATGTGATCCCAAAAGGGCACGAGAAAGCCTGGAGGACTGAGGTGCTAGGGAATTGGAAAGGACTGCTCGAAAGGAAGTCTCTTGTGGAGCAAACTTTAGGTTTCCTGTTTGCAGAGGATTATTTAGGATTGATATCCACTTACCCAAGAAGATGTATGTAAAGGTGTCTATGTAAAACAATAATGATTCCAACACTTCAAAATCTCTAGAAAGCCAGGCGGTGGCACATACCTTAAGTCCCAGCACTGGTGAGACAGAGGCAGGAGGATCTCTGTGATTTAGAGGCCAACCTGGTCTATAGAGCAAGCTCCAAAGCTACACAGAGAAACCCTGTTTCGAAAAAACAAAACAACAAAACAACAATAACAACAAAAATCCCTAGAAATGAGATGTGAACATAATCCTGCCCAAATGTTACCAGCAAGTTTTTCTTTACTTAACTTAATAAACCTTTTGGTTGTTTGTATTTTGATTTATAATCAGTTTGCTTTGACTAATGCAAACTGGAAAAAACTGCAACCCCTATTTCCTACTGAGGATTTTGATAAATTCTGGCCCCATGGAAACCTAGACATATCACTCCTTAGCTCTTCCCTGTGCCACCTACTTGGTAGCCTTCGGTGGTTAATATATCAAATCGTCAACAGGACTTTCACCACAGAGAACATTTCATGTCTGCTGTATGTCATTACACTCCCTTTCCTTTGGTTTTCATGGTCAAGTGACACACAATTGTCTATTTAACAACTGTTTATTAGTGTTCACTAGTAGACAAAGGGTTCAGTTCTCAGAGAACTACAATGCTACACTACAGTTGCATTATTAAACCAGAAAAAAAAAAAGAAAAGAAAAGAAAAAACAAAAACAGGGACTCCCTATGAAAGGAAAAAAATTATAAAAGTCTAAAACTTAGACTCCAAAGCCTATATAGGAAAAAGAAAATTTCCAAGCCTCTCTGAGTTCCCAAAAAGGCAGCCCAACAGATAATGCTAAACAAAGAAATGGGCACAGAGGCCTGGGAACAGATAACACCCCCAGCTGTGTCAACAATTCTCTGTCCTAAAGAAGATCAGATAGTTACCAAAGTCCCTGCATAGGAGATAATAAAGAAACTTATTTCCTCTACAGCTTCCTGCTTAATTGCATCCTGCCTAAACATACAGTTACTGTTTTATCCTATGTAACAATAAAATCTTTGTAATCTCAAGACATCCAGTCTTTTGAACTTTCCCCTTTAAAAGCTCCCTCAGCCAAAAAGTGGCACTCTGCTTGTTCCTGAATGGGCAGGTCCGAGTTGCAACCGGTAATAAAGAAACCTTTGTTCTTGCATTCGGTGAGTTGTCTCCTTGGCAGCGGTATTTTTGGGGTTCCTCAATCTGGGCATAACACCTGTATTTCTCAACTTTTTTTTTCTGTAACGAAAGCTTGGATAACCAGCTTTCAGAAAAGGAAATTTTACTGGGGCGTATAGTTTTAAATTATTTCCTCCAGGGCTCCAGGGTTGCTTGACCCTGTTGCCTTTGGTCCTGTGACAGACAGTAGTAGGTCACAGTGAGGAGCCTGTGGACAGCCTGGAAGCAAGAAGTGAAAGGAGATCTGACCACAATATTTCCTTCAAGGGAACACTCCCAGTGACCCAGCTCCTTTCCCTAGCTTTAAAATGTTTCATTACCATCCTAGTAGTACTGTGGGCTGAGAAACATACCTTCAACATTTGAGATCCAATCTAGGGACTGATGAAATGGCTCAGCAGCTAAAGGCAGTTCTTCACAGGTGTCCTAATCTGAGTTCAATTCCTAGAAGCAATAAGGTGGAGGCAAAGAATCAACTACACAAAGTTGTATTCTCTCTCTCTCTCTCTCTCTCTCTCTCTCTCTCTCTCTCTCTCTCACACACACACACACACACACACACCATAATAACAAAATGAAAATACTTGATTTTGAGGTGCATAGTCACATGTTCCTTCTTTAAGTTTATCTTCCCTTGAAACACTATTCAATCTTTTCTTGGGTCTTTCTTCTTTAGCCAGACATTCTAACTATTTTTCTTTTCAGTCTCTGTATATTCCCTCTATCCCTTTCTGTTTTCTAAGGCTATGCACTTTGGAAGTTGAGCCTGTGATTCACTCATCTGAAAAGCCATATTTTGCATGAGTATTGAATAAAGAATAATTCATGTTGACGAAAAGCAGTGAGGGACACATAGCTATACCTCTTGGCTAATCTGTGAATGACAATGAGGACCAGAAGGAGATATGGGGCAATGACTGTGGAGCATCAGAAGCTACTGATGCTCTTGGATCACAGTCCTATGTACTTTTGCTGAATAGGGACAAAGAGTAAACATTTTTGCTTTTGCAGATTGTGTGAGATCTGAACATTTCTGCACTGTGTTGTAGTTTGAAAACAACCACAAATACTATGTCAATGAATGGCATAGCTCCATTCCAATAAAGCTTTATTTGTAAAAACAATTCGCAGTTCATATTTGGCCTGCAGGATCTAGTTTGTCAATCCCTCGACTGAATCATGAGATCCGAAAATGCAGCAGTTTTGCCTAACAAATTCAGTCAACCCAGATTATCAGATGCTTTTGGATCAAAAGCCTTTAGCTGACTTTCAAAAGAAACTACTTTACTTTAGGGAATGTTAATTCAAGTAAAGAAAAACACGAAGCTATGAGTTAAACCAAGAAGACAATGCAGAATAAGCCCTTTTATATTTAAGATATGGCTTGAGAGCTGAAGATGTAGCTCATAGCCGAGAGATTGATTGCCTAGCCGTAGCATGAGTGAGGCTCTGGTTTCAGACCCTGTTAGCTCACAAGGAAGGGCAGGACTGAGGGAGACAGAAAGAGGGAAGGAGAGAGGGAGGGAAAGAAGGAAGGGGAGTGAGGGAGAGAGGGAGGGAAAGAGAAGGAGGAAGAAAGAAAAGGCTTGAAATTGTGCCACGAATCCTAAATGTACTAAAGAAGTAAAAATCAAGAGCACATGTATATCCATGAAGTTGTGCCAACTGCTGACAGCAAAGGTGGTTTAGATGAAATCTTTGATTTTGAACATGAATGTTATGATTCATCCTTTTTGATGATATTTGGAATGGAAGAAGTATCTACAAGTATGAATAGATGTGCAACCTGGATTTTGATGGACAACATACTAAATCACTTACATTTTCTTAAATGATTCAACAGTTTGTAGTGCCTTCTGGCTAGAGGTAGCCTCTAAGAACTGAGATATGCAGCTTGAAGTAACATTTTTGTAAAATTAGAGCTCAGTGTATGAATATTCATTTATATTCAAAAAGCTTTTAAGATGTAAAATCTTATTTTGTCAAGCATGGTTCAGTAACTCATAGGGTGAACCCTGAAGTGAGAATTATCAGTTTTGGTATTCATCAAGCTACATACAGAATATGCCCATGATTTTTTAGGTACTGGGATAGCAAAAACATGATCTCACCATGACTAATGCCAGATCTTGAACAGAATGCTTATTGGGGGTAAGCTGGGGATCCAGGCTTGTAACAAGGATTTCTTCTTATTCATTGTATGTTCTGGCAAATCAATTACAGGTAGTTATGATACATTATGTATCATTGTAAGTATTAATAAATAATTTTCTGCTTGGGGGCACTTTCTAGTCTCCCAAGAGCACTTCCATGAGTAATATTTGTTTGTTTGTTTTTGTCTTTTCGAGACAGGGTTTCTCTGTGTAGTCCTGACTGTCCTGAAACTCACTCTGTAGACCAGGCTGGTCTCAAACTCATAGAGATCCACTTGCCTCTGGCTCCCAAGTGCTGGGATTAAAGGCATGCAATGCCACCACCTGGTTTAACCAAATTTTTTTAAACTACTAAAATTTATGATCTTTGAAACTAAAGAATAATTATTTTATATATATCTCTAGATTTGAGCACAACAACTGACATATGGGATATTCATGGATAATATTTATTTGTAAATAAGTAAATGAGCAAACACAGAGATTACCAGATAATTAAGTTACTAGTGGAGATGGAAAATAAAGATAAAAATAAGTGTATGAGCAGGATGTCTATACATACACTAAGAAAGTAGACGAAGAGCTATCTTCGAGGCTGAGTTCTAGGACAGTGGCGCTATGTGGAGAAACCCTGCCTTGAAAAAACAAAACAAACAAAATTCTTGGTCAATGTTAAATTGTATGCCTGTGCAAATTGCTGTATAATAAGGATGTCTTATAGCACATGAGGACACAAGGTCAGAAGTACTGGCGCTGACAAAGGGAAGGAGGAGAACTTCAGAGAGGAAAAGGTTGACCCAGGTCCTAAGAATGAGTAGGCCAGTGGTTTAGTAGATGAAGAAAGAAGCATGACCTTCAAAGGGCAGACCATGTGGCATGGTGTTTTCACTCTCCTTGGCATCTCATCTACCTGCTTTGTCTGCCTACTACAAAACTTTCTTATTCACATGTTAACCACGGCACAGGTTGCTGAGGTATACTGAGCTACGCGTTACTGTCATTCTGCTCTGTAAATCCTGGATGTACCTATGACAGGTTGGCATCTGTAAGTAACAGCTTCTGAAGATGCTCTGTCCGAGTCAGTTAGCAAGGTTCTATCGAGAATTGTGGTTGACTCCTCTGTGTCATTTCCTTTTCCAGTGCCTTCTAGACTCAAGACTTTGTAGCCCTCATTGGGCTTCTCTGTCATTATGTGAAGTAAGGAATTATGCTTCTGTGTGGAGTGGACAGGCACGTATTGGCTTGATTTCTCATCTGGGGACGGGGCTCTAAGGTAATTTGCATGCACGGATGCTCCATAATAACTTTCAAGTTGGTCTCTGTTTCTTTGACATTGATGAAACAAGACGATGCCTGCAGGCAGCGGCTCAAGGTCACACTCAGGATTTCCTTCAACTTTGATTTCCCTTCATTCGGTCCTTGCAAATGTATATTGGTAAAATGAGCCCGTTTTGTAGAGAGTGACCTGTCTTAATGAATACTGATGTTGTGTATCTTCCTATCCCCAGAGCTCCGTGAGACACTGGCATGAGAGTCTCTGGTGGGTAGAGAGGGTTAGAGTATAACGAGCCTGTGATTTCCCTACTGCATATGAAGCTAAATATTTCCAACAGCTTCCTTACTTAGAAGGGGGAAAGGCTCCATTGTGATGAAATTCTGAGATGCGGACCTCTTCTCTTATATGCTCAAAGTGCATGCCCCTTATATTCCTATCACATGAAAATGTAACATACATGTGAAGTTAGCAGTAAATATAAAGTATTTATTACACAAACATCAATGAAGGTATTCAGTTAGAACAAAAATTAGTTGTCCTTGTGAAACTTTCAAATTAAGGAAAATCTATGCACATTGAACAAACAAACTAAAACCATACCCATGCTCATGCTGTAATGAAAAAGACCATAAAGTTTTCTGTGCATTTAGCAGTATCATATAACATGCGTATTAGTACACATTTATATGCATTACGTGTTTCCTATTTTCCAAACAAGTTGTAATACTTTGCAAATTGTCTTATTATTGAAGCACAGATCATCTACAATATTTCACCCTAGTCTATAGTATCTATCCTTTTGAAAGCTTTATAAATTCCAGTTCCTGAAAAGAGTAGGGGGAAGGAAGATGGACTTGATCAAAATCATTGTCTGAAACTCCTAAGAAACTCATAAACAAAAAGCTTCATAGTGCTCTAAGTATAAGGGAACCGTAGCTGTTTGAAGGCAGTTCTTCATTAATGGCCATTAATGTCAACCATACATGTTCGGTCTAACAACTCGTGATCTGAACACTTTTTAAACTTTTTATAAACATGAATACATTCTTCCTAGACCAAGTGGTAAAGATGTTTTAATTGTTGCAGGGCATTGCCAAATAATTCCTTCCAAACTGTATAAAATCTGCCTCTTCTAAGAGTGTCAGAAAATTTACTTCTTCCTTTAGTATTAGTTTTACTTTTTAGTATTTGCATTTACACTTTCCCATTGTGATTGGATTTTAAATAGTACCTATTTTTATGTTTTGCCTTTAAAAATTGTGGTCATTTGTAGTCTTCAGTTTGATGCATAATATGTTAAGAATACAATTGGGAGGAGTATGAAACTATATATATATATATATATATATATATATATATATATATATGCCCAGTTTTTTTTCTGGTATTTTTTTGCCTATAGTGTCTATTACTATTAGAAAGCTTGAATTTTTATTTCAACACATTTAAAAACATTTAAAAATATCTATTTTTTAATCATTTAATCTTATACACATTATGCATTTCTGTGATTATATGGTGTGTGTGTGTGTGTGTGTGTGTGTGTGTGTGTGTGTGTATGTGTGCGCACGCCCTTGGGAACCAAAAGATGGTACCAACTCTCATGGAATTGGAGCTGGGGACAAGTGTGGGCTGCCCCACACAATGTGTTTTAAGATTAATCTTGATCCTGATGTTTTATTTAATCCTTAATGTTTTATTTAATTTATTTTTATTTAAAATGTTTTTCATGCAATGTATTTTGATATTCTTTCCTGCTTTTGTTTTGCTTTTTAGGTTTTCTTTTTAAATCTATTCTCACTCCAGTTTTTCAGGTTGCTACTTTTTATTTGATGTCATGTTAATTTTAAATATTTTTGTGTAAAATGTGAAGAAAAAAACTTCTCTCCATATAGTTGGATGGAAACTTTTACTGACTTGGCCCCAAATTATCTGTTGAATGATCCTCTATCTTTTCCTCAACTTCTATTATATAGAAACCACTCTTATCTTACCTGCCTTACCCCCTCTCAAATTCTTGGTATCTTTTTCTTTATTACTGTTATATACATATATTATATATAAATGTATAAATATATAAGCTGTTAGTCCATTTGGTGTTGCTTGTACATATATGATCTCTAGGTTGATCAGTTGGTATAGGATAACTAATTAGGGTTCTCAGCCCTGGAAACACTAATTCTTCCTTTCTCATCAGCACTATCTTTGGTTCTTTGTCTAGGGACGAGGCCTCATCCCATGTTAGAATGTCTATTGGTGTTGTCATTGTTCGGGTCTTGTTTAGGCAGCCATATTACAGAGGAATCATGGATGTAACTTCCCTGCCATTTCTAAGACACACGATCTCACAGAAGACTTCCTGGTCCTCTGTTAGATTCTTTCTGACCCCACTTCTGAGCCTTCGGTGCAGGAGCAGTGCTGTATGGAGATATACTCATTGAGCCTGGGCACCCCACTATTAGTTGTTCTCTGCCTTTTGACCATTTGTGGCTTTCTGTAATGTTCTCCCCAAGTTCTGCAAAGAGAAGTTTCTTTGAAGAGGGGTGAGGACTGTACTTACCCTTGTGTATGTGAATAAGAATGTATGATGTAATTAGGAATTATGTAGGCTTGGTAAAATAGTGATAGTAGATTCTCCTCACAGACCTGTGACCTCACTAGCCCCAAACAGTTGGCTAGTTCCCAGTACTAGAAATAATTTTTTGTCCTATGGAACATGCCTTAAGCCCACTTAGACAGCTGATAGTTATCACCAATAAAAGTGCCACAACTGCACCCTTTGTGATATCTTGTCATGCTGATTGTTTTTTGTTAGGTTTTTGTTTTTTTGAGACAGGGTTTCTCTTTGGCTTTGGAGGCTGTCCTGGAACTCACTCTGTAGACCAGGCTGGCCTCAAACTCACAGAGATATGCCTGCCTGTGCCCCCCACCCCCCAGTACTGGGAGTCATGCTGATTGTTGTTGTGTGTAGGTGTCACAGCTGGGTGGGACCACTGATTGCTTCCCTCTTTGGAAGCTTGCATAGAACCTTCTGGTACTATGAAACCTAGTCCTTAGAGAGAAGGCTTTCAAGTCAGATCCAGCATGAATCTGCCAGGTTCTATGTCTGATGTACACTCTGTCTTCAGCAATAGGAGCTTACCTTCCACCTCTGGGTGTCAACGAAGACCAACAGCAACATCCTACATTGTTTTGGCGGTGTGTGTCTTTGACTTCTTGAACAACAACTCATCCCTGGTGCTGGGGCTTTTGTTAAATGGTATATGACTATTGGGGGAGGCATTGCCATCCTCCAAGCTGTTTGCTTTTCCATGATGCTGTGCCTTCATAATCTGCCCTAAACACCCTATACAGATATAGATGATACATTATAGATACAGGTATAGTCATAGATATAGATTATCTACACACACACATACTTTATGTATTACATGTAATATTAGTTAAATATAAAACAATATGACTCCTTAAGAAATTTTCAAATCTCCTTAGTGTTAATTGTCCCTCCTTGCTGTTTCCTTTACAATCTGTCCCACTATGCTTCAACTGTCTTGACACAAACCTAGAGTCACCCCGGGGAAGAGAGAGCTTCAACTGAGAAGAATTGCCTCCATCAGATTGGTCAGTGGCCACATGTATGAAGTGTTTTCTTATAACTAATGGACATAAAACACTCCAGTTCACTATAGGCAGTCCAAATGACCATTTGACACAAGATCAGTCTCTAGAGGCTTCCTCAGAGCTTATGAGGGAAACTCTCTCTAGCCTGGCAAAGCACACCAGAAGGCTGTGAGTCTGGAGTGACTGGCTTCCATATCTATACCATCCATCCGGTCCATCTCTTGAATAGCTACTGTCTTTTCTCCTTGAGTTGCTCAAAGAGAAGACTATCCCCCTCCTGCTCATATCAGATGGTGCTCTCTCTAGCCTGGGAAGGCACACCAGAAGCCTGTGAATCTGGGGTGACTGGCTTCCATCTTTTCTCCTTGAGCTTCTCAATCAGAGAGAAGACCACCTCCCTCCTGCTCATACCAGATGGCAGGCCTTAGAACTTTGGAAAAACATTCCTACCCAAGTAAGGAAAATGTTAGTGATACACTTGTGAGCCTTTTCCCTCAGGGCCTGTATCCTTCAATTGTCTCATCTCCCAACCCTTTGTTTCCGGTGATAATGCTATTGATCTAGGCTGTTTGCTTTTCCATGATGCTGTGCCTTCATAATCTGCCCTAAACACCCTACAACACATTAGGATCTGCTACCTGGTGCCTCAGAAATATCTTTATAAAAGCTTTATAAGCTCTGCTATCATCATTGTCCTGGCTGGGTTATCAAATCGACACAGGCTAGAGACATCTGAGAAGTGGGGGCCTTGGATGAGAAAATCCCATCAGATTAATTTACAGGCAAGTCTGGAGAGGGCATTTTCATGTGGAAGAGCCCAGCCCAGCCCACTGTGGGCAGTGCCATCTCTGGAGAGATTGTTCTGGGTTGGGTAAAAAAACAAACTGGCCAATAGGCTTATTACCACATCATAGTGAAAATGCATTTAGTCCAACCTCGAAAGTTCCATAGTGTTTTTACAGCTGCAATTCAGTTTAAGAGTTCAAAACCCAAGTCTCCTTGGCCTCATTCAAATCACAACAGGTCCTGAGACAACTCAGGTCTTTGAGTTGGGTGACAAGCACCCTTCCTTGCTGAGCCCTCTCACTGCCGGCTGGTCTAGTCTGTGCTTTTCGATGTGTCAGATCTGGTATTTATTTCACTTACCATTTTGCTAATTTCTATTTTGTCATCTACCCCATCCATAACTATTCACACAATGTTCGATATGGAAAATACGTATCTTTTGAACTTTTGTTTGTGTTTTATCTTTGTCTCCATTTTCTGGTAATAAGCTCCTGAAACCCTTGGAGTCCAGAGTAATAAGACCAAGTTTAAGTAATGTCACTGGAGAAGAGGTGGCTGGTTTGCATGGAGTTTCAGAGAAGAGACAAAACTATGATCAGGAAGTTTAGAGTTTTGATCCACCCTCAACCTCCAAGGAGAAGAAAGGACTATAGGTAAAGTTGATCATTGTGGTGATATATTCTTTATGATTTATTAAAGCTTGCCTGAGGATTCAGAAAGCAAAGTCAGCCACAAGCCATAAAAAGTCAGGCACACACTTTTAATCCCAGCAGCCAGAAGCTAGGAGGTGGTGATACATACATTTAATACTAGGGCTCAGGATTAAGAGGTAGATGGATCTCTGTGAATCCAGGCCACCCAGATCTACACAAGATTGAATCAGTCTAAAAGAGAAACAGCTCACACAAAGATGATCTCAGCACCTGGGATCACATGCCTTTAATCCCAGCATTAGAGAGCCGGAGACAGGAGCAAGGTCTCAGTATCAGGCATTCGTTCTCCAGCCACACTGAGGATAGGAAGACATTCAGGCTCAGGATTCTCCAGCCACACTGAGGATAGGAAGACATTCATTCTCCAGTCACACTCAGGAGAGGCAGCAATCTGAGGCTTGGTGAAGAGCTCATGGATCATTCCTTTCAGCCTGAGGTAGCTGTAAGAGCTAGTGGCCGGCTACTTTGCTTTTCTGATTTTCAGCTTGAAGTTTGAACCCCAATTGTTAGTCTCTGGCCTTTTATAATTCATGCCACAGCTAAAAAAAAAGTCTCCTTTCCCCCTTCACATATCCTCCTGTGATTCTCTTTTACCTTTTTTTTTTTAGCCCTATCCTTTCAGCTCTTTTATAATAAACCAACAAATGTGAGTACTGCTGGGAACTTGGCCATGAACTGCTTTAACAAAATAATCAAATTCCAGGATGGGGGTCCTGGAAACTCTGAGTTATAGCCAGTGTCAGAATCACACAGAATTTCTACCTTTTTTTTATGGTGGACATCAAAGAGGAGGGCAGTCTTGGAGCACTGATGTGATACTATTTCCAGGTAAGTAGTGTCAGAAATAAATCAACAGACATCCAACAGTTACCCACTGAAGTAACTTCTGGAGAATTGTTTGGTCATATGAGAAGACTAAGACCATCAGGCATAAAGTATTAGAAATGACTGTGAGAGAATCTATAAGCCAAAGTTAGATTGTGTGTGTTTGTGTGTGTGTGTGTGTGTATGTGTGTGTGTGTGTGTGAGAGAGAGAGAGAGAGAGAGAGAGAGAGAGAGAGACAGAGAGAGAGACACAGAGAGAGACAGAGAGAGAGAGAGAAAGAGAGAGACTGTCATTTCACAAGGCGATCATGCAATTATACACTGTCAACTTCAACACTGATGAAAAGACTGGCCCAGACAAGGATGACAGAAATTGGTGCCAATCTGTAGGAAAAACCCTTTGTTATTATGTCAACTGGACTAGAAGGCAAACCTTGAACTTGAATACTTTCCAAAGCTTTAGTTTTAGTTGTGCATGTGTGTATGACTGCCTGTAAGGGGTTCAGAGGAGTGATGGAACTGGAGTGACAGGCAGCTATAACCCCCCCATTTGGGTGCCGGGGAATAAATTCTGGTTGTCTGCATGACATTACACTGGATCAGCAGCTGAGTCATCACACAGTCCCCAGATCAGTGTGATCTAGTTCCAATCCTAGCTTTTCTGTTTCTTAACTGTGTGATATGGGAAACATGAAGCAAGATTCCTGTGTCTTACTGATTTCATCTATAAAAGGTAAATCATATAAAATGGGAAGACAGTCATAATAGTGCCTGATTCCTGGGGTTGGTATTAAGATTCAAATAGTGACTAGGCTTTTGGAGCAATATAACTAGCTGGTCGCCAATTTGCATTTAGACTCAAGTGTTCTTCCGTAGGTCACTCGGGACTTGTTTGAGTATGTGATTGCTATCTATTGTCCCTGACCCACCATGACCCCCTGTGAAATGGAGTCAGTGGCACAAGGGACTATGTATGTAAAGCATTTAGCAAAGTGGCTGGTGCTTAGGCGTCACCACAGTACAGCTCCACTGTGATTGTTGCCATTGTCATTTATAACATCACTCAGCTCTCTTCCTGTCCTTCTACTATGTTATGTTATTCAGGCTTCTTCTCAAAACTAAGCGCCTTGGCCAATGTGCCAAAATAAATCCTTGCTCCTTCAAAGGAAATACAATGAAATAAAAAATTTAAAATCTCAAGTATGACCCTCCACCAATTTAAATGTGTTCCTCTCCCCCCTTAGTCAGGGTAGATTTTGAAACCTACTGCTGAGACTAGTATCCAAACTTAGAGGCCTTTGATTTTTCTAGTCATTGTTCATGTTTCTTTTATTACATGTAGAAAACTATGCTGTGACTTTGGAATAGCGGCTCTGTGAATGCTGCAGTTCTCAATTGCTCTGAAAACAAGGTCAAACTGTTTTTGTATCCTGATTATTTCAGGCTTCTCTCATTAGAAAAAACAATACAGAAGCTACAAAACTCTCACCACCGCCTCTACTGATACTTTGTCCGAGGACATGCGAATTATCACATGAAATCTCCACTTGGTTGTCACATACAAGTGAATGATCTAAAATCCTTCAGTCCCTTGCTGGGACGCCCTGCCCTGGCACTCGGAGACAGGGATGATGGTGTGCTGAGCCTGCCCCACACCTCTGCTCTTTCTGACCCTTCTCCTGTTGTTGAACACTCATCTGGAGACCCCTTACCCGATTCTCCATATAAACATCTTTCCCTTGAATACCGACTCAAGAGTTCTCACCTTTCCTCTGCTGTGTCCTTAGCCGATTCTGACCTCAGTCCTTCCGCCCTCTCCTTCCCTGTTTATCTCTCTTCTCCACACTTCCCTCCCCTACCTTTGCACACAGATACCTCATATGAGTACACACGAGTACATATAAGCACACAGACTTCTCCAGCCCTGTTCTCTACCCTGCTACCCCCAAACACTGGTCCTGGGATCTTATGATCCAGGACTTGGGATTGGCTGTTACCAATTTGTAAGAATTTTCTGTGAACACAGATAATGGATATTTGGATTTTTTTTTTCGATCTCGGGTAGAAGATAGAAATCCTGATATGTGTTTACATGTGGAAGCTGCATTCAATATGAAACTAGCAAATCAGTTTTCCTAAGCCAGGGTTCATAAAATATCAAGATGTTTCTAAAAAAATGTTTAATTACCTGTATCTTCTGGGAGAGACATTGTTTACTAATGTGGGATACTTTGTTCAAATTCCATTTCTTAAAAAAATTGTATTTTTAATTAGTTTATACATGAATGAGTTTTCATAAGGCTTCTTCATATATTCTTGGTTTTGGTTAATCTATCATAGTCTTCCTTTCTTGTGCCCCTGTGCCATCCTACTTGAACATTTAGGTCCCAGTATTCCCACCCTGTTATTCATGTCACAGATGTTCTATACCCTATTATTATATTTTTTTCCCTTGGGCTGCACTATCGTAAGTCCCAAGTAGCTTCTTCATACATACTTCATTTTGTTTAAGCTTTGCCTTGCTCCCCCCCCATCATCACTCCACTTTCTGCTTGAACCCTTCTGTCACCAGGGTACCCCCTGTCATCTTTTGTTCACATATATGCCATTATCTCCTCTCCCTAAATGCATCCTCCTGCCAGTGGCCTAACTCTCGGATTCCATGTGTGCCCCATGTTAAACACACAAGTCAGAAGCTAGGATCTCTTGCGTGAGACGGAATGAGACCTATGTCTTTTTGAGTCTGGATAGCCTCTTTCAGTGTATTTATTTTCCAGTTCCACACATTTTCCTGAAGACTATACATGAGTTATTAAAAGAAAATCCCAGTGCCAATTATGGCTTACCTCCAGATGAGTTATTAGACAGGCATCCAAGATCTAAAAATCAATACAGACTATGGGTTTCTCATCATTACTAGATGATTAGAAAAAATACAGTTGCTAAAGACACCATACACTCTTGTTCTGTGTGACACAGTGGGAATCACTCTTGAGCTGACCAGTAAAGCCTCCTTGCTCTCTAGCTTTCATAATGCTGGGAGAGAAAGGACATCAGCATCTTAGCCCGTGTTGGGCCCTGCATGCTTATAATACTGGCCTGCCAGCAAGATGTACCCACTGGCACCATAGTGGCAAGACCAACTGTTTGCTCCATTAGATGTGACACCAGTTCCACAGGAGGGATTTATGTCTGGCGCTGTAAGAAAGCCCTCAGAACTCCACTGCTAGATAAAGCCATAGGCTCCAAGGGAAAGCCTATTCATTTTGTCTTTTTCCTAAATGGTCATGTTGCCTCATAGAGATTTGTGTTTCTTCCTGTAGATTTGTGCTTCTCCAAACCTTGATCAGAGAAGTTGCCTATTGAAGTGGATGGTGGTTAATGAAGAGAAGTATCACTGTTCAAAATGCTGAGAGTAAGTGTTTTGAGTACTTGTCCACAGATTGGTCATTTACATCAGCTGTGCCACCATCACTCAAGGCTCAGGGAACACTGTGAGAGGGTGCAGAAAAATCAAAGATCCAGAGGATGGGGACGGATGTTGTTTCTATACATGGCGTGACTGCTGCACATGTAAACCATAGCATGGTTACTTATATAACTGTGTAGATCCAGAAAATCTAGAGTTAGATTTAGTTAGTTCCACCCTAACTGAAGAACTATTGGCAGTTGGTAGCTGCTTTTCTCTGAGAGTGTGGTGGCCACTTGTAGGTTGCCCATGCCCCAGTGGTAGATCTCACACCCATGCCCATATGGGCAGCACTAATTTGACCCAGTGAGCTAAAAATGAATACATAGATAAAATTATATAATGAGGACATGAAGTTGAGAAAGAGATATGAGATCCTGGAGGGACTCTGGGGAAGGCGGGGGTGGGTATGATTGGTATACACTGTATACATGTATGAAAGTTTCAAAGATTACATAAAAACTGAAATTATAAAACGGAGACTGAAAAATAATATTTTGTTGTTTCTCCAATGGCTAACATAAAATCAAATTTTCAACTTGGTATGCAGAGTCACTGCAATTTGATCTCCACAAGCATTACTGGCTTTTCTTTTCCTGATTTCCATGGGCATCATACACACACACACACACACACGCACACGCACATGCACACGCACACACACACCAGTCAAATCCTGCCAAGGACACCCACAGTCTTTCTAGTCCCTAGCACTTAGCAAATACTGTGTCTGTTGCCCAGACCCCTCTCCTACTACCTATACCAGCTCTTGATAAAAATCTCATCTCTAAAGAGTCAACTCAGATGATAACACATCAGAGCTTAGTCTAACCCTGATCCTTCACCTTTATCCCCAGATGAAACATTCATACAGTCAGTCAGGAAGTACTTACTAAGAAATAGTAAGCCCTGGTGACAAGGGAGGTTCTTAGTGATGCAGTGTATTATACAAGTGGGCCTTGCAAACAGCAGATGGGTGCCTTCAGAACATTAAAGAACCAGTTCCTGCCTTTCTTACAACCCTGACTTTGTATAGCAGTTAACTGTGGGCAAGTCCTCCATCCTCTTGTAGGCAGTAAGTCCATCCACACATGCCCCGCAGCAGCTGCCTGGGGGTTGTACACTTGACTGGTGCCCATCAAAGTGTATTGGACTGAATTGAATTCCTCCACAGGGATGAGCACAGAGTAGATGCTCAACATTGATTGACATTAGGCACTCCAACAACGGCAGATCATTCTCTGTAATGGAAAATCCGCTCCATGGATACCAAAGCAGGCAAAGCAAGCAAAATGTGGTTGGATTTCTAAAGATTAATTGTGTTTTCCTCCAAGTGCCCTCAGTATTAAGGTCTGAAAGTAAGAGCACTTGGAATTACCCTTCAGAGGAGGCTTCTTAGATAATGGCCAACCTGTGTATGACTTACCAGTCACACCAACCAGCCGAGCTAAGGGGATATGTGCAAGGTACACAGTGTCAGCTGAATTTTAAGAAATAAGACTTAACAGTCTCCTTTCTTGAAACCTGCAGGTAGGCAGGCCCAAGAAGAAATAATAGTAATAAAAAAAGCCTTGGAGGTATGTGACTAGCCTCTCAATTCTGCAATAAATGCGCTTTGTTGAACATTAGTGTCAGCTTGTCATCGAGTCAGCTCATTCGATGTGGCAGAACTCCAGTAAGTCTTCCTCAAATGTCAGAATATGGGCGAGGGTTCCTTTTTTTCTCCTTGCAGAAAACAGGAAATAGTAATAAATTTCTCTACTGTATACAGGCTACTGGACAGGTCTGTTTCTCAGCTCCCAGGCTGGTTGTCAAGCAGTTATAGCTCAAGGAGTTGGGTATCTGGTAATCTTCCCGTGTTTACAAAAAGGCAGAAAAGTAGGGCTATGGGCAACAAGCAGGGAATACAGGGCAGGAAAACCCCGAGAGACCTCTGTGGCTGTGAAGAAATGCCTACCTGTGCCATGTCTCTGAACCAGTCCTGTGGTAGGCATGCAGGGACTTGTTCAGTGGACACTGACGGACAAGGTCTCTGATGCTCAATAGGCCCCAGCTGGCAAGCGCACAGGGGAAGAACAACACCTCACTCTTAGAATGTGCAGGGGCTGTGCCAGATACTGAGTAGTGCCCAATAAACCCAGAGCTTATACGTGAAGTGTCCAAGCGATAGTGTTTGCAAAAAAAAAAAAAAAAATTCCTGAAGGGCCAGGCGTGGTACATGCCTACAATCTCAGCACCTGGGAAGCTGAGGCCAACTTGTGGTACATAATAAAACTGTCTCAAAAGCAACTGAGAAAGGAAACCAATACATATTGCTAAGTTTATAATCTCTTCGGAAAATCACATCTCAAAAGCAATTAAAAGCCTCCTGGTGGCAAGGTGTACAATTCAGACACCATGAATTTGACACAGATTCTAGGAACTTCTGAGCATGCTCGGTGCATGATTGCTGCCTGGGAGTGGGGAACATGTAGTAGAGGAGATCCTGTTGTAAGCAGAGATGATGTACACAGAAGCCACGGGAGGAAGATGCCATGTTCCTCCACTGGGGCACAAAGCAAGGCTTCTTGGGGGCTTCCTATTCCTCCTGTGTCCAGCTTCTACTGCCTGGTGTATCCCTGCTCTTTGCCACCGAGAGAATGAAGGCAGGTGTTGCAGAGATTTCTTGTCCTGCCAGGTCCCACAGCCCTTGAGCTCCAAATGAATACACAGAGATGCTATATTAATTATAAAATTGTTAGCCGATGGCTAGGACTTCTTATTGGCTAGCTCTGTCTTAATTATCAACCCAATTCTATAAATTTATGTATTTTCATGTGGTCTTGGCTTACCTTTCATGGCTACATGACCTCTCTGCCTACCTTTCCTAGACTTCTCCTCATCTCCTAGTCTGTATTGGCTAAACAGTATTTTACTCACCAACCAATAAGAGAAACATATATACAGAAGGACATCACCCATCAGGCAGGGACTGGACCCACTGAATAATGGAAACCACAGGGCAGCATACTTTCTCCTCACAGTGGGCTGACTTTTCCTTCTGCTTCCCCAGGCCCCCCTGTAGGGTAAGCCTGACCTTGTGGTTTGTATCATGAGCCTGACTTCATGTTTGCTCCTCATATATTCCTAAAAGGAATTTAAAAAGAAAAATGGTCACTTTATCCCTATACCTTTTAGGTATAGGGATAAATTCACTAACAGTGAATTCTTCTTCCCCAAATATTTAAAACTCTCAGTCAAAAGGTTGGAGGACAAATGGGCTGGGGGTGGGGTGGGTAGAGTAGTGGGGTACTTTCGTGAACATGGACTTAATGTAACCATGTCTAATAAATGTGGTGAGACATATTACCAAATAAAGAGAAATATGACGGAAGGATCAGAATGATTCCCTGAGGGTCATGCTTAACAACAATCAGTCACATAGATTTCTGAGAGCAGCTGTCTCTAACAGCCCAAGTCCTCCTCTCTCTCCCTCTAGCATCGTCAGCAAAACTGCAAGCCCAGCAATCAGTCCTAAAGAGCACTGCGCTTGACACTTGTCCCAGGCCAAATCCTCAGAAAATAAACAGTAAGCCTTATTTTCAAACCCAGCAGCACATTTAACTGTAAATGGAGCTTTCTTTGTCCTGTTTTGTCCTGCAGCCCCCTTCTAAATAATACACTCAGAGGCTTAATATTAATTACAAACTTCTTGGCTTATAGTTTACGCTTGTTACTAACTAGCTCTTTCTTATAAATTAATCCATATCTATTAATCTTTGTATTGCCACATGATCATGGCTTTTACCGGTCGGCTGGCATCTTGTGTCTCTTTCCACTCTTCCCATTTTCCCTCCTGTATTCAGATTCAGTTTGGCTTTCCTGCCTAGCTATATTCTGCCTTCCTATGGATCAAAGCTGCTTTTATTATCAACCAAAGACAGCAACATATATTTACAGCGCACAGCAGGGCTATCTCACAGTATTTAACAATAAAACCTGGGTTCAGGGGTCTCCTGAGAGTGCTATGGATTAATGTACATGAGAACGCCTTAAAATGCCACCCTGTAAACTTAAGTCAGGATTCCCGCCACAGAAGAGGAGTTAGTGAGTTACATCCACTTACTCATTCAGCAAATACATGTTGACAATTGAACTGAGGTTCCTTTGAGGTTCCCAGTCTCATTGATAAAAGAAAGCAGAAACGGACCCCAAAGGAATGTCGGGGCCAGAAAAAGAGAGGAAAATGCCATAGTTTTCAGGTTAGGCATGAAATAGACATCGAATGAAGAAAGGAAAAAGCCTTCCATGACGAGAACTGGACTAGTGAGATGATGAGAGACCCCAGGGACGTGTCCACCCACGTGTTGTGTGGTCCTTTGTATCCTGAGCATCTTCCATTTGTTTCCCCAAGCTTCTATTCACTGAAGCACTGTGTTTAGCTAGGAACTCTGCCTTGGCCCCACCTCTCTCTTCTCCAGACCCTGCCCTCAGGAAGCCTGCCAAGCAGAGGCTCATCCCCTGGAGCTATTCAAGACCACTCCTCTACAGGGTATTTAAACTGCCTCCGGAGCCTGGCCACATGGTTCCTGCGGCCTCCTCTTCCCTGCTCATCTCTGGAGGCAGGAAGATCACCTGGGAATGTTTTGCCCAATAAACTTGGTTTTTATTCTTAATTCAGCTAGATTTAAGAATAAATTTAGCTGGATGATCACATCATCGGGAACGGAAATCTTTCACTGTGTTCCTTAGATGTTGACAAGGTAAGGGAGGGCTCCCAGGCGCTCTCTATAACTGGCATCCTTTCACCTGTTAATCTTGTGACATTTTTAGTTCCTTCTCTCCTAGCACACCATGTAACAGGCGGTGCTCTAGTTGCTGGCATGTAGAAGACAAAGAAATGAAGCCATGAAACCTCAAAGCAAAACTCCACCCCCTAAAGATGCCATAAGCCTCTGCCTCCCAAAAACAGTGTCACCATCTAGGGGCCAGATGTCCAAACACATGACTCCCTGGCTGACATTTCAGGTTCAAACCACAGGAGGATCAGTTTTAGATTCTGTACATTCCTCGAGGGCCGGGCACTGTGTTGAATGTTAGTGAGGGTGTTAGATCCATTTGTTGCTTGATGCATAGCAGGATGTGTGGAGTATTTGCTAATTAGCATACAGGTGTGACATGGGGACATCTTGCTGATTGACAGGCAGCCATGGGTGCAATGTTACTTGAATTGCAAAGACGGTATTCACAGCATCTCACTATTACTTTAGACAATCTGTTGTAACAGATTTGCCTTAAACAACAGAAATCTATTATCTCACAGTTCTAGACACGAAACGAAGTCTGAGTTCAAGGTGTCAGCATGACTGGCTCCTTGTGAGGGCACTATGTTTTTTTTTTTCTTTTAGTTCCCAGTGTCTGCCTTGGAGTTTTTGACAATCCCCAGCTTACAAAAACCATCAGCCAATCTCTCCCTTTGTTTAAGGACACCAGTTACACGGGATGACAAACTCAACAGTACTTCAGGATGACCTCATAATTAATTACTTCTGAGATGCTGCCACTCTGTCCTTAAAAGGTCACATTCCCAGATGCAGGGGACTAGGTCTTTCTATGCTTGGGGGGTAACCAAACAATTAAACCCCAAACACGGTCACTTTGTGTTACCCTGGATGTGTTTTCACATCTAAGACCCTGGCTTTCTCTCCCTTGTATTCATTTTTTCCTGCCAGTGTTTACTAAGCACCCAGCAGTCACCCACTACTTTGTGTATTCCTGTCACTGCTGATGTCACTTTCCAAGTCGTGCCTTGAGCCCTGCAAAGCAAGGAGATAGGCTCCCTTAAGGACAGCCTAGATATCTAGAAAGGGACGATTCGTTTGAAGGACCCTTTGATGATCCCACTCATCATTTCCCTGTCTCCCTGCTTGCCCACCTACGGCTGAGGGTCCTGCCAGCAGGCCTTGCATTGCAATGATCCAGATAGAGACCACAGGGCAGGGTTAAGGAAGAGGATGTTATTCTGTGGTCATCTCCACACCTGTCCCTCCTCCCATGTCTATTTACAACATATGCTTGGAACTCTTTAATGTCATGTGAATGTTTTCTTTAGTATTTAATTATTTAAAGATTTAACAGCAAACCACTGAGAATCAATCGCACTCCAGGGAGACGGAAGTTTCTTTGAATTCTTGTCCCCCTCCCCCACCTGCTTTTGTGTGAGAGTTCATTTTCTGCCACTGCAAACTGAAGTGCAAAGCTAAAGGGGAGGGGAGAAAAAGAAAACAGCCTACAGGCATTCAGGAAAGGATATCTGTAGGTGAAATCAAACCCAGCAAACACCCGATATGATCTCCGACATCAGTAGTAGGCAGGAGAGATAAGTGAGAACACCAAAATGAGAAACTTTAATTCCAATTTATATCTAAAAACATAAGGCGAACAGCTTACATAAAAAAGTTTTTTTTTTTTTTCAACAAATTCCCTTAGGAATTGGTTCTGCATGTTCAAGGGCAAGGGAAAAGAAACATATTATTCTGATCCCAGTTGCAGAAAAATGCTGTTTTTCAAAATATCACTTTTAAATTTTTAAACAGTTTATAACTTAATATCTTAGGGTCCCCTTTCTTTCTTCCTATTATCCGGATAAGCTTGCTCCCACCTCACTGTCCCAGGTCACAACCACCATAAGGAGGTTTAAATTCCATATTTAATCACTCAAGGTTTTCTTTTATTTAATTTTCTTCCATCATGAACTGTGGTCGACTGTGTGCCAGGCACCAGTATCCATCCAGAAACAATGCCACTGATGTCTGCCTTTATAATCATTTACATCCAACCTTGGGAACAGAGATTTTTTTTTTTTTTTTTTAAAGAGTCATGAAAGCTCAGGTGCTTGATGTGAGGAGTACAGGGAAGCCCAAAGGAAAAGCCCCTAGTCGGATCCTCAGAAAGCAGGAAATGTGGTAGAAGCCTAGCTGACAAAGGCAGGAATCAAGAAGGGCAAACAATGGACACAGTCCGGGGAGACGTCACTGCGGTAAGGCATCTGCTAAGTAAAAATTAGAACGAAGCAAGCCTTTTACAAATTGCTTCAAAAAATGGGCCTGTTTGAATTATCACCAAATAATACGATTCTGACACTATTTGACTGCTGCAACTAACACAGCTAAGATCCCAAAACGGTCTTGGAGGACCATGGGCTCTCTGAAACAGAACATCTTAAAATAGTTGTGATCCCAACTTTTGTGATCCCCTAAAATAGGAAAAAGCCTGCTGACTTTGAACTAAGGTTTCATATCTCTTGAAATTTTAGCTTTGTGTTGTTCTGATGTCTCTTCTGATCTATTTCCATGACCATTTAAAATGGTGATACTTATTTGAAAAAAATCAAAGTGCTATTTAATAGAAAAGTAATTCTTGACCTGTGAGTTTCCGAGCTGTGTCCCACAGGCCACATGTGGCCAAGAACAGCTATGAATTCTACCTGGTTAAAAAAAAATGTATACTTACTTACAACATGAGTTGTTGGGTTTGTTGTCATTGATGATGTTTTTATTTTTTATTTTTTGGCAGTATGTTTGGGACTAGATTGTGATGAACATTGCAGATGATAACTCTGCCATAGCATCACAAGGTGGAATGTACTCAGCTCCTATGCAATCTCGACTTTTCTTTCTAAATTAATTCCTTTCAGTTAACTGTCTGGTTTTATATGGGCACAAGTTTGTGAACTCTAAAGTCAGATTTCTTGAAAGACTGCAAGAAAATAAAACCTTTTCCTGTAATAGTCAGTGGCATCCCTTTGGGTCTTAATTATTGTGAAAGTAAGCTATTTTAGAATCCTGAGCACCATGACAAATGTCACCATCCAACTATATAATGTGCCCATTCTTTTTCTCATTTACTAGGTCCTAGGAGCCCCTCTAAGGATATGTAGCTATAAAAAACTCAGACAAAAAAGGGCTTATATTTCACTAGAAGGGATGAAAGGTAAATAAAATAAATTGTATTCTATACTAGAAAGAGACAAGGATGCTGAGGGAATTAAAGCATGGGCAGAAATGAAGAGTTCTGAGCAGGGTTAGGAGTTTCAAACAGGATGAAGGAGAGGTGAAACCCCCACCTGGAGTAGGGAGGGAAGAAAACCAGGAGGGAGGTTGAGAAAGAGGAGGAGGAGAGGGGTTGCATATTACCTACAGGAGGGTTGTCCCAAGCAGAGACACTTCATAGAGAGGCCTGGAACTAACAGGGAAGATGGAGGAGGCAGAGATACACTCTGACATTATTTCGCCTACCATGGAGCCACTATAGCTTTGGAGCTCACAGATACAGGCTAGGAGGCTATTGATAAAGGTCAGGCAAGAGGTGACGGTGGCCTGGCCAGTGTGATGACAGCTAAAGTTGCTACCAGAAATAGGGTTTAGGCTGATACTGAAAAGAGGACCTGGTAGATTCCATCCGTGGACTGACTTCAGAGTGTAAGAGAAAAACAGAAGTCAGGGAAACCCCTTGTCTTAGTTAGGGTTTCCATTGCTGTGAAGAGACACTATGGTCATGACAACTCTTATAATGGAAAACATTTAATTGAGGTGGCTTACAGTTCAGAGGCTCATTCCATTATTGTCATGAAAGGGAGCACGGTGGCTGGGAGTATGGGGACATGTAGGTAGACATGGTGCTAGCTACATGTTGTTCAGAAGGCAATAGGACATGACCTGAGACAATGGGTGGTATCTTGAGCATATATGAAACCTCAAAGCCCGCCTCTACAGTGACACACTTCCTCCAGCAAGAGCACACTTACTCCAACAAGGCCACCCCTTCTCATAGTGCCACTCCCTATGAGACTATGGGGGCCAATTACACTCAAACTGTTCACACCCCTTCTTTGCTATGAACATTTCTAGCTATAGATGAAACACAATTGTCTCCTTAAACTTGTTGATTTCCCCATCACTTTCTATAAATGGACACTGCCGGTTTATTAAAGGATCTATTCTGTACTGGGTTTTTACCTGAACCTGAAAGACACACAGAAGTATCACAAGCCACATCTAGTCTTCTGACCTCCATTTTACCACTTTCTGATCCCACGAATGCCTCGCTCACCTTGAAAAATAAATCTAAATGACTAAAACTCATTTACGATCTTGTCCCATTTCTCCCCCGGGTAGCTCATTCCATGCTTATTACTCCCTTTATTTCTATAACTCCCTTCCTGAGTAACGATTCTGCCTGCCTTTGCCACTCAACGTTCACTTTCTGAAATTCGAGAACACTCTCTCTTTCGAGCCTATGATCTTTATTTCATCAAAGTCTCTCCACCAGCTGAGAAGACCCATCAATACAATCTCTACCACCAGGCAGCCTTGCACGTCAATGCAAAGTCCACATGCCCTGTGATGCAGTGCAGGACAGCCTCCCCCCAAAATCACAGTGTATAAGAAGAGTCATGCCAAAGGTCTCCTCGCAGAAATGAGTTGCCTGGTGAAGCACTGTGCTGCCATCCCCTAAGAGACTGGACGATTACTATAGAAAGGGTCTTACAGTTGAAAGGGCTAAACTAAAACATGTGGTTTCTTGGTGGTAAATTATATGTCTGGCTCCACAGGGCCTTCATATAAAAATTTATTGGCATCTTCCATTCTAAAACTTCCTGTATCTATATCCTAAAACTCTGCAGTCTATTTTGGTTTTATTTGCTTCATGCATTTCTGAGACAGACATGGGTGAAGTCTACCAGCTTATCGTTATTTTCCTTTTATTTCCAAAAGGCTTTGCTTTCCAAGTTTCATTACTATTTCTTATAAGCATAAAAGCTCAGAGCCATAGCGGCTTCATGAATCTAGATCTCTTCTCATTAAAAGTAGAACACTTGGTTCGTTTAATACTCTCTGCTTGGAAGTCTATCTCATGTGACGTTAATCTTATGCATTTTCTCTACCTCTCATTTTCACTTTCTCTGTCAGTTTGAGTCTTACATTTTTAAGCCCCATCTTCAAGCATTCATTTTTCGTTATTAGTATATATCCACACTATAAAATCATGGCTTTTATTATGACATCTTCTTACATGTGTATCATACATTCTGTTCACCCATCATTCTCTCTTATTATCCTCTCCCCTATTCTCCCTGGTTCCCTTCCTTGTGCTAAATAATCTCATTTCTGTTTGAATTGTGTGTGTGTGGATGCCCGTGTGATATATTTGAATTATGTAAAACATATATATTTCAAATTACATATGTACAATGATAATATCTATTCTCCATGTGTTATTTTCCTTCCTCTTGCTGTAACAAAGCACTTGGGCAAAGGCATCTTAGGAGAAAATTGGGTTTACCTTGGCTGACTGGTCACAGGCCAACAGTCAGGGAAGTCAGGGCAGAAACTCAAGTAGGAACTCAAGCAGAAACCATAGTGGAACACCACTTGCTGGCTCATGGTTCACTCAGGCTTAGCTAGAGTGCTTGTATAGCAAAGGACCATCTGCTTAAGGATGGTGCTGTCCACAGTGGACTGGGCCTTCCTATATCAAAGAAAAATTAAGACACATCCCCCACACACAGACATGGCCATAGGCCAATTTAATCTTGTAATCTCTCATTGTGAGTCCCTTTTCAGGTAACACTTGTGTCAAGTTGATAGTCAAAGTTAAATAGGATGTTGACTGGTTCATTGATCAGTGTGTGTGTGTGTGTGTGTGTGTGTGTGTATAAATATTTTAAAACAACATTCAAGAACAAAATTATGCCATCTATAGGAAAACCTAGAGGTGATACTCTAAAGCAGTGGTTCTCAACCTGTGGTTCATGACCCTTTTGGAGGTCAAATGACACTTAAACATATGTGGTTTCCTCAGTCAAATATATCCTATCTCGGTTTCAATCCTCAGAGTCCAATCATTGTCACTCCAGTTCCTAACCCACGTCACAACCACACTCATCCAACCCACACCCAGCCAAGTGAAAGAGAACCACAAAATTTTGTGCATGTTTTTGCCCAAATTTTCTGTTTCCTATTCAACCCAGATAGCTCCCCCCATTTCAGGGATAATAGTAAGTTTATAGTATCATGATGTATTTTCAGAGCCTCCATGAAATAAATATAAGCAGTGCCCACTACCCAAGATCCATGGCAAGGGAGAGCAAAGAAGGCAGAGTAAACAAAAGTCAAAGCACTGAGATTTCTCTAGCTACTAATCACCTGTCTCACACCATCTCCAACTAACGAAAGCAACGAGTGAAGGACTATATGTGTTACCACACCAAAATAATTGAGTCCGGTTTTTGAAATTACATATAACGACAGAGCAACGAAGATTATCGTTATCACCACCACAAGACAAGGAATTCATGACTGAATACGTTTACACATTTCATTGTTCATCATTCCCACAGCTGGTGTAGCCAACCATCCTTATCTGAAGGAGAGGAGCTGCTTCGGATTATCTGGAGGCATCGAGTTTAATGAACTGGAAAGTGTATGCTGTGAATCTCTACTCATAGCAGAGGTTTCACGCTGAAGTATTACATTTGTAATTCAGCACAGAACCTTGATCTATTCTTTACATTTGTGAAAACAGGCCAGTTTGTGGTGACAAGTAGAATGTGTGAAATTAACTGTAGGAAGGTAAAAACAAGTGGGAGGAAATGAGCACCATAGAGGTATTCGCTCAAGGGCGTGTTTTATCATACACGCGTTTTCCTGGCTTTGTGGTGGTCAACAACTGAAGACTTTTTTCAGATATGAGAAAAAGCAATTCTGTAGAAGCAGACTCTGGCAGAATTGGCCAGGTTTTTTGGGAAAACTTGTCATCATGCTCCAGGACAGTAGTGAGATGACATTTCCCAGCCACCTTGGCAATGAGATGCAGCCTCTTGGCTCTGCTATATTCATGCCACCTTGTTCATTTTAAGCCCACTAAATCTGCCTATGAGGGATCCTTCCCTTGCTTCCCATATTCTCTCACTCACTGTACAGAATTCTGAGGTCTAGAGAATGAAGCTAGCAGATGGAAAGGTTCTGTGTCTCAGACTTCACCTGCCAGAGCATGAGGATCTGGGTTTGGATTCTCAGCATTCATGCTCATCTGGAATCCCAAGCTGCAGATACTTGGACCTTATTAACCAGCCATTGGAGCAGAATCTGTGAGCTCTGGGCCCAGAAAAGGGTTGGAGAAGATACTTAATGTTGACTTTTGGCCTTCCCCTTCGTGCACACACATACAATACACACAGAGAGACACATACACACATACAATACACACATGGACATGTACACAAAGCACACCCAGAGACATGTAAACATATACAGCACACACACAGACATGTACACACATACAACACACCACACAGGGTGTAAAAACCAACCAACCAACCAAAAAAACAAAACCCCAAAACCCAAAACCATTATGTGAAGTTCTGGCAGGAGAGACAAGAACTCTTGGGCTCTTGTATGGCATAACCAAGATACACCTCGGCAGTGCCCCACGGATTACCAACCACTAGAGCTTCAACAGCTACGTTCTTGACTGTCAGAGAATCTCTGCTCAAAGGCATGAGAATGAATTAACTTAGAAGCCCATGAATAAAATTGAATTCTGTGCCCAAACTGAGCTTTGACACATCTGGAACCAAATACAGTTCAACCAAACATCTTTATGTTCATCTTTTTAAAAAAGACCCGGTGCATACAGCATTCCTTTCCCCACTGCTCTGAAAAGTTTTACCAAAGACAAGAGCACACAAAGCAGGATGCAGACCCTCATCAGCCTATGTTCAGCCAAGTAGGGAATTTTATCAGCTTCGTATTGGATCTGAATAAAACACTGTCTCTACTTGAGCCACTCAAGATTACCCAAACCCCACTGAGTAGCTATTCTCTTTGTGGCCACCAGAGGGTCCCACAGCATTAATTAGAAGACAAGGACACACCCATTCCCAGTACAACACCCAGTTTCCTGCCAATAGGAGGAACTGAGAACCCAGCCTGAAGGCGCCTACTTTTGAGGAGTCATCCAACATTTTACAAGAGGTTTGTGCCACTGGAGTTTCAAAGCACACCCAGAGACATGTAAACATATACAGCACACACACAGACGTGTACACACATACAACATACCACACAGAGACATACACACACATAAAACACACCACACATGGGCATGTACACACATATAACACACACAATCATCTACTAACAGAGAACACTTGTACTGAGTTGCTATGTATACAAGAAATGCATTTCTAATATGTCAAGCCATGAGTTTAGCTATTGGTTGGTTTTGTCAGTGAACATTAGCCTAACTGATGTTGTACTGCCTTGCAAGTTCTTGGCTAGCCTTTCAAAATGAGTAATGGTCACTATGAAGAAACAGTTTCAAATAATCTTAATAGTCATGGTACTAAGGACAGAGCTTCCTTAATGTAGGATGACAAGTGACTAGAATCTAGGGAAGGGAAGTGTCTATAATGTGTCACTGATAAGCTTAACTATTCTGAGTCTTCTGTTCTGTATCACAGGGAGAGAGCATTATTGCCCTTCCCTAACGGTACCCATGCCTCGTATCTCCCAGTCTACATCTCTCTGTCTCCATAGACTTATCACTCATCACCTCAAATTATCTTGATCCATCATTTATTTGTTTCCTAACAACCTCTCTCTTGAAGGTCATGACCTTTGCTGGTCCTGTCACTTCTTGGTACTCAGCTACTTGAACTCTTAGTGGACATTAGATCCTGGGTAATTCTTGTTTAGTTAATGAATGAACTGTGATGTATATGACTAGCAGAGATTCTCAGAACTTACCGGACTCCTTCTCCAGCTAACAAATATTGATGTGGCTAAAAAAATATAAGACATCAGTCAATGCTGTCAAGGAGCCTGTGGTTTAGGTGGAGAAATATGGGACGTGATAAAGTAGTACACCTGGCAAATGTTGAATGTCATATATAGTTCTGGTGGTAGAATCCACATGTTTATAAGACATCAGAGCCAAAGAAGATTCAGAATTTAACTGGCAAAGCATCTTGACTTTGACCTTAAAGAATAAGTAGAAACTGATAGCTCAATGCCATATTCACCAAGTGCTTACATTGAGCAAAGTGACGAGCACGTGACATCTACTGGAGTGGTGGAAGAAATGATTAGAACTTTCACTTTTTAAGTTTTAAAGATTCATCATTTGCCATTTTATTATTTGAATACTATTTCTATATATAATTTGTAAGGTAAATGTGAGCATATTACAGAAGCAAGCCTGTATCAAAAGCTTTGCAGGTTACTGATATAGGGAGAGCCTAAAATGAAGAGATATGCCCTGGGCAGGCACCAAGGGGCATATAGGAACAACATATACATGGAAGTTAGGATAGAGGATGACAGAGAAATTACGAATTGCCCATAAAGGTATTTCCATTTGATGACAATTCCTCAAGAGCATGTCCCCAGAGGTCCTCTGTTTCCTTTTCCACCAACTAACAGAAGCCTCTGCCTGTCTCTGGACAATGCAGCTCTTCCCTGTATTCATCTTCACATCCCACTGTCATGTGCTCCCCACATAGTGACCACTGTAATTTTTCTAAATCTTTGGTGGGTTATTGCACTCACTGCCTGTTCATGCCTCCAAATGGCAATCAATTACACTTAGAATAAAACTAAACACCTCCAAGTTTCTCTCTCGTTTGATCCCTGCTTACCTTTATAGTGTCATCGTGTCTCACCCTGGCTTGGATCCCTGCACTTAAAAGACTTTGTTGTATTTTGCTTACATGTGGACACATTTTTCCCCTTACATTGCACTGGCTGTGCCTTCTACTTGAAGCTCCCTTCCAGGCATGCATGCTCAACCTTGTCATCCAGGCCTCAGATGCGCTAGATTCATTCATATAAATGTAGCATTAATGTTATTCTCCCTGCAGCACAACAAGGTTGGTACAGTGAGAAAGTGTCAATGAAATGTAAAATACACACATATATATATAAATATATATGTAAAATAATATATATATATGTAAAAGTATATATATATACTTTTACAAAGTGTGTGTGTGTGTGTGTGTGTGTGTGTGTGTATTCATGTGTGTTCACATGTATGTATATGTGTAGGCCAGAGGCTGATGTTGGGTGTCCTCCTGGATACCTCTCTATTTTATTTATGTGTGTTGGTGTTTTGCCTGCAGGTATGTCTGTTTGAGGGTGTGGATCCCCTGGAACTGGAGTTACAGCAGTTGGGAGCTGCCATATGGGTGCTAGGAATTGAACCTGGGTCCTCTAGAAGAGCAGCCAGTGCTCTTAACCACTGGGCCATCTCTCCAGCCCCACCTTTACAAAGTGTTTTAAGATGAGTCTGTTTGACCCTCATCTCATTTTATAAGGTGCAAGATTTATTGAGAAAGAAATGGCATCTGAAAGATTTTCAATCATTTCACTAAAGTCATACAAAGATTTTGGTACTGAGTCAAATATTTCTAGTATCATTTGGCTTCGAACTGTTTTGTTCATTTGACTGTACATCCCAGGGAGGCTAAGATGGTTTCCAGAATCAGCAAATAAAAATGCACTGGTTGAGAGGTCTTGGGTGGCTTCTGATAAGATAGTGAATCAACCAAAACACCGAGTGGATAAAAACATTCATCAACCCCTACTGCATGCAAACCTACTGTGTGCCAAGCACCATACCAGACTATAAGCAACTTAAAGAGTACTTCTCATTTATAAGAGATTTTGCAAAGTGCAATGGCAGAAGTGAAACTCGATGAAAGCAAGACATAAATGTTCCCAAGGTAGAGAAGGACAGACATATGCAGGTCAGCTCTCTACAAACCTAGCTGTGAAAGAGGAGACACCATCTCCGTTACAGGAAGCAGCGGTGGATCAAGTGAAGGTTGTGTTGAAATCTGAAGTCATTAAGCCACTAGGTAGATGCCAGTTCATATTAATAAATCTGTATTTTCTCCTTGAACTCTGGGTACCAACATCTCTGTGGGGTCATCAGATCGACTTTCCCTCAATGCCTCTTGTGGGGACAACTGTCAATAACAAAAGCTCTTCATTCAGGAAGACACAGTGATGACTCAAGGAAAATGCCTTTCCTAGGAAAGATGTTCATTGCTTGCAGCAGGTTTACAGAGTGATACATTGATCTAGAGTCTCCCAGACCCCAGCTGATGCCCAGGAAGGCTTTGTGAATTAACTTCCCAGGGGCCCGGGCTTTCAGTAGATGCTTACCTGTATCTAGTTTAAGTTGGGGGAGAAACTTCTGAACGTCAACTGACTTGCTTTGCATGGAGACTGATTCTCGAATTTAACCCAGAGCAATGTACTATTGGTTTGAATTGCTTTCATAATGAGTCTGTTCACATTGTCTGAGGTTATTGATGTCATCCTAATTTCTGAGGTATGTCTTTGAGGGATGTAATAGTTGTGTTCCTCCCGGCACAGCAAAGTTTGACAGAGGAGAGGAAAGACTTGTTTTGCTCATTTTTGTAGAGGATTCAGTCTCTGGTTACTTGCTCCCCAGACCTAAAACAAAGGGAGTAGAGGTTGTTCTTGATTTCTCATGGGTGGGAGGCAGAAAAAAAGAGGAAACAGGAAGAGCCAAGGACAAAATACAGACTTCAAGGATGTCCCCCCAGTGACTTACTTCTCTAATAGTCCCAACATTCTACATTCTACCACCTCCCAATGGTGTTGCTGTATCATGAATCTATCAAGGGATTATTCTCATTTAGAATCTTCTTGATCTAATCATCTCTGGAGATGCTTGACAAACACATACAAGACAGGCTTCAGCAATAGCCTGGGAATTTCATAATCTAATAAAGTTGATGACCAGGTCAGCAATTATAAAGGCTACCCCTGGAAAGCATCAATATATGAGACTGACTGAGGTGTAATACTGATCAACGAAGTAAATGTATTTTCTATAAAATTCCCAGGGGGGAAAAAGAAAGAAAATACGATGAGTAAGGTTTGTCATTCAATTTTCCACAGCTATGATGAAATACTTAAGGCAATTAGCTTATAAAAAGAAAACAGCAATTCTCCACTCACAGTTCTAGAAGTTTTAATCCAAGATCTGTTTCTTTGGGCTTCTAAGGAAAATAGCACATCATGCTGAGAGTGTGTGATAAGTAACCTGCTGACCTCATCAGCCAAGGTGCAGAGCAAGAGAGGCAAGCAGGCATCCCACAATCCCCTTTGAAGGTATGTTCCCAGTGGCCTGAAAATCTCCCACTAAGACCCAATCAGAGAGTCTACCACCTTCTGTTATCATCAATTTACAAACCAACCCTTGAGCACAAAGACCCTCAACAGGCAAACAGAGCACAGGGGTAATGTCAGGATAAAAGTCAGTCAGGGAGGGGTGTGGTCAATAGTTAGATTGAAGGGCTGAAGCCAGTAGTCAATAGAAACTGTCTTCACAGTCTTAAGGAATAGCAAGCATTCTTTATGTACTAAACACAAGCATGGGATTCCCAGGGAAGCCCAGCATTTAACTAGCACATCTTTCAGTGAATCTTTCTCTGAGAGCCTTTCTCTGCTGCTTCAAAGATTTCCTGCTACCCAGCTTGTTTGAAACTTCTCTAAAAATAGATTTCAGATCTTTCTTTGACCAAACAAAGAAGCCGAGTCTTGAATATGCCATAATCATTATGTTCAGGTAGCTTTAAAAGGTCTTCTATCTCTGAGTAAAGTAGGTAAAAAGGCTTATGACACACAGATGTCCCTCAATTTATGATGTGATTACATGACAATAAATCCATCCTAAAACGGGAATATCTTTAGAAGAAAGCACATCTAATACTATGAACCCACCGAACACCATAATTTAGCAACATAGAACACTGGAGTGTTGGTTGTTCACCTTCATGATCCTGTGGCTTACTGGGAGGGTCTGTTAGAATGCATTGCCCAGAAAAGAGAGAATACTGGACTGCATATTGCTGCAGAGGGAAAGAATCACAATTCAGAACTAAAAATATTATTTCTACTGACTGCATGTCTCTTTCACACCATAAAGTCAGACAAGCATAAGAAAAGTCATAGTTATTACATGGGGATTCCATATTGCAATAGAATTTTTTCCAGGTGTAGGATGTCCCACAACTACCAATTGCTCCCCTGATGCTGTGCCTCTGTGGATCCTTTTATTTGTATCATAGCACACACACACACACACACACACACACACACACACACACACACACTGTATCCATTAAGAAATTTAAAAAATAAAATGTAGTCATAAGACTGACAATTGAGTACTGCTCCAGTTGACAAGGCACTTGAAAGTTCTCTTGGTTGGTATGATCATGGAAAAAAACCAAACATATTTTAAAAGATACACCTATCATTCTTTCTCCCAACAGTCTATACACTGTAAGATGAACATTGTATCCCAATGGATGCAGAAATGGGCACATCTGGATAACCCACTGAGAAGTGGGCCTCTATGCCTCACACCATAAACACTTGCTTGGCTGGCAACTTGGGCCCTACTCCACACAAATTAAATCATAACAACAGGAGACAAGATCACTTTTACTCCACCTAAAGCTACTAGGCATCGCAGGTTAAAAACGACTGATGCCTTGTTGTGAAGCAGTGGTTCTCAGTCTTCCTAATGCTTTGACCTTTTAATTCAGTTTCCCCACCCCCAACCATAAAATTGTTTTTAATGCTACTTCATAACTGCAATTTTGCTACTGTTATGAATTGTAATGCAGGTATCTGAGATGCAGGATATCTGCTATTCGACCCTGTGAAAGGGTCATTCTACCCTAGATGGGTTGTGACCCACAGGTTGAGAACCGCTGCTCTTAAGTATGGATCCAAGGGCTGATTACTATTCCTTACACCAGGTTATCCTTGTGCCTTAGCTTGCTTGACAAAGACCCTTCTGCCCACTGGCTGCAGAGAGCTGAGGGCAGTGACCAGTGCAGCCCCACTCTGAATCATAAATATACGTAAATCATTATGATTTTATTTATTTATTTATTGCAATTAAAAAAAATTGCAACTTGACTCTGTGGTTCTCAGGTTTACAAATGACCTCGTGATGCCATCTGAGGCATGAATACTCATGATTTTCAAAGGTAGCAAGAGATTCAAGTGACGGTGTTGCGGCCTCTCAGATCCTAGAAATATCTCAGGATTCATAGTGACTCATTGACTCTATTAAGCATGATGGAGAGATTATCTTGGGGAAAAGACACAGAAAATAGTTGTTGGATAGCCAGGGACTTAACCCGAACAACAGGCCTGAAAGAAAGCACCAAACTTCGAAATGTCAAGCCTCCATGGACTTACAAAGGAAAATAGCAAGAAAACTCTGCCTGGTTCGTTGATAAAGGATTACATTCCTGTAGTACAGTGGGGCCATATTTATACTGCCAATTCCTTTGTTAAACTCTGAATAAGGAAAATGAATGCAATACTATTCATTAAACACAGACACACCTATATCTTCCCGTGGATTTGTACATACCCTTTAAAATACATATTGTATATTTGTTGAATGTAGATAAATGAATATTATATTCTGGAAACAAGTTTTCACTGAGTAAGTAAGAACTATGTCCTTATATGTGATGTGGGTGTGGCATACATAAATGACAGAAGCTTCTCCTTCAGGGGAGTTCACATTGTTTTGGGAGAGGCAGACCCAATGTTAACAAGTAAACACTCAGTGGGAAAAAAAAATATTTCAGGAAAGCTAAATTAGAAGGGATGGGAAAAGGGTTTACTGTGAAGCCAGGGGGAAATGGTCTCCTATGTATCATTTTGATTTAAATTCAAATAAACGTCTTTGAAGCCAGGTTTAAATGATAAGTGAATACCTGTATAAATTATTTTTAATGTATTTATTTTATGTGCATAGGTATTTGGCTTACATGTACATCTGTGCACAACCTGAATATCTGGTGCCCACGGAGGTCAAATGAGAGCTCCAGATCCCCTGGAACTGGATTTACAGAAGGTTGTGAGCTGCCTTGTGGGTGCTGGGAATCAAACCTGGAGTCTCTGCAAGAGCAGCCAGTGATCTTAACCATAGAGTCATCTCTCCAGCCACTGTATAAATTCTTGATAAGGTGACTGGAGAGAGTACACAGCCTCGATCAGCAGGAAAATAAGAAGAAACAGTTGGGATTGGGTAACTAAGCCACGGTTGGCAGTAGGAGGACAATTTTAGATGCAGAACTTGAACTGGAGCTTCAGGGTTCATGATGAGTGTTCTTCCATCACGTCACAATGCTGCACGACTGTGTCTGAAGCCACCAAGCTCAGCCACCCTCCATCCATCATCTCCTCGCATGGTTCCCATTGCACCCTGGTCCTCTTTCGGGACAAACATCTCCCAATCCCAGCCCATGATGATAATTCTCCCGCAAGACGGAGAGAAATTTCAACCACCATTTGTATAGCTTCCGTTTTCCCTTCAATTACAGGTTGCTAATCAATTCTTTTTAATCATTCCTTTTCCCATCAACCTTGAAGACCCATCCATCCTCCAGTTCCTCAGACTGAGATCCCGAGAGCGGGGTCAGGCTGCTAAGCCGGGGCATGTCCCTTCGGAATGTCTTCATTTGGCAGTGAGAACCCCGTGCCTCAGCCCTGCCTGACACCATGGCTTCAGGGCTGAGAACTGAAACTAATTCCTGTGCCAGAGAACATTATGTGCTTACTTAGCAGCAAGGGGAGCATTTTCTAAATAATTAATTGGGAGCTCAGGATCCTCCTGTACTATGCTCGTTCCTAGAATCCACCCTGAAGGATGCTTTGTGTACCCTTCCATAATCGTCACCAGAGACCGAAGCTGTATCTCTGCCTCATGTGTTCTCGATTTTACTTAGCCTTTTCTAAGTAAATAAATAGATAAATATGCAGACACGTTGTAATTTCTAAAGACTCATTTTTGACTAGATAAAAAATGAACCAGCTTTTCTCTGGCGTACCGGTCCACCAGATGTTCCCACTGGAATTTGTCCTTGGCACGCTGTTGCTTACATCCCTGCTCTTGCCATCTCCAGCCCTTTGTCTGAGCATGCTTTGCGTCTTTGCTTTTGTTTGGGGGGCTTAGTATATCAGACTACAAGCGGTGCAGATCTGGAACAAAGCAGGCCTCAGTTCATGGGAGAGCGTTGGGCCGTATCAAAGCATACCTGAGTAAACAGTGAGAAGGGATATTTTCCCACAACCTTCTAAATTCGTTTTGGTCAGGTCCAACTTGCAGACCTCCACCAGACAATAGCTCGGGATTAGCCTTGTGATCGATAAATGTGTCAGCTGTGAAGAATATGACTTTTCAGTTTTATGTTGTGGCAATAGAAGATGTTGTTGGGACTTGTGAGAAGTGACTGCATGTGAACAAAGGCTTACAGACCTATAAAGCACAAAGGAGAGCAGGTGGTACTTAGCCACTAAGAAACAGACAGCATCTACTTCCAGAGCAGGAGGCATCCTGGCCAAAACTTTCAGACAACGGAGCTTGGGATGGTAAAGGACTTTTCCCAGCCCAGATCTTCCTGAAGGTGGATAAAAGACTCAGAAGGGCTTTAAGTTATAATACTGTCAAACCACATCTGATATTGAACAAAAGAAGGGTCTCGCTGAAGTCTGTTCTGTGTATCAGAAAATATGAGTTTTAAGAAGATGAAAAAAATCAAAAGAAATGCTATTGGCTTTGGATGAAATATCTTATTTAGAGGAAGATGGGATGAGAAAGATATGAAATCAAATCAAGGTCAATCCAAGCTTGTAATCAAGAATTAAAATAATCGAGAAATAAATATACCACTGAATGGTCCCTCTCTGTCTTCTTTGCCCTTAAATGTTTCTTTTCTTTCCTTTTTCTTCCATCCTTTCTACTTTCCCCTCTTTCTTAAAGCATCTAACTAAAATTAGTCAGTAGCTTCAGAATTGGATGGTTCAGTTAGAGGAAAATCTCTGCCATTTACCTTTAGCTAATCAAATGCAAAGGCTGTGTTTGGTCCATCCTCCGGGGACATTTGTGAGAAGTGCACTCTCAGGGTTCAAAAGATGACAGCACAGATAGAAACCTTCCTCTCCTATCTGACTCACCCTGATTGCATAAGAACAAAGGCTGATTTGGGTGACTCCATTTAAGCAGTTACCATTGACGATGGAGTTGTCAAAGTTCAGTGAATAAGGACCACAGAATCACATCTCCAAGGAGATCTAGGAGCTGTAGAAAGGGGAAGTCCATCAAACCACTGTACCCATCCTCTTGAGTGGCCCAGAATGGCCTTTTCTCATTACCAAGATTCATCCTTCTGTATTCTCATGCACTATCCTGGATTTTTTAAAAAAAGTCACCCATGAAATGGCATCAGAGTTTATATTTTGTGGGTTTTGAAAATTTGTTTGTTTTTGTTTTTAAGGTGATGTCTTAGAGTTTCTATGCTGTGAGACAACATGACCATTGCAACTCTTATAAAGGAAAATATGGGTCTGGATTACAGTCCAGAGATTTAGTCCATTGTCATCATGGTGGGAAGCATAGTGGCATGCAGGCCACTATGGTGCTAGAGAAGTACCTAAGAGTTCTACATCTAGATCTGAAGGCAGCAGAAACAGAAACACTGGGCCTGGCATGAACATCTCAAACTTCAGAGTCCACCTCTAGTGACACACTTCCTTCAACAAGGCTACATCCGCTCCAACAAGGCCATACCTCCTAATAATGCCACTCTCTATGGGCCTGTTGCAGGCCATTTTCATTCAAACCACCACAATAAACAACTTTTGAATGCTGCTCTAGAATGAGATCTGTGTAAAGATATTTCCTCTTGCCATTCCCTTGACAGGACCCAAATTCTAGTTTAGTTTCTTATTTTAGTCATCCTTATATCTCCATGACAAAAATACCTGAGTAGAACAATTGGAAATGAGAAAGGATATATTTTGGCTCATGGTCACAGAGCCTTCAGTCTCCATTGCACTGGGACAGTGGTGAAGGAACACCATGGCATATGGTAGAGGAAGCTGCCCTGTCATGGTGGCTAAGGGGAACAGATTCCTATAGCAACCTACTTTCTTTAGTCAAACCTTCCTCAGTTTCTACCACCTCTCAATGACCCAGTCAATCATAAATTCATCAATGGGTTAGTGTATTGATTAGGTCAGTTTGTCATGATCCCACTTTGACAAAGCTTCCACAGCTGTATTGGGGACTCAGTTTTCAATACACAAGCTTTTGTTGGAGACACCTTCTATCCAAACCATAATAGTTTCCCATTTTATTTCTCTTATCTTCTCTAGCTAGGGTGTTCTCTAGCATTCAAGAGATGTGTCTTAATGACTTTATAAACTGGGTGGAAGTTCAGTGCCTGATATATATGTTGGGACAAAGAGTTAACAGAGACTCATGTTTCTGCCATTTCCATGTAGTGGTGTTCCTTTATTTTTTATCTTCCAGATGGTTTGGATCAATGACTTCACCTCTGATGATTTTGGATATGTTTTCACAAAATTTTATAACCATAACTGACTGTTTCCAAGTTATATCTGGGCATTGAATTTTTCTGATTCCATCTTTCGATTTCTAAAGCAACTGAGGGCAACTCTGGTGAGTATATCATTAGAGGGACTTCTCCAATGGCTAACCACACTGTCACAGACACTTCAGCACTACTAACTAAAGCTCTCCAATGTGGCTCATTGCCCAACCCCTTTTATTTATTTACATAAGATATTTAGATGCCTCACTGCGCACTTCCAGACAGTTCAAGAGAAGAACCACAAGTAGCAAGTCGATGGGGGGGATTAGTGGGTTTTCTTCACAGAATGCAGAACTCTTTAACACTGGAAGTAGGTTTTTGGAGTATGATAGGTTTTCAGGCTTATTTTATTTATTTATTTATTTATTTATTTATTTATTTATTTATTGGGTGGGGGTTTTGAGGCAGGGTTTCTCTGTGGCTTTAGAGGCTGTCCTGGAACTAGCTCTTGTAGACCAGGCTTGTCTCGAACTCATAGAGATCCTCCTGGCTCTGCCTCCTGAGTGCTGGGATTAAAGGCGTATGCCACCACCGCCCGGCGGTTTAATTGTTGCTTCTAGAACAGTGTAATTTTCTTCCTGTGCAGCAGCTGAGGCCAGTTAGAAAGTGAATTAAAGATGTGACTGTGGTAGTTTGAATGCCATTGAACTCCATAAGCTCATAAGGAGTGGCACTATAAGGATCTGTGGCTTTGCTGGAGTATGTATGGCCTTGTTGGAGGAAGTGTGTTACTGTGGAGCAGGCTTTGAGATCAAATATATTCTCAAGCCATGCCCAATGACTCAGTTCACTCCCCATTGCCTATGGGATCAAGATGTAGCTCCTTCTCCAGCACCATGTCTGCCTATACGCCACCATAACCTGCCATGATATAATGGACTAGACCTCTGAAACTGTAAGTGAGTCACCCCAATTAATGTTTTCCTTTATAAGAGATGCTGTGGTCATGGAGTCTCTTCACAGCAATAGAAACTCTAACTAAGGCAGTGGCTTTACATGCTTATTTTTGTTTCTGGTGGCAGATAGTGTTCCTTTCTATGCCTGGAAGCTCCCAGGCCCTTGAGGAATTGTTCTGTAGATTCCAACAGTTTAGCACATTTGGCTTCCAATTTTGAGCCAAAGCAAGAAGGACTATTTTAATTCTGAGAACTTCCAGCAATAATCAAGAGGTGGATTTTTTCAATAGTAATTTTAACCCATCTTTTACCATAATTATCCTATAGCCAAAATTAATTAGCTGCTGGATGTTATCATGCCAAAGAGTCTGGACATTAGTAGCAGATTGATTGCAGCATGTGTTCTGCCATCCAGGGGCTAAGCTATTCAGTCTATATATTAAATCAGGACTAGGTAACCCTCAGGAGTGTTAAGTCCTCTTGATGTAAAAAACCAAGTTATCTTTTTCAAAAATAGAGTGGTGAACCCCCATTAGCCAGAAAACAACATGGAAAAGTGGACAAGAAGAATGTAAAACAGGGGAAGGAGTTGTGAGACGCTGTCTTGTGAGTATGACCCAGGCAATGCAACATAGTTTCACAGCGGCAGTGGCTGCCTGATCCGGACCTGCACAAGACTATGTCTTTCAATAATCACAGATGAGGCACGGTTCCATGTAGTCCTATACTTCCTTCTTGGACCTATGAGGAATTGATGGATTTGGGGAGTTGTGTACCTGCTGACAAGCTCACCTTGCTCCATGGGAATGCAGCAAATCCATGGATGCAAAAGCAGCCCTGGTTAAACTCAGTCACAACATCAACAAGGAGGCGTGAATGTGAGAAAGGGATGGGGGAGGGGGCATGGGGGTAGATGGGAAATGAGAGAGCATGAGGGCGAAACAGCCAGAATGAGGTGTGTGTGTGTGTGTGTGGTGTGTAACTGTCAAAAGAGCAAGACACAATAGTCATAAGACACGGAGGTGAGACAGGTAGACTGCCAGGGACAGACTCCGGTGTAATTGAAGACAAAAGGCACCAACCAGTCCCCAGAACTTAGAAAGCCAGGCAAACTCCACTTGGCTTGAAATCCACGAAGAACACGTGACTCTGACTCAAGGCTCTTCTCTCTGGGACCGACAGCTCCACCTTAAGAGTCACCCTTCCCTTTCCTTGGAAGATAGCTTGTCAGTTTGTAGCTGAACAGTTTCGTCTCTTCATTATAGGAGGATAGAGGACCAATAACCTATCATTTTACATGCTCCATCCCTTCCAAAAAACCTGGGATTGAAAAAAATAAACCTCTCCATGTAATCGGTGTTTTTTGTCAGGACAGTTAGCTCCCCAGTAATGACAGGGAGACTTATTATTAATTATGAAAGGTCAGCCAATAGCTTAGGCTTGTTTCTAATTAGCTCTTACAACTTAACCCATTTCTATCAATTTACTTTCTACTGCATGGCTTTATTACCTCATCTCTTTAGTGCCCATCCTGCTCGCTGAGTCTCTATTGGTCTCCACCTTTTTCTTGCCAGTATCCTCTCTGCCCAGAAATCCTGCCTGGCTACTGGCTGTTCAGCCTTTTATTAAACTAATCAGAGTGATACATCTTCACAATGTACAAAAAGATTATTCCCCAGCATTTCCCCTTTTTTGTCTAAATAAGAAGGTTTTAAACTCTAACATAGCAAAACTGTAAGCAATATGTGCTCAGCCACCTTTACTCTGTACCATCATTCTGATTGCTGGCTGGCAACTTCACCTTTCTTCCTCCCAGAGTTCTCTCTGTCAGAAGTCCCAGCTATTGGCTATATACCTCCTGCTAGCTATTGGCCATTTAGCTTTTTATTAAATCAACCACAGTGTCACATCTCCAAACAGTGTAAAGGAATATTCCACAACATCTCCAGAAACATGTATGCCTCAGGGAAGCCAGTCTGTCAGCCAAATGGCTGCTCCATGGACTTCCTGAATCATCCTTCCCCAATTTTTAGCTTCTGCATTTCCTTATGAATTACCAATCTCATCTAATTTTCAGGCATTCTGATCTTTTGAACCCATTATCAGGAGGTAGTCCTGGCACAACTTTGGCTTCTTCTTCGAGAATCCTTTTCTGAAAGTGAGTCTTGTAATTTTAGCATCATTTGTGGTAATGGACAGGCTAAGACCTCCCCAACTCATTAGTTATTGGTAGCTATTTCCTCAGGAACTGCTTCTTCAAGTGCTTCATTCTCCTTCAATTCCTTCTACTCGTTATAAGCAACAATCAGTGTTCTCTAGTGTTCACATTTTGCTACCAGCAGCAACAGGTTGTGCCTTCAACACCTCAATGAAGTGTTGAGCAAAATATCTGTTAGTTTTTTTTTTTATGTTTTATTTACACCCAACAAGGCACAACTCAGGTTAATTTTCTGCCAAAAAGAAACAAGTTTGTTTCTCCTCACATTTGTTTGCATCTGAGTCCTCTCTGGACAGAGTCCTCCATGCCCCTTACTTCCTTAGCAGCTGTAGGTAACAGTTAAGATTCTATGAGGTGGTTGGTGTTCTCCCCTGTGCTGCTTCTTTCTGAGACCTCATCTGAGCAGTTAACTTGTACATTTCTACTGGTATTAAATTGGAATCATTCTATGCTTTTAACATGTTCCACAACCTATCTCTTCATTCCCTGCTTTCAAAGCCACGTCCCTGGTCTCTGGGGCGCTACAGGGTTAGGCGCCTATCTACCACTGCACAGGCTAGAGCAACACTTTGCTTTGAGCATGAGATTATTATCTTATGGTTTAAGACAACAGAACTGGAAATAGTTTTCTCTAGGCTCAAACCAAGGGGTTGGGAAGGTTATATTCTTTCTGGAAAGTTCTAGCGGCAAACATCCTGTCATGTATTTGTTGTGTTCTTCCATCTTTAAAGCTGGCAATGTTCAGTTCAGTCTTTCTCATGTTAGATCCCAATTAACTGTAGAACTCCGTTTTGTCCCAGTCAGCCGTTCTGCCCTGAGCTGCTGCCCACAATTCCTGAGGCTAGACCGCAGCCCCCAAACCCCTCCCACAGGTGTAAACCACAAATGTTCTACCCCTTCTGATTAGTTGGCCCAGGGCCCGTCTGAACCCTGAAGACACAGAACTCCCTGATAGGTTGAAAGTATGACCCTGTGGAATGTCCTCGACCACTTCTCTCCATGTTACATTATGATTGGATGAGACTTGGGAGCTGTCTCTTTGTGGTTTTCTCCTGAGCCCTTCCTGGTTGCTCCCCTGCCTCGGGGATGCAGTCTGGAGCCTGAACTCTTACCATCTTCTTTATAACAGTTTTTCTAAATTTTTGGGTTGCTCGAACCCGGCCTTTAGTAGTGGATTATTCCTGGATTCTCAGACCCTAACACTTACATTATAACACTTTAATTTGACTTCCCTGCCCCCTCCTTCCTATTTAAAGTCACTTGTGGCTACCTGGGGTCCACCCGATCACCTAGGACAACCTCATCTCAAAGTCAGCTGTCTAGCAACTGCAGCTCTCTCTTTCCACAAGCGTACTCATAGTTCCCAGGAATGTGAAGATCTTTGGGAGCCATTATTCTGTCTATGTGACTCAATCTATCCTCACAGCTCTGTGAGAATGAACTTTTGCCTTTAAGTTGCTGGTTGGAAAGGCTAAGAGAAACTGAATTACCTACCCAACACTTGCATGCGTATAATCCATCCACTTCTGCAGTGTCTATGTTCATAAGCATCTCCCCCTTACATAAGCCAAGACACACCTCAAGCACTGTGTTTCAGACGATCCCAAAGCACTTTTACTTGATAATGCCAGCCCTGGTCTTTATCAGTGTTTCTGCATGTGTTTAGTGGGGAAATGTAAGTTGCATCCATCCATTATCTATGGGGTTTGTCCAGAGCCAAGCAACACAGACATAAGATGCCACTCAGCTGCAGAAAGACTGTCCCCTCAGAGGACAATAGGTCCCCAGACATCCTGAACACACGTGGGTCAAAAGATGCACTCACCAAAGCAGCCACTGGGTTGAAAGTGCATGTTCAGAGTCCCTGTCTTATTGGCTACCCTGGGTCCACCGTAAAATGTTTAGAGAAGCCTTGTGTGTGTTACAAAAGGAATGGCCCAGGTTTTCATTTTTTTTCCTTTTAAAAAAGTTTTTCATTATTTGGTGTACATTCCGAACCATTTATAATAAAGAACAAATAAATGACGTTGGAAGAAAACTAATTTCCCGTCATCAAAAAAAAAAAAAAAAAAAAATCAATCCCCATGCCCCATCGCACCATTTACTCAGAGCATGGACAGCATAAAATACCAACTAAGGGTGGAAACTTCTTCTCAATCAGTTTCCAAAATTTGAAAACATTGGCAATGAAATGAAATAGATCAAATGTTTGGGAAAACAGAATTTAAAAGAAACAATTTAAAGTATATTATCCTTTTGATTTTTTTTGAAGAATGTGTTTCTCTTGGCTTGTTATGTGAAAATGGTTATTACTCATAAAAACATACTAAAATGCAAAATCTTAATGGAAGTTTAATGTCTCAGAAAGAATAAATGCTTTATTTTTGTGCTTTTTAAAATTAATATTGCAATATTCACAAACTTTGTGGGTTACTTTATCTTCTGCCCCAAATATCATGTATTAAATTAATATGGGAAAATATTGATAGCAGCTATAATTCCTACCCAGCTTTCCTGTGAATTCAAAACTGACCTAAAACTAAAAAAACCCAGAAATATAAGCAGAAGAATATAAGCATCCAAAATGCTGGATGGCCATGATACTATCTGCAAAGAAACTAAAGACCTTCCCTGTCCTGAAATATATATATATATATATTATATATATATATATATATATATGTGTGTGTGTGTGTGTGTGTGTGTGTGTGTGTGTGTGTACATATATATACGTACATTCATATATTCAGAGATGGGGCTGTGGGGCAGAGATGGAGTGGCATAGGTAACGATTGATTGTTACCTTTTCCCTTGTCATACTGTCCCAGACCTATTTAGATAATGTATCACCTCTTGCAAGGCTATAACATCTCTATGAGACATTATGTTAACTTAACTGTTTAGATGTGGGCTGACTTACAAGCTTGGCAACAAAATGGCTTCCCTCTTGGCTCCACTCAACTGTTTCAGAAAAGCCAGACTAGCCCTTCACAGTGGACACTATGTCATTCCGCTGGGGTCTAAATAGTATCCATTTGTTTCCATTGGCTGTTTCATGTGTTCTAAATAGGGGCATTAACTCCCTACACCGGTCAAGGACATGACCCACCTCACCACGCACAGCAGCTGAGATCTTCTAAAGATGGCTCCCAGCCAAGGTGCAGGGAGGGCGTTTCATGATGAGGCACCCAAACCTACACCTGGCCTCGCTCCCCAAGGGCTCTGAATTCCTCTGTAATACCGGACAATTTTTAAAAGCATCAGAAATCTCTGGCCTTCTCTCATCATTGGGGGACAGTAGTATGGATGTATGGAGACCTGCTTTCTGAGACTGGACTGCTGATTGAATAATTGTTCAATTCTTTAAAGCAAACAGCCTGAGCTTAAATCATGTATCTTTCCTTTAGTATCCTCTTAGGTGAACCATTTTAATTATTTTAAGTCCCAGGCCCTGAGTCAGTGGTTCTCAACCTTCCTAATGCTGTGACCCTTTAATACACTCCCTCATGTTGTGGTGACCCCAAACCATAATATTATTCTGTTGCTACCTCATAACTGTAATTTTGCTATTGTTATGATTCACAATGTAAATCTGATATGCTACCCCAAAGGGTTGAGAACCAGTCCTAGCTTATGCATGAGCATGCCTAGTCTTAAATACTGGAATGGGAGCTGTGTCAGCTTTGATAATCACTGACTCTGGTCACTAGGGGTGACTAAGCCATAGTACTGTGATCATGGGTTGTGATACCAGAAAGAAGATTTGTGTGCCGTGTGTCTGTGACACTATTCTTGCAGTATTTCCCTATCAGGGCAGCTGACTGAGAACCAGAGCAGGGCTTGGCCGTGCTTACCAGCCTAACCTTCCTAGTAGCGGCATCTTGCTTGTAATGGTGGCCACACCCTTTAGGCATGGCTTCAGGTGGACGGAAGTGGAAAGAGAGAAGCTTGAGGTGTGGTCTCACTCTCATGCTCTTTCTCTTGGGTCTGCAGACCCAATCAGAAGGGCAGAGAAATGCTGTGGAGGTTGTTATTATTATCTGTTTAAGTGTTCCCCAATAAAACCCATTTAACATTTATCTTGGGTCTAGTGAATTAGTTAACCTTCACCTTCACTTCCCCACACAGTCACTGTGTAGAAGTATAGAAACACACAGACAAGCCTGGACATCTTGCCAAATCTCTTGTACAGAGCTGGACCACATGATGTCTGGACTACATCCACTTGTGGCATCCTAACCTTTAACTGTGATATTGTGTTACTATTTGTTGGTTGTTAGAGAAAGCCATTTCCAACTAAACTGGTTAACCTGAAGTCATTCAAGCATTTTGGCTACTCAAAAAGGGATCTATATTTCTAACCCACACCCCTTTTGTTGTTGAGTCTTCTTTTTGAGACAAGATCTCACCACATAGTTCTACTTGTCCTGGAACTTCTTATATAGACCAGGGCAGCCTCAAACTAGCAGAAATTCTCTTGCCTCTGTATCACAAGCACTAGGATTGTAGGTGTATGCCATTATTTCAGGCTATAATCTAGACCTTTCCTTTCGCATGTGAAATATCACATTAATTTTTCTATACCCACTGCTTTATGGAAAGTCACTGTAAAGTCTTACACAAACATAGAACATTATTGGCACCAAAGAGAGCTCACGGAGTACAGCCCTTGCCATACAAGCACGGGGACCTGAGTTTGAGCCCCATGGTCCTTTTAAACAAAGCTGAACATGGTGGTAATCCCCAGGACTCCCTGGGGTTTACTAGCCAATCAGCCTCCCCTACTGAGTTCCAGACCATTGAGGAGGAAAAATTTCTCTCTCTAGAAGAAATAAGCAAACAATAACAAGGATGACACCTGAAGAGATATCTAAGGTTCACCTCCGCCCTCCACACACATGTGTACCCCACACCCACCCACCCCCCACAAGCATGCACATACATGCATAGAAAAATTAAAGTTCTAGAGGTTACTGAGGTTTTCCCAACTACTTGAGGTATTTCCTACTTCACCATTAAAAGCACAGCTGTGGTGGATGAGAAAAGTCAGGAGGGTGTCACAGTTCTGTATACCAAGAAGCAAAGGGACCTGACTGACAGAGTCACACTCCTGGTTCTGCGGGTGCAACTGAGTCTGACTTAGGTCTTCAGGGTGTGGATGAGTCTGCACATGGTCTACTCTGTGAGAGGTACCTCCTCTAGCACAAATTACTAAGACACTGTGACTGAGTGGCCAGCTGCAGAATAGTGATGAACCGTGAACCGATTCTACAGCATTGGGGGTCAAGTTCACTGAGCCAGGTTCTCATCTTATCTCCCTAGTGAACACCTGGGTGGAGCAGGAGGTGTGTCTGTGCCATGCTCTGGGAGCTTTCACATCTGCTATGAGTGACAGCCGTTGCCGTGTGAGATTAGTGGGGCTATTTATGAGATAGCAGGTTACACAATAAGTGATAGTTACTGTAATAGAGATGTTACTGAAGGAAATCACAGGCAAGGACTTCTGTCACTTAGCATAGAGCTGCCACCAGACGAGCCACACCATCAGCTACACTGGCTTCCACTCAACCTGCCAACAGGCATTTATTCCCGAAGCAAGTCTGGGGAGGAGGATTAAAATCATGAAACCAATGCACCACTAATACGTGTTCATTAAAGGAAACTATTTTCAGAAGTTTATAAAGATTTTATTTTAAAATATATGGATGTATACATGCACATGAGTGCAGGTGCCCACAGAAAACAGAAGACAGTGTCCGATACCCCAAAGTTCGGGTCACAGGTGGTTATGAGCCAGCTACCATAAGTGCCAGAAAACAAACTCTGGTCACCTGCCAGAGTGGTAAACTGTTCAGAAGTTTCCCCCAGCTATAATCCACACCCTTTTCATTGGAATTTTACCTATTTTCCATTCTATAGGATACAGACACTGATGGGGGAGGGGAGGGAGGATAACCCCTCTGGTTGAGTGCTCACCAGCAAGCATGAAAACCGGAGTTCAGATCCCAGCATACATGTAAAAGGAGGGATGGGGGTGTGGTCTGCTTGTGTGATCCCAGCACTGAGGAAGCACAGACAAACATACTCCCTGGGGTTCCCTGACCAGTTAGTTTAGCCTAATCAGTGAGGTTCAGATCCAGTGAGGGAGAAACTGTCTTCAGATTGAAGAGGGAGAGTGATGAAGGAAGACACCATCGGCCTCCATCCTCAACACACGCATATAGGCATACACCCATGAGCACACAATAATGGAGTCTGAAAAGTTAGGAGTGTGAATGTTCACATTGATAAAAATTAATAATCGGTAGCTTTCTTAATTTGCTATGATTCTCAGCTATGCTTTCAAACTGGAAGACACTTAAAAGTCATGAGTGTTAAAAGTCTCTAGTAAAACTGCCTAAAACTGTTGGAGCCTGTGCTGGCTCGTTTTATCAACTTGATACAGCTAAGTGATCTGAGAGGGGAACCTCAATTGAGAAAATGCCTCCATAAGATCAGGCTGTAGGCAAGCCTGTAGAGCATTTTCTTAATTAGTGATTGATACGGGAGGGCACCTCCCTTTGTGCGTGGGGCCATCCCTGTGCTGTAAAAAGAAAAAAAGCAAGCTGAGCAAGCCATTAGGAACAAGCCAATAAACAGCACCCTTTGTGGCCTCTGCATCTGTTCTTGTCATGACTTCCTTCAGTGATAACGGTGATGTGGAAGTGCGAGCCAAATAAAAACCCTTTCCTCCCCAACTTGCTTTTTGATCATGCTGTTTCATCACAGCAATAGTCGCCCTAAGACAGAGTCCATTTTGAGTGGCTTGCTTAAAACTTACTAGTTATTCAAGTGTCCCTAGCTGATCTTAGACTGGATTTGGATTTGATGATTCTATGAGCCTCTAACTGTATTTCTGATTCAAAACACAAGTTATGATCTCCCTACATGAACAAACAGGTTAACAACAATAAGTAGTGAATGGCTTCTCTCATTCTAAAGAGAAAAGGCCATCCCTTGTTGCTGCTGTGAAGAAAAAAACAGCCCCTACAACACTGGAAAACCCAAAGGTTTAAATGCAAATTAAATGAGCATGGGCCTAGGAGATATCTTTTTTGTTGTTGTTGTTGTTGTTTTGTTTTTCAAGACAGGGTTTCTCTGTGTAGCTTTGGAGCCTATCCTGGCACTCGCTCTGGAGACCAGGCTGGCCTTGAATTCACAGAAATCTGCCTGCCTCTGCCTCCCAAGTGCTGGGATTAAAGGCATGGACCACCAATGCCCAGCCCTAGGAGGTATCTTTACTGCTGCATTTTGGCCAGAAATGAACAGATGACCGGGGAGACACTGTGCCTGGCTCTGACCACAGCAGGGGCAGAGGAAGAATGAAAATAGAAGAAGATACAAAGATAAAACTGAGTGGGAGAAAACAGCTTCCTTAAGGGCAACTTACCTATTAGTCAGGGCTTTCTAAAAAAGAAAGAGCTAATATAAAGGGAGTGTAGAGGGAGGAATGATGAGGGAGGTCCTTCTGTGTATATGTTTGTCTTATTGGTTGATAAATAAAGTACTGTTGGCCAATAGGAAAGCAAGATACGTGGAACTAGGAGAAGTGACATAGCAGGCAGACTCCTATATAAGCAAGGACAAGAAGGAAGTCGCTCTCTTGCTCTTCCTCCTGCTCTCTTCTCTATGGAGCTGCCATGTGATCCCGGCAAGAGAAGACACCTGAAGCTGGCATCTGATAAGATAAGTCTTTATTGTTGATACTTAAGACTGAGCTAGCAAGTAAGAAATCCTAGTCAATTGGTCAGCAGCACTGTAAACTAATATAAGACTCTGTGTGTTATTCTGGGCGCCCACATGGCAGCAGGGCTCAGGTGGGTGGAGTAAAGATATATTGTTACAGAGGAAAGATATATACATTTATATATGCATTCATATGTATATAACCATATAAATAACAAAGTAACACACATACACATGGAGAGGAAGAGAAAGAGAGCTAAAATGGGCATGTGTAATTGTAGAAGCTACCAAATCCCACATATACTGGGCTGACCTTGAGACTAACAACCCAGGGAAGAATTGATGCTGCAGGTCATTGATTAGTTAATTAACTAATTAATTAATTTTTACTGATTTCACAATGTTTAAAAATTTCCTTATAAGCTGAACATTGAAGGAATGCAGAATTTTAATTGTAACTTCGCCAGTACTTCTATCTAGAAGCCCTGCTTCCATTTTTGTCTTCTATGAAATTTTTGTTGCCAAGGAAGACAGGATTACAGTCTTGTCTGACAGTTTGAGATGGCGTGGTGTACTCTTGGTTATCAAAATACTCATGTAGCATTGGGGTTTTTAGTTGGTGAATATTCACAATGTGGGGGAAAGCTTGATACATATTGTATAATCTCAGTTCCCTAAATGTATGTTCATTGCAGCATCTAGAAAGACACAGCAAGCTGAGCTGCTTGTGAATGGGAGACTGTTCTTGGCTTCTTGTGTTTTGTTTCCTGTAATGCACATACTACAAAATAAATAAAAGCATCTTTTAAAAGTTTAAAAAAATTCTGTTCCCTTCTTCATAGATATGTGAGTTGTTCCCAATATATTGCTGTTTAGGAAAATACGATTTACACACACACACACATACACACACACACACACACACACACACACACACACACCGCTATTTAGACTCTTAACCACTGTGACAAAGTCTCAGGCATAAAACAACTGAAGAGAGGATGGATTTGGTCTGGTTCATACTTTTAGTCCATAATCTTTGTTTTGCTCATTTTGAACCTGTGGGGAGGCAGACTGTCATGAAAGCTTGAGGCAGGGGTCACTCACATGGTAGACGCAGAAAGAAGAAACAGAGAAGGGACCAGGGACAGACACACCAGTGGGCTCATCTCCTCCATCTGAGTTCCACATTCTACTCTTCACAACGTCCAAATAAATCCATCAAGAGTAAGACAGACCCCTCAGTGTCCAGTTATTTCTCCAGCAGTGTCCATCAACCAAGCTACCATGCATGGGTATGGGAAAAACATTTTTTATTCAACTCATAAAATTTAATAAATGCACTAGTATAAAATCTTCTGGGGAATGGAGAGAGGCCTCAGATACCAAGATGCAGGGATTCTGGCTGTTGCTAAGAATGAGTGAATGCCAAGGTTCATAGGTCAGCTTGGCAATTTATACCAAATTTTAAAATGCATGTACTACTGTACTCTTAGGTCTCTCAGGCCATGCTTGTCCTCATGCTTCAAAGACAGCATAGCTGGTTTTATGCCTCCTTTGGAAGCTTGTGTAGCACCTTCTGGTTCTGTGAAAGCTAGTCCTCAGAGCAGAAGCTTTCAGAGCAAAACAACTTTGAGATTTCGTCTTGCCTCAGTCCGAATAGATCGATAAAACGACAACAGATGTCGGATTTTGGGAAAGGGGAACCCTCATTCACTGCTGGTAGGACTGCAAATTGGTCCAGCCACCCTGGATATTAGAGTGGAGAATCCTCAAAAACCTAAAACACAAATCCACTATATGACACAGCCATACTAGTTTTTGGCATATGCCCAAAAGACTCAATCCTACTCCTCAGATATTTGCTCAGCCTTATTCATTGCTTCTCTGTTCACAATTGCTAGGAAACGGAAACAACCTAAAAATCTTTCAGCTGAGAAATGGATAATGAAAATGTGGAACATGTGTACCATAGAGTACTGTCCAGCTGTATGGAAAACTGAAATCATAAACTTTGCAGGTGTGGTTTGAATGAGAATGGCCCCCTGAGGTTCATGTGTCTAAATGCTTGGTCCATAGTTGGTGGAACAGTTTGGGAAGGATTAGGAGGTGGGGCATTCCTGTGATAAGTGTAGCCTTGTGGGGTAAGTGAGATGCTGTGGGTGAGGGTTTCAGAAGTCTATGCCCAGCCTAACTATATCTCTGCTTGCGACTTGAAGAACAGATGTGTGCTCCAGCTACCTGCTGCCATGCTCCCCACCATGATGGTCATACTAATCCCCTGAGACTATAAACAAGTCCCCTGACTGAATGCTTTCTTCTTCTTAAGTTTCCTTGGTCATGGTGTTTCATCACAGCAATAGTAACCCTAACTAAGACAGCAGATAAATACTTGGAAATAGAAAAGATCACATTGAGTGAGGTTAACTCAGACCCAGAAATAAAAACATTGTTCTCTTTAATCTGAGATTCGTAGCTCCAAATCTTCACATGTGAACACATGACCTGGAGTAACTTCAGATGTCAGGACAGTCAAAAGAGGCCACTATAGGGATGGGGAGCAGTAAAATGGGAATATTGGGGTGCAAGTGATATGAAGGGGAAAGTGGGAAAAACGGGGGAGGGCTTTGATTATGGGGGGATGGAGGCAAATATAAGATGGAAGAGGGCAAGAAAACAGTAAGGATGCCCAAAAAAGTCACTAGGAATCATAATTATTTATCTACCTAAAACTGAACATAATCCACACAAATCTGTGCATACAGAGACACAGTTAGTTTAAATGAAACTTACCTATCTGAGCTGACAATGCTCCCTTCAAGTGCCACAGATGATCTAACAAAACCCCCAACACAACCCCTTTGGAGTGGCTGGTCCCCAGACACAGGCTGTTGCCCTTGTTCTTTGGTTACCCTGCCCCAGAAGTGAAAGATAAATCCTTAATATTAAGACACCACTCGCTTTGGACACAGGACCCATAGGACCTAAAACAGAAATACATATCTCCTTATGTGGCATTTTGAAAACTGAAAACAAATCAAACACTGAGAAAGGATGAGAGTAAGCGCATAAACGGCACACTGAGACAACACAGCCACTCTAGGGTGGCCCAGGCACTAGACAAGAAGTTAAGTCCATTTCTAGCTCATGTAACTGAAAAAGAATGCAGATTGTGTAACCGTATCGTGAAAGCCCTGGCTGAGGAGGAGATGAGTCTCAGAAGAGTCTCTGTTTCATGTGTTTGTTTCTTTGAGAAATCCCCAGGTAGCCTGTCAACCATAAACTCCTAATCTTGCTGTCTCCACCTCCAAGTGCTGGGATTACAGCCATGCACCAGCGTGCTCGGCTACCGGTCTCTTTTCCTTAAAACCAAAAAAGATCCTCACTGAAATAATTCCAAAATGAAATGATGTCCAAGGGTGGAAAACAACAGATGCTCAAGTGTGCAGACCAAAGCACAACTCACAGAAAACTTAGGTTTTGTTTTAGTTTCCTTCTTCTTGTGTGTGATATGTGATATTTACCCTTTGGATGATTTATTTTCGGTAATTAATTTTGTAGGCTACCTCTGAGGATAAGGTTAAGCTATGTGTTCTGAGATAACACAACCTGTAATAACAGGACAGTTTTAATTTCCCCACAAGTTAAGTTATTAAGATTTCCACATGGAAATCTACATCTAAACATTTGCATCACTTCCCTGGTATTTACATATGTAACTTTGAGACAAACATGGAATTGTAGGTAGTTCTAGAATCACATACAACAAAATAACTGTGGCCAGGTATGAGCAGTGATATTATTGATTATTGACAACAACCCGTGTCCTTAATATGCAAGGAAATGAAAGACTTTTGCATGAGTATTTCATTGTGGGACTGCGAATATTGATACCATTGAATGTCACCTGTATGTGTGTTCTTTCCACAACTGCTTTCCTGAGGATGGTTTTTTGGAAGCTGAGACACAGTCAAGTATTTCACACACAACTTTCTAAATGTATGTCCCTCGACAAAAACATAAAGTAAGGGTCAGCCCTGCTGCTGGATGATGTCGATAGCTTACTTGGTGAGCTCTGCCTGCTTGGGACATTTTTGTGGCTCAAAAGCCCATTGTTCTCACAAGTGCAAAGCCTGTTTGGGGGAAAGTACCATTAACGGTTACTGGTATGTGGTGTGCTCTCTCATTGAAAAGTTCTTTGATTTAGAATAAAAAACAGTATCTATGTTTGTTTTTTGTTTTACGATTTTGAACTGAAATTACCTAATAAATTTGTGGTTAAGGTTTTATAAGAAAGCTATTCAAAGTTGGTTGGTTATGATGAAGTATTTATTTGATAATGGCTTTGAAATAAGTAGATTGTGTTTGTGAGTGGCAGCAAACAGAATTCTAATAATCAAGAAATTGTTACTTTTATGCCACATTAATTGTTAAATTGGGCCAGGGAATAACAGAATTGGTGCAGATAAAAATATTAAATCTTTAGCAGGAGACTAGTTAGAACTATTTGAACACTTGATAACGATCAGGCCTAGGAATTAATTCATTGTGAGAGCTAACAAATTTATCAGCCATCTTTTAGAATCCAATTAAATGTTTTGTCTCTGTGACCATGAACCTGCCATTACTCCATCCTACTTGGTGTTGCCTTTATCACATATTGACACCCATGGGGAATGAACTACAACCATTGGAAGAGGGAAAAAGCACGAATTCTGTATTATAGACGACATGACATAGCCACAGTCTAGATTTCACCTTCTTCATTTCCTCTCTCCAACCTTGACTCAACGACATGAAGCAACAGATTCCGGGAATTCCTGGTCTCGCTTCAGCTCCACCCTCAATGTTCTTCTGACCCCTAGGGGTTCTCCCTATGTGCAATCACATTTACCTTGTTGCCATGGGATACATACATACCAACTTCCTCACAAAATAGTTGTTAAAGGTCATGGGCAATATCTAACCCATTATGTGGTGATGTTATTTAAAGACAATTCTGGCTGTACCATCTTTTACCTAGTTAGAAAAGTAATGCCACAGTACTATTAAGCAAAACAGGCTTTAGTGTTCTCGCTTCTTGCTACAGTGACCTGAAAAGCATAGAAAGACCAGAATTGCCCTGGTACATAAGCTAGCTAGGGAGCCCACTCCCTAAGGTGGGATGCCATGCTCAGTCTTAATGCATGGGAGAGGGGCCTGGCCCTGCCCGAGCCTATTGTGCCACACTTTGTTGACTCCTCATGGGAGCCTTTACCTGTGAGGAGGAGTGCAATGGGGGTGGGCTCAGGGAGGAGGCTGGGGGGGGGGTTGAGAGGAGTGGTGGGAGGGAGAACTGTGGTTGGAATGTAAAATGTAATTTAAAAGAATAAATAAATTATGAAAAAAAAAAAAAACAGACCAGAGTTGCAAGCCCTCTTCCTATGTTTCCATGCAGCTTTATGGTAAAAGCCAGAACACACACCTTGCTGTTCAGCAGAAGACCTAAGCAGGTTGTACATCTTCCCCACCCCAAGCCGACTCACAGAACCATAGAGACAAGCCAGCTCTGTGCATGGCAGTCGGGAGGCTCATTTTTCTAAGCCTACATGTGGGATGAGGGTCTGAGCAAACTGAAAACCCGGAAGTCTTCATAACGATCACAAAGATCAAATGATCTCAAGATAAGTATGGGAAAGGGTCACATTTTGTTGTTTGTTGTTTTGTTTGAGGAGGTGCTGTTTAATTGCTAATCATCAGTGATCAATTACGAGCTGCCTCCTTTGTTACTTCCCTGATGGTTCTTCACTCACAGCAGCCAGGGCTACAGTGGCGTCAACTGGATCTTGGCATCTTATTTAAAAGAAAAACAAACATTAAAAGGACCACTTGTAGTAAAAGCTTAGGGTGAATATAAACAACCCAGTGCTCTAATGATGCCGTATTCATGCCCTAGTCCTGAGGAAGAGGTGGATATCTGTCTTTTACTGGTGGGGAAATTAAAGTTGTGTTATTGCACAAATCCCTACACCCTTATACTACCAAAATTTTAAATTGTGGTTGGAATGCTTTGTGAACATAGACATTGTATTGGTAGCTGCTAGGATTTTGGAATCAAGAAGTTTAAGAGGTGAGTAAGGTTAGCATCATGATCAATGCAAAACAGGAACAGGAAAAGTTCAGCAAGATCAATAGCTTAAATGAAGGCCAGAAAGCCCTGGAGGATATAATCTCCTTTGATGCTGATTCCCCGGAGACATGAATGAAGCAAAGCCATGTTGATTGCTCACTGATATAAGGGATTTGACCACCTTGGCAAAGTCTTGGGAGCATCTCAAAAAAGAGTACAAAAGAAAGACAAAGATCTTGATTAAAGTGAATCTCTCAATGTGGAAGGCTGTTTACAACTGGGCACGGTGTATCATTCGGTAGTTCAGAATTAGGAGACAGAGCAGGGAAAGGGTTTTGAAGGCAGCTGTGAAAAGCAAACCATCCTTAAATAATCTTTGTTCAATAGTTTATTGTTCCAGGAAAGGAGCTGTTTACCTTGATGTGGTCTGTTGAACAGCCTACTGTCTCAGTAAGTACAGAAAGTTCATGGCACACACAACCTCCATGGTAAGAATGCTCTGGAAAACCAGCCAGGTCGATGCAATTTTGAACACCAAGTGTATATCAACAGACAGTGCTATAGGCTTTAGTTCACCATCACTGACAGGAGACACAAGATCCCTCAGAAGTTAAAGAAAGGGAATTTAATCTCCTGTGATATCCGAGTTATATCTGTTATCCCAAGCATTCAGCCACGTTGTATGTACAACAGCAATTTCACAAATACTTAGGGGATGAATAAAGACATAAACATGCGATGAGACCTGACACCCCAATACTTTCTAATTGAAACCCAAGAGACCAAGTATTTTAATGTCAGTATCACAATAACTTATTATCTTGTTGTAATATGTTTTATTGAGCAAATGGAAAATAGTCAAGGAGGAAGAAGGGAAAGGAAGGGTCTGCTTCTACGGCCTGGTGGAGCTGTGTAGGACAGAAAGTCCCGTGAGCAGTCAACCCCAGAGAGTGACTACCAGAGAAAGGCGGAAGGCTCTATGCAATAAAGGAGAATTTCACTCAAACTGAACCAGGAGGAGGTCTGGATCTGTCTGCCTGAGAGTCAAGAACAGCTGTCACATTTTTAGATCATCTTGAAGCAGAAGGCTGTGTTAGTTTCATTTGCAATTCCAGCTAAGTTTGGCTAGCCTGATAGTCTGTACTGAAAATATTCTGTTGGCATATTCAGTTCATTTATTTTTAATTAAAATTTTATTAAGATTATAAAAATTATGCTAAGATTAAAAGCAGATAGTTCAAATTACATATATGATGTGGCAACATTGAATACTCACCCACTCAGATAATTTGGGTAACTTTAGAGGGAATCGCAAAAAGATAGCGGTGGCTTCAAACTTTGTTCCAAATTCATGCTCCCACTAACTGCCCCTAAGCACTTCTCTCCAAGGCAGATGTTTCTTTCTGGGTTTCTAGATTGCTTCTAATAGAGTCCCCCAAATAAACAACACCTCATTGTGTGGAACAATAAGGATGCAAAGTGGACAATCACTTGCAGTAATTTCAAAAAATGCAGAACAGTGCCTTGCTCAACACAGCCCCTGGAACTCAAGGAATAAGCATCCATTGAACTGATAAAGAACTCAGTTCATAGGAAGATGTCCACAAAGTTTCCAGGTCCGACAAGAAGACAACCCTGTGCACCAGGGTAATGGGGCTCCAGGATCTCACAAGACTGACAGACTGGTGGTACTGTGTAGCTATTTCCTCCCTCTGAAATATTCCATCTTAAAGGAGGCTCATCAATACTCAAAAAGTAAATGAAGCTTACAAGGGTCAGGTCGAAAACAACTCACAAGTTTTAGGACGTCTGGTAACCTTTGCAAAGCCCCTCTCCAAGGTTATATAAACAGTGATGATGGCTGTGTGAGCCTACTCCTACCACCCACACAGCCAGGCTGCCTGCTGCTTGCAATCCATGTAGAGAGATGCAGAGATGGAGATTTTGTGAATGACAGACCATGCTGGCAGTATTCACAGTTTTGTGATGCTTCACCTTTGAGTGGACCACACTCCTGTAGGTAACCACAATAGAGTCACCAAGCTAGACTTGGGTATATAGTTCCTTTGGTCTATCATCAGTGCCCAACTGGGGCAAATAAATGCTTGCTCACATCTTCACATCTTTTTTTTTTTTTTTGGGATATGACCTTTATTGAGCTTATCCACCAGAGTGGAAATAATGTCTGTACAAAACCAAATGTTTGTTATTATAACTTCTGCATCACAATTAAAATACAAACAGTTTTTTAAAAACAGTCAACTCAATCAAAACCCACTGCTTCAGAATCAATAGCTTCTTTGAAGCCACAGTAACACTTAAATATGGTTAAGACTCGAATGCAGAAATTTGGTTGGCTGGAAGGCTAATTAAGCCTCCAACTTGCTCAAATAGAATTACAAAAAGGCAAAATTATATTTTTCACAGAGATACAGTCCACTGGATTCACTGACACTGGACAGCTGTTAAGAATATTTAGAGTCCTAGCCGGGCTTTGGTGGCGCAGGCCTTTAATCCCAGCACTCGGGAGGCAGAGGCAGGTGGATCTCTGAGTTCGAGACCAGCCTGGTCTACAAGAGCTAGATCCAGGATAGGATCCAAAGCCACAGAGAAACCCTGTCTCGAAAAACCAAAAAAAAAAAAAAAAAAAAAAAAAAAAAAAAAAGAATATTTAGAGTCCTGAGATAATAAGGAATCCAGGCATCCTTAGACAGTCTTCTGTTGTCCTTTCTTTCCAATCAGAGATTTGTGGATGTGTGGGATGACCACCAGCAATTGTAGCCTTGATCAGAGAGTCCAATTCTTCATCCCCGCGAATAGCAAGTTGCAAGTGACGAGGGGTAATACTCTTTACCTTTAAGTCTTTTGATGCATTTCCTGCCAACTCTAGTACCTCTGCGGTGAGGTATTCCAGGATGGCTGCGCTATACACAGCGGCGGTCGCGCCCAAAAGGCCGTGGCTGGTTGTCTTAGATTTCAGGTGTCGATGAATACGGCCCACAGGGAACTGCAAGCTGGCTCTCTGGGAGCGGGAAACCGCCTTTGTCTTGGCCTTTCCGGAGTCCTTTCCAGCCTTACCGCTAGCCATCTTGGACCGTGCTGAAGATCGCACAAGCGAGCAAGAGACGAGGCCAGGCGGACGCACAGCGAGATCCCAGCGCCCACTCCTCCGTCGTACCGCGATTCAAATTGCCGCTTGCTCACATCTTAAGAGGAAAGTCATATAACAGGTGGGTAGATACAGGACATGCTGTAGAGAACTACCAAGAGCCCACAGTTCAACATAGAAAGACATTGCAGTTAGCAATCACTTTTAAGGGACTGAGATGTAGTACAATGACACAGAACGTGCCAAACATGTGTCAGGCTTTGGGTTCCATCCGGGGTATCACAAAAACACATTTTAAATTTGTGGTATAACTCACCTTTCAATAATCCATCGAGCTCAAAGCATGGGTTTATGAGGTGCAAAGGTTCAGATACCCATCCAAGGCCATTTTAGAGGAGCATGTGGTGGAGTGAGCACTGAAGTAATTCTGAATCCTATGGTTTTCCACAGCACTGAGTGATGATGTTAGGCAATTATTTACATATGTATGCATACATGCACGAAGGGGGGAGGTTCTGTGTACTTTTGCATCCAACATGTAAAATGTGTACCTTCTTATGCCATAGGTCAAGCATTACACTTGCATTATTTGATACCTCATTTACATAGTTTTAAAAATGTAACTCCACACATAATCCTCAAGTAGTAGATTTGTTGATCTGATTATTAAAAAAAACTATGTTAGATTATTCTAGAGACTTCTTGAAATTAAAACTAAGTGCTGGCTGAAGATTTCTGTTGAGAAAAAAAACCTAGAAGGAAACTCACACACTCTGTCTTCCTAAATGGCACCAAAAACAGGCAGTCTGAAAAATGGCAAATGCTTCAAAATTTGATTTACAAATGCAAGGATCTATAAATGTTTATGAAAAAACAATAGGAGCAACTGAAAAAGAATTATCTAAAACAATTTTTCTTATGAATTAAAAATAATTAATTTACTCCAGATTTTTTTTAACAGAGGTAATAATCTTCATTGGTGGGAATGTCTTTATCATCAGAGTTGATGTCTTTGGACAAATTTATATATCGATTCTCAAGTCTTAACACAGAGTCTTGGTGTATACTCTTGGACTTGGGTGCCCTTAGATCCAATTGGAGACCCCCTGAAGTGTCCAGCACAATCACTGTTTAGTCTTTATATCTAACTTCCTGGTCCCCCTAGAATTTTGTTGGGCTCTCTGGGTTTCATTACCACATCCCTTTTTACTACATTCTGTGTAAACTTTTCTACCTTTATCCTTTGAATGTCTGCAAAAAGAATTGGACTGGGCAGGCAGGTAATTCTTTAGTTACAGGGTCCCGAGGGAGTGGACCCAGAGATCAGAAGAGGAAATAGGAGATAGAGAAAATAAAGTTTGGGATCTGGAGGTCTTAAACAAGCTATGCCTTATGCCAAGAAACTTTATTAAGAAGTGCAGCATCTAATCTACAGTTCTCTGAAAGGAGAGATGGGACAATGTCAGAAAAAAAAAAAAAGACTACCATACAATAAGACAAAGTCAATGGGAGATGGAATCAAACAGCATTGTACAAGAAGAACATAGGATGCCTCAAGGGTGTTAGAAACTGAGCACACAGTGACCTTGGGACTGATGACTGTAGTTCTTTGGGATGGGGAAGGTTGGGTTCTGAGGATCCAGTGCCACAGCTTCCTCAAGGCCCTGGCCCCAGGCCATTACTGGCTCTGACAAGCATGTTCCCATCTTTAGAGAAAGATCCATGGCCCCCTGCTATACACCAGGACCTCAGGGAAACCCTCAGTTGAGAAAGCACTCCACAGAGAAACACTATCTGCACAGTAGCCAGATCAATACTGCTAACACAAACATCTTGACATGGCAGCTCCTTCGTGAAGACCCTTCAGAGCTCCTCTCACTGCATCCCACTCCCAGACAGTAGAGAGCCCTTGGTGCTATGAGAAGCTAACATCTTTGTCTCCTTCTGCTCTGCTTGTCTGTCAGGCCTCACCAGCCTACTGACCTCTTTCCCTCAGACACGGATATGCCCAGCTCCTCCTCATCTCAGGACCTCTGCTCTTGCTCTTCTGCTTCCCCACAACTTCGAACCTCTGCTTCCCTCCCCACATTGAGAGCTTGAAGAGACATCACAGCCTCACATAGTGTCTCCTTGGACACCCTACATCCTCCCTTTCACACTGCCTCATTTTATTTTTTCCTTAGTTCTCACACATCCTGGTAATTCATTTAGTTATCTGTTCAACTGTACGTCATGTGTTTCCTGACATGTGACAGTAAATTGTTTGAACACAGCAAGTCTCCTATTTCCAGTTATTACAGCAGCACCACAAATATGGAAGGTTGTCCATGAATACATGATAAATGATTCACTTCCAAATATATTGGATGCCAGTATCAAGTTTTAAAGAATTCTTAATTAGGCAACTTGGAAGATGTAAAATACTACAACAAAAACAAAAAAACAAGAGTTACCACTGTTTCTATTTCCGAGGATAAATACTATTAACATTACTATCTATTTTCTTCATACATTTTTCTATATAACAAGAGTACATGGCCCAAGGGTGTGGCATGCATACCTTCGCAGTAACTAGAAGCTCTCTAATTAGACTTAAGGTTCACTCAACTAGAGGGAAGTAATGAATGAAAACATAGCCAGCTACCCAGGGCTGATGAAGTCATAGATCTTGAAGGAGAACCTGCAACACCCCCCCCTTTCCTAAACCAGCACAATCATTAATTACACTCTACGTATTTGTCCTTATACCCACTGATAAGTGTAGTCCTCACTACTCAGGAAACGTCTCTGCAACAGACAGGGACTGCTATAGAAACCACAACCAGTCAAAACTCAGAGTTGTGAAGCCTGGTACCAGCAGATATGTGTACAAAATCTTTCCTACACCTAAGGCTCAGGGATCACTGTGGAACAGGGGCAGGAAGACAGTAAGAGCCAGAGCATCAGGGAGATTGTAGTGAGATTGTGTCTCCTAATAATGTCAGAGATGCTTCACCCATGGCTGCCTAAACATAAGCTCAACAAGAACAACAGACATGTCAGAGTGAACATGAAACACTCAGAGACATCAATACTCAATACTACACGAAGAAGCACGGGGGACTATGGAAAGTTGGGAGTGAGAAAAAATAGTCCTCCCCAGGGCAGAGCACAGAAAATGACTATCCAATACCAAGTGGTCAGCCTTGAAGACATACATACATGTAACAGTATACAGACTGAGCAGGTTATATTTATAAATATAGGAGTACACACACACACACACACACACACACACACACACACACACACACACACACACACACACACACACGGATATGCACATATGCATTTAACACCAATTAATGAAAAACGAAGCCATGAATGTGAAAGAGAGCCATGAGGAATATATAGCAGGGCTTAGAGGAAGGAAAGAAAAGGTGGAAATGATATTGATACAATCTCAAAATAAAAGACATGATGTTTAAAAGATACGTGATATCTATCTATCTATCTATCTATCTATCTATCTATCTATCTATCTATCTGATATTTATTACCCGGCTTTAAAAAGGGTTGTCCATGAATACATGGACAAGGGAAATCCAGCCACATGCAGCAAGTGAAATGAAGTTAGATGCTACTGTGTTAATAAGCTAGTCATAGAAAGACAAATACAACAGAATTTGTAAGCAGCATTGAAAGTAGCCAAGCTGATAGAAATCAAGGAGGCAGGTTGAGGGGGTGAGGAGTAAGAAATGACAATGGGCATAAAGACTCAATCACCTAAGGAGATTAAAATACTTTAAAGACCCTGTATGCAACTCAGTGCTTACAGTTATCAGTGCCTCATCTGGACTCAGTTTCAGTGTGCAATCATATGCTCAAAAACTACCATAAAGGGTGGAGGGTGACTCAGTGAGTAAAGGTACTTGCTGCCTAAGAATCCATGTAAAGGGAGAAAGAAAGAACTGATCCTATAGTGTTGTCTGCAGGCCTCCAAATGCACTCTAACACACACACACACACACACACACACGCACGCACGCACGCACGCACGCACGCACGCACGCACGCACGCACACACACACAAATGACACACATACACACACACTAATAATAATAATGATAATAATAACATTGCTTTCAAATTATGGAAAGAATAGACTATGTTTTTAACATCACAACTTTGCTCTTCCACAATTCAAGAGACCAGAATTCAAAATAAAGGAGAGGTGAGGGTCACAACCTCTTTAGACTCCAAGGAGAAGTCCACACTGGTACCTTCTTAGCGTCTGTAGTTTGCTGACTCTTCTTCTTATTCTTTTTTTTTATTATTTATTTATTTATTTATTTATTTATTTATTTTTGGTTTTTCAAGACAGGGTTTCTCTGCGTAGTTTTGGAGCCTATCTTGGCACTAGCTCTGGAGACCAGGCTGGCCTAGAACTCACAGAGATCCGCCTGCCTCTGCCTCCTGAGTGCTGGGATTAAAGGTGTGCACCACCAACGCCCAGCTTGCTGACTCTTCTTAATGCCCCTTACCCCTCACTCCAGTCTTTATCTCTGCCCCCACATGACTTTTACTCGCATGTCATCCTCTCTGCGTATTTGTACATCCTCTGTAAAGATGGCCTTGTGAATTTACCCTAGTCTACTATGGCTCCTAATTATACTTTAAAAGACCCTAATTCCAAATACAGTTACATTCTTGAGATCTCAGTATCACTTAAATTCCTTTCAGGCTTTATGCTAAGGTCCAAGACTAGTCTAGAGCGTAGCTATGCATCAACCCTGCCGAACTCAGTCCTGCTGCCCCCATTCTCTGGGGGACAGTCCACCTACTCTGGCTCCAAGGACAGGCAGGTCCTTTGCCATAACACTGCCCTACTATAGCATCTTCTTTCATCACAGAGTGATTTCTCACTCTGCCCAGGAAAGCTGGTATCTAGTCATCACCCCATTTCTCTACCGGTCTTATTTATTTGAGGCAAGTGCACCAAGGAACCTAAACTCATTCCATCCTTCAGAGGTTCAGCATCTGCACATGGGTGAATTGGCTTCCCAGGGATCCTCCTATTGCAGATCTTTCCCAACTTTCCCAGTAGTTTATCAAATACTGGTGTTTAGAAAACACACAAAATATTGTTCATGTCCTTAAATTTCTGAGATTCTACCTCATTAGAGGAATAGAAAAAGCTGGAATATGCCAAGTTAACATCTGTCAAGATGACGTCCTCGGCTTATTTGTTGCACCATGCAAACAACGTCAAAACGCGTTTGAAAAGTGCAGCAATGGTAAAACATCTTCCTCAGAGGATTAGAGATTTGGGGATAGACTTGCATTTTGGAAAGCTGCGTCTTCTAGTAGCAAATGCGGAGGAAGAATAAAGGATGGAATGGAAGTGAGAGAAGAGCCATTTCAAGGTGAAAAGAAATTTTATGAACTGATGGAAGACTGTAGAAGAGGGGGCAGCCATCCAGGCCTCTACTCAGTTCGCTGCTCTAACTTGAGCAGCTTTCCCACATACAAAGGAAATGAATCGGTGATTTGGTTTAGACAGATATAGACGCCTAAAATGTAATGTCTGTCTGAAAAAGATGGAATAGCGCGCCACAATGGGAATATGACAACGTGGAGCTTTGATGTTAACACATTAGCTAAACATCGTACAAAATATCAAATCTCTTGGTGGCTCACAACAGTAGAATGCCACTCTATACAGTGGCTTTTAAAATCCTACATATCCCCATGGAATGAAGACTCAGCTAAGGAAGGTAAAATACTTTGCTTAGCAATACCAAACATTTGCAAAAATAGAAAGTGCTTTGGATTCTAAGTAGAAGCTTATGTTACATGAAATATTTGTGTTCTTATGCACACATCAACTCACAGCAGTTATGACAGTGTGCATAAGACCTTTGCAAGATCAAGCTAGACAAAGTCCCAGCACAGGCTGGGCATGAGACCACACACTTTTAACCCCAGAACTTGGGAGGCAGAATCTGGTAGATCTCTGAGTTTAAGGACAGCCTGGTCTACATAGAGACTTCCAGACAGCCAGAACTAAGGAGTGAGACCCCGTCTTGAAACAAAAAGCAAACACAAAATCCCAGCGAAGAAGAGGATCCTCGAGTCCCATCCTTACCTGAGAAGCTGTTGGCAACTGATGGTTGCTAAAGGAGGGGGCTCAGCATTCTTCAAGGCTGCCTGCACATGCTCCAGTAGATGGCTCTACATGCATGCACACGTGGAGTCTGTCGGTTTAAAAAATATGAAATTGGGAGGGAGTAGTGTGGGAGAATTAGAAGGGGTGAATGGTGTAGGCTGTTCAAAAACACATTGTATGCATATATTAAATTCTCAAACAACAAAATTAAATAAAAATGAATAAAAAGTCCGTAGAAGAAGTCAAGAATTAGTTTAGGGTCTCTTTTTTTTTTTAAATTTGCACTTTGATGGCATTGTTTGATCAATGTACTTCGGTCCAGTTGTACTATTTAATGCTTTTATTACACTTACACTTACACACACACACACACACACACACACACACACACAGAGAGAGAGAGAGAGAGAGAGAGAGAGAGAGACAGACAGAGAGAGACAGACAGAGAGAGACAGAGACAGAGACAGAGACAGAGACAGAGAGAGACAGAGAGAATTTTAAATCATTTTACTTTAGCTCCAGAAAGAAGGAAATGCTGAACAAATATATCTGTACTTACTCACGCACAACAAATACAACATGCTCATTTTTGCTATTATTGTACACCCTTGGAAATGTGATCCAGTTTACAAACCTCTAACCTTCCTTCATGTGATGCTGTGCTGTTTGTGATGAAGACGCTGCTGATTGCTGGTTTATTGACTATAGATACTCTCTATTATACATTAATGTTCTAAAAGAGCAGAGCCAACTCATCAGTTAGAAACTAGTGAAGCATACAAATGCTTTGTTCAGCTGACAGAGACGGTGGGCCAGTGGAAGTCACCACCACAGAGCTTTGTCACCCAAAGATATTCTCTGGGCTGACAGTTTTGACATTTCCCAAGTTCTTTCAGAAAATATTTGTATAAGAATCAGGCCTTTCAACATACCATATAGCCTTGGATTGCTTCCTGTGTGAGTTTCCAAACCCTGGAAACTGAACTGTAAGTGAAATGAGCCAAGTGTCTGTGAATCGCAGCCCAGACCCAAAGACCCACCCCTTCTTCACCCCCACCACTACCACCAGGGCTATGCCTTGTGCAATAATAAACCTTACGCGACCCATATTTCCAAAGCTGTGAGGAAAAAAATCCAAGACAAAAAAAAAATCAAGGATATGACTAACACCAATAAAACACACTACCAGAAATGGGCTTTCTTTGGCTGGGAGGGAATGAGCTGGATCCCCTCTAATTCCAAAGCAGATGGGACACTCAAGTTTCTCTCCTTGCTTAGCATCCTCAGGAACCTGTCACTTAGAATTGTTACTGCACTACTGAGTCTGAGCTGCCCAAGTTATAGCATCCAAGGCGTTCCTGCTTCAGCTGCAGCTGCTCCATACTACCTCAAGATTTTTGCTACCTCAAGATGATTGCTGCTGCTGGAAGCCAGTTTGCCATCCCATCATCTCTCCCACCACAGTCTGATTCCTTCACTGAGTGAGTAAATGCCTCCTTGGCATCTTGGACCCAGTGCCTCTTCAGATCATAGGCTTGCTTTTTCTGACTATAATAACCATGGCGTCTAGCCAGGAACTGCAGAGGGCTTTTAACTGTTCATCCTTTTGCTACAGGATACTGCAAGCATAACTTCAAAATGAGGGATCCATTTACAGCAGCCACAGATCTGAAGGAGAAGATGTATGGCTTCCTGGAGGGACTGCCTAGACACCACCTTGGATATGATGCTTCATGAGAAGGGGATAATTCCAAGATTCTGCTTATACCTCCAAATGATGACCATTGTAGGGCACTGTGTTCTAACATGTGGAATGTATTGGTCCATGGAGAAAGAGGAAATGGTTCTCTTGCTGTCATTCACAGAGACTCAGCTTGCTTGTGCCTCACCACTGTGTTTTTAGGTGCTACATCTGTAAGTTCCGTTTCCCAGAAAGAGGATGTCTGTCTCAGGATATGCTGCCATGCAATCTCTTTAAGTCCTTTGCATCAAGAAACCAACAGGAAAGGAAAAGGGTCCTTGGATTGTCAAGATTAATTTATCTTGACCATAAAGGCTGCTCTTACACATTAAGGGGAGGGAAGAATAGGGCTGTCACCCAGACTACCCACTGGGCATCTCTTGCTGCTGTTCAGCACAGTTTGTATGGAAAATGGAGAATAGTAGCATGACCCCGAGAAAGGTCTGCTGGCTAGAGGGTCAAGGAGTCCTCAGAGACAGATAACTGGATAACCTTGCCAGGCAAGCCACATGGTCCAACAGAGGTATAAGCCAAGGGTACAAAAAGTCTAGAGTGAGGAGTGAGTAAAGAAGTTAACTATCAGAGGTTTGTCCAGAGAGCTACTTTTGTAACAGGAGTGCTGGTGGCTGTCTAGGGGATGCCAAGCTCATCCCCTGGGTTCCCTGGGATGGAAAAGAATGAGCTTTTGAGGAAGACAGAGCTGCAGAGAAAGAGGTGGGATGGGAGTGGCCCTAAGGCTGGGAGTCACTGACTAGACTCTAGTTTGGGTATCTCATAGGGCATCTGGGTTGGTGCCCAGATGTTGGTCCTGTTTAGATATCTACCCTCATGCTTTCTTGCTGGTTCTCCTCACGAAGCCTTCTGAGACCAAAAGCTGCCATCTCCTGGAGCCCTTCACTTTCCGTGCCTCCTATGTCCCCCCAACTCTCCTTCATTTGAAATGGGAACTTGGGAATCGGCTCTTGACCTCAAGAAAGTAAATGTCCAATTTCCAGCAGCATTTGTTCCCTAATCAGGAAGGCACAAACTTGTCTTTGAAAGGAAATGAAGTAGGGAGAACCTTGGTTCCTTCTCATTGTGCCTCAGAGATGAGGGCCAGAACAACCTAACCCTCTATCGGCTACTCTTTTCAGTGGTCTTCCTCTGAGTGAAGGACAGGATGATGGGACAAGATGAACTGGCTACTTAGGAACAAGGTGACCTAGCTGCTTTACAGCAATGACAAAATGCTCTCAGCTTTCTGTTAAAATTACTCCCATCGCTCTACCTAACCTTCTATATCATGTGTCCGCCAGTCTAATCTCCTCAGTGTCTCCAGAGGGCATTGCACTCCCTCCAGCCTTGAACCACAACATGTCTTCCGTTGTCAGCATTTTCATTCCTTTACCACAGTGCATCCTATCACTCTAAGCCTCTAGAATCGCATGGCAACAAGAAGTTTGCACATCAAGGGATGAGATATATTTATTCTATAGTTCTTCCTGATTTCTGATTCCTTTACCCCTCTTTCAGCTATTGATTCCTTCAAGGGAAAGGGTCATGCTTTGAACAAACCTGGAGGTGACAGAGCGTTGCCCAGTGGATATTAGCATCCATTGGCTCACAGAGTCACAGAATGCAAAGTCAAGTAAAGCTGTTTATTCTGGGCAAACTAAGAGTCCAGAACTTTTTTTCCCATTTAATTCCTCTACTGAAATGAAGTATAGCTCCACAGAGAAGGGTAGCTTAAAGAAGGCAAGAATGAAATACATGTGGAACATCTTCCCCTTTCAGAAAATGAAACACTCAACCCCCAAAACCTGTACTAGACAAATCTACTCATTGAGCACCAAGTCAAACTTAAAACTAGGGAACTATGAATAAAAATAAAGATATGGGGATCAATGTTGATAGGTAATAAATAAATCAATAAATACATGATACATTCGTCTTTATTTGTTCTTGAGTTTACAAAGATATTCTCATATCTTTTTTCTCCTAAAAGCATTAGAGTCTAAGAATTTATATTTTGGTTTATAGCCCACCTCAAATTCATTTTTTATACTATAAAGATCGAGGAGATTTTCCCCATATGTTTATCTAGGTTTTCTAGTATACTTATTTGGGGAAAAAAAGCTACTCTTCTCTTCATTAAAGTACTTTAACTCTTGTTGAAAAATCAATTTTATGAACATATATTTAATTAACATGTTATACTTAAATTATATATAACGAAACACACATTGTATATTTGTCCTCTTTCAGTTCTTTTTTTCTTTTACTCTCTCTATATGTAAATACTACCTATTTTAATTGATATGGTTAAATGGAAAATTGTAAAGTCAAACAGGACGCCTGTCACAAGGCAAGGTCCCCTCAACTCCATATCTAATGCATCAACCATTCTGAGACATTATGGTATTCCTAGCTGACTATCTAGTTCCTGTCTATGACTACACTACACACATCATTTAGCAGAAACAACAGTAGAGGCTAAAGAGCAGGAAAAACCTACAGACAGAAGAAAGATGGAAGACCCCTGGGGGTTAAAAAAAAGAGAAGGACTCTCAGCCCCACCTACCTTTATAGAGACTATAAAGGCCTGTTGAAGGAAAGCTTCCCTTCTGATCAAGAAAATGTAATCTTGGACCTGGGTGAGGACCTAATATCCCATTGGGCAGTTAAATAACCTGGCTAAGGGACCACCCCTCAATAGAGCAAGACCACCCCTAGCAAGGCAGGCTTCCTGTAAGACATGCTAAAGAGATAGGATGAATATTGGCCCCTTTAATTAGATGAAGTACCCGTCCTTCCCAGAATGCCCACACCCTGCTGTTAGAGAGCACAGACAGGCTGTTTTATATATCAGCTGCCTTTCCAAATTATTGCAGGAAGCTTTGCCCTGCCCTCTCCCCTCCCTCCTCCCTCCCTCCTCCCTCCCTCCCTCCCTCCCTCCCTCCCTCTCTCCCTCCCTCCTTCCCTCTCTCCCTCTGTGTATGTGTCTGTCTGTCTCTCTGTCTGTCTCTCTCTCTGTGTCTGTCTCTCTGTCTGTCTCTCTGTCTCCCTGTCTCTGTCTGTCTGTCTGTCTGTCTGTCTGTCTGTCTGTCTCTGTCTGTCTCTCTCTGTCTCTCTCTGTGTCTGTCTGTCTCTCTGTCTCTCTCTATCTCTATCTCCCTGTCTCTGTCTGTCTGTCTGTCTGTCTGTCTGTCTGTCTGTCTCTCTGTGTGTGTCCTAAGCATGCTTTACATTTTGGCCTTCACTCTCTTTTTGGGTTTTACTTTCTCAAAGTCCCCTCCCCACCACAAGGCTGCTGTCCATAATTTAGTCGACCTCCATACCAGCTTGACTCAAACCAGCTTTCTCCTTTTGTCTCTATCTCTTCCTGTAGGAAGCTTTTGCAATTTATAGCTAGATTACCCTGGGAATTTTTTTTTCCTCTTCCACACCAATAAAATTGTCCTCAAGCTTCCATTGGATCCCGCCCTTGATTTTATTTTTATTGATGGGACTAAGAATCCAATAGGTGGCCTGATTTCCCCAAAACTTCTGGTACCAATGTCAAACTTTCCTTGGGTGAATGAGGAAGAGTCCTGGGCAGAGGGGTGTAAACATTCAAAACAAAACAGAATCTTGTGTTTTAGACCAGAGCTATGTGTCAGTGTCTACTGGCATTGATAGAGTTTTATTGCTCTCTTGACACTCTCTCTATCCGCTTTTGGACCACTAATTTCTCAATTGTTCCCAGGGGAATTCAAACTGTAATGACTCTGCTCTCTACCCTTGACTGACTGGGCAGCCTGGTTTTGTCAAATCAGATCCTTTTGTCTCTCCTTCCATCTTAACAATAACTCCTACTTTAAAATGACCCCATCTTGCTGGGCATTGGTGACGCACGCCTTTAATCCCAGAACACGGGAGGCAGAGGCAGGCAGATCTCTGTGAGTTTGAGGCCAGCATGGTCTCCAGAGCGAGTCCCAGGACAGGTTCCAAAACAATACAGAGAAATCCTGTCTTGAAAAGCAAACAAATAAATGACCCTCATCTCTTGTCTTTTTCAGTTTCTACAAAAAGTAACCCCAAGCATTTCCTAATGTAGAAGACATGGATCCTCCTCTTGAAAGTGAGATTGTCTGTGCAGTGCTGCAGCCATTGCAGAGGGAAGGGCACAGATGGAAACAAATCATTATAATCACTTTCAACGAAATGGCTGCAATTTAGTAAGCCTCCAAGCACCTCGGGTAAGAGATGTAAGTCAATTGTCTCGTTTATCAGAGAAAGATAAGGTATAGCCCTAAACAAATCCTGCTGCGTGCTTTTCTCTCTGACCTTTCATTGAAGGATGGTGGTTGTCACTTTGGCTAGCAGAGTGACATTAAAAAGGA